>NW_020837947.1:49067011-49146428 GCF_003676395.1 Aethalodelphis obliquidens | reverse complement strand
ATATATATATATATATATAAAACTTATATGAGAATTGCTACTCCAGCTTTCTTTTGGTTTCCATTTGCATGAAATACCTTTTTCCATCCCCTTACTTTCAGTCTGTATGTGTCTCTAGGTCTGAAGTGGGTCTCTTGTAGACAGCAAATATATGGGTCTTGTTTTTGTATCCATTCAGCCAATCTGTGTCTTTTGGTGGGAGCATTTAGTCCATTTACATTTAAGGTAATTATCGATATGTGTGTTCCCATTCCCATTTTCTTAATTGTTTTGGGTTTGTTATTGTAGGTCTTTTCCTTCTTTTGTGTTTCTTGCCTAGAGAAGTTCCTTTAGCAGTTGTTGTAGAGCTGGTTTGGTGGTGCTGAACTCTCTCAGCTTTTGCTTGTCTGTAAAGGTTTTAATTTCTCCATCAAATCTGAATGAGATCCTTGCTGGGTAGAGTAATCTTGGTTGCAGGTTTTTCTCCTTCAACACTTTCAATATGTCCTGCCACTCCCTTCTGGCTTGCAGAGTTTCTGCTGAAAGATCAGCTGTTAACCTTATGGGGATTCCCTTGTGTGTTATTTGTTGTTTTTCCCTTGCTGCTTTTAATATGCTTTCTTTGTATTTAATTTTTGACAGTTTGATTAATATGTGTCTTGGCGTATTTCTCCTTGGATTTATCCTGTATGGGACTCTCTGTGCTTCCTGGACTTGATTAACTATTTCCTTTCCCATATTAGGGAAGTTTTCAACTATAATCTCTTCAAATATTTTCTCAGTCCCTTTCTTTTTCTCTTCTTCTTCTGGAACCCCTATAATTCGAATGTTGGTGCGTTTAATGTTGTCCCAGAGGTCTCTGAGACTGTCCTCAGTTCTTTTCATTCTTTTTTCTTTATTCTGCTCTGCAGTAGTTATTTCCACTATTTTATCTTCCAGGTCACTTATCCGTTCTTCTGCCTCAGTTATTCTGCTATTGATCCCATCTAGAGTACTTTTAATTTCATTTATTGTGTTGTTGATTGTTGCTTGTTTCATCTTTAGTTCTTCTAGGTCCTTGTTAACTGATTCTTGCATTTTGTCCATTCTATTGTCCATTCTATCTCCAAGATTTCGGATCAACCTTACTATCATTATTCTGAATTCTTTTTCTGGTAGACTGCCTATTTCCTCTTCATTTGTTAGGTCTGGTGGGTTTTTATCTTGCTCCTTCATCTGCTGTGTGTTTTTCTGTCTTTTCATTTTGCTTATCTTACTGTGTTTGTGGTCTCCTTTTTTGCAGGCTGAAGGTTCGTAGTTCCTGTTGTTTTTTGTGTCTGTCCCCAGTGGCTAAGGTTGGTTCAGTGGGTTGTGTCGGCTTCCTGGTGGAGGGTACTAGTGCCTGTGTTCTGGTGGATGAGGCTGGATCTTGTCTTTCTGGTGGGCAGGTCCACGTCTGGTGGTGTGTTTTGGGGTGTCTGTAGACTTATTATGATTTTGGGCAGCCTCTCTGCTAATGGGTGGGGTTGTGTTCCTGTCTTGCTAGTTGTTTGGCATAGGATGTCCAGCACTGTAGCTTGCTGGTCGTTGAGTGAAGCTGGGTGCTGGCGTTGAGATGGAGATCTCTCGGAGATTTTTGCTGTTTGATATTATGTGCAGCTGGGAGGCCTCTTGTGGACCAGTGTCCTGAACTTGGCTCTCCCACCTCAGAGGCACAGCACTGACTCCTGGCTGCAGCACCAAGAGCCTTTCATCCACACGGCTCCTTAATTTGGGATGATTCGTTGACTATTCAGGTATTCCACAGATGCAGGGTATATCAAGTTGATTGTGGAGCTTTAATCCGCTGCTTCTGAGGCTGCTGGGAGAGATTTCCCTTTCTCTTCTTTTCCCATTGTTGGTTTTTAATGGAAAGTAGCTCAACTCCTTTGTCCTGTGAAGGATCACTTGAGAGGCCCTCAGGATTAGGACCTCAGGATTAGGGCGTGGCTGGGCAGTTACTGTCCTGGTATTAAGGTGAAATAAAACCTTTGTGATTTAACCGACGTTGTCCTCACTAAGATCCCTCGTATGCAAAGCTGAATGCCAGGAAGGAGGTAACACAATTTGCTTAAGTCCCAGGGCCTTCTCTGGGGAAAAGACTTGACAGTCCAGAATCTGCTCCCTGATAACTGAAATTAGAACTGTCAAAGACTTGATTAAGGACCAGTGGTAGGGAAGGGCAAGGAGGCGCCTAATATAAAACAGCCTTGAGTAAATCAGCAAGATTTTAAGTCAATGACCTGGGCTCAAGAGCAGGGCCTTAGGTTTTATCGGCTTTTACTACTGGCTGGGACCACTGGCTGTGCCAGGGAAGCCGTGGTGGAGCGGAGGAGTGTAAACTGGAGACCAGTTCAAGCACAGGGCTCTCCTGTCCAAATGCAGCATCAAGGGAGGGGCGCTGCTTCCTGTGCAGAGAGCTGGGCCAGAGAGACACCATCTCCACGGGACCAGTACCACCTGGGGGGACAGGGGAGGGCCACGCCTTCATCACTCCACGGGGCAGTGAGGAGTTCTGCTGGGCTGTGGAAGCCGCACAGGCCTCCCTTATGGATTGTGTAAACCTGGAGGCTCCTGGACAGCTCAGGGGTTGCTGCGGGGAGGGAAGTGGCCTGTTGGCTCTTCTGGTGTTCAAGCCGAGTTTTAGCTTGACAGAAAATTAAAACATGTAACCATATAGGTGTCCAGAGTTTGAAAAGCACATCACACACACTTTACAAGAGCTTTAAACCCTGTTTACGATTAAGTGTTTTACATTCCAGTGAGTAATTTCTTCAGAGATGTAACTCCATCCCACTCCCTCTCCACCTCCACGGCCCCCACTTACCCTGCAGTGTTACTTATACTTTCCATCAGAGATAATTCTAAGGCCTGAACAGCCAGTTCATCAGGCGCTGTCATTCCTTTATGAAGATGCCAATTTAGCATAAGTGCCAGCTCTGTGTCTGGTTGGTGGTTTAATACATAACGCAGAGCATCTCCTATTGACAAACGCTTTAAGCCATAGTCACTTGAAATTTTTTTGGCAACTGAAAAACATTAAAACTTTAAACTTATTCCGTTTCACAAATTCATCAGTTAATCTCAGTTTCAGATTCTGGTTAATTGACATCAACAGCAAACTAATCTTCACATTCCTCAAAGAAATTTCAAAAATTAAAATTGCTACATCTTATTGAATTAATACTGTTCAAAGGTCGATCATTATTAGCACTTCAGGTATGTGGCTGATGGGTCTGGTTAGTGAGCCAACTCCGTGAGGTTTTCTATAACCAAACCATTGAAGTGGTTCTTTTCCTTCTGCACGAGGTAGCAACATTTTTGAGAGCTTTATAAGGCATCCTATGTGTACCATTAATATTTGGTATTATGTCCAAAATAACAATTCAGTGCTCCTTGTGTCACCGGATTAAACCATTTCCCTATGTCCATTTACGGACTCCAGGCTGCAATCAGGCTAGCTTACCCTATACAGTTAGGCGGCAGTTAATCCTTAGGAAGTAATTTTTAAATATTATAATGGCATATCTGACATTTTAATAGTAATTTACAGCTTATGAGGCAATACTGCTTCTGTGACTTTTTTTGATATTTTCCACTATTCCATCAAGTGCATAGAGCGGGTATTGAAGTTCCAATTTTATAGATGAGAGAACTGCAGCCCACTGCAATGGAATAATTTGTCCAAGGGGCACATAGATGTTGCCATTTGTTGAAAGAGGACTCAGGCTTGGCCTCTGCTTCTGCTAAGTGAGACCACAGATAATAGCTTCCAGTTACTGTTAAATGTGGGTGTGCTCTGACAGGGTCTACAGACCCTGCTTCATCACGGTCTGGAGACAGCAGTGTGTAGAGGACACTGAGACTCATCTGGTCCCACGGGGAATACAGGTTAACTGGCCACAATTAGGGCCACCCGGGAGCAACTCCCCTGTGAGAGCCGCAGAAGGCTTCATCTCAGCTTTGCCACAAACACGAGAGTCACACCTATTTTTCTTAAGCTATGAAAACAATTAAGCATTTACAATTTGACATTTTGTTTAAAGATTAACCTCTATTTCAACAAAAATCGAGGAATCAGATTGTCTAATCTACATTTTACTTTTTGCTGTGGTTGTGGGATCTTGAATGTTAATGTACAGCTTTCTTTGGGAAATATCATTATCTTTGTGAACTTTTAGAACACAACTATTAAAGACTCTTAATCACGTTAAGACGTTTAAATGGGGAAAACACACTTTTCATCTGAAGAGCTAAAACACAAAACTCCCTATTATTATTTCTGGTGAAAATTAATCTTTGACCTCATCTCTCCCTTTCATTCTCTATGCCGTCAGTCATTAAGTCCTGTCATTTCCTTTTTAAATATCTCTGGTATCTGCCCTTTCCCATTTTATTATCATTGCGACCAACCACTGTTCATGTGGTTATCAAGTCACACGTCATCTTGAAATACCACACTCACCTATTGTTGGACTATTTGCCTTAAAAAAAAAGTCTCAAGATATAAAAAATTCAAACATTATAGTTTACCAAATGCCTTTTTCAGTAATGATTAAGATAATGGATTTTCACTCTTTAATTTATTAATACAGATTATATTTATAAAATTTTAAATATAATTTTTATGCTAATAAAATCTTAATATAACTGTTATTTGACTATATTTATAAATAATATTCGTTTGTAATTTCTTTTTTTGTATTATCTTTGTTAGGTTTTGATATCAGGGTCATGCTAATTTAAAAATGAATTTATATTTTTTATACTTTTTTAATTGTATGGACTATATTCTTTACTTTAAAAAAAACTGAAAATAAATTGGTCAGTTTATTTTCTTTCCCCTTGCTCTGGAAAAGCTTATAAAAACACAGTAAGTATCTCTTGAATTTTTAATTCTTTGAAAGTTTGACATAATTTTCCTCCAAAACCATTTGATTCTGGGCTGTTTTGGAGTGGGGCTATATTTTTGAATGCCTTCTCCTCAATGGTTATTGGCCTATTTACGTGTTCTGTCTCTTTTTGAGTCAGTTTTGATAGTTATCTTCCTGGAAAAGTGGTCCTGGTCTTCAGGAGATTCTTTTATGCTTAAGGATAGTAAAGGCAAACACACCCTTACCTGTAGTTTTCCCAGATTTTGGAGGCCCCAGAAGTGCAATCCTAATGGGCATAGTAGGCTTAGGTTTGGGTTGGCGGATATATTTGATTGGGTTCTTCATAAATTTTTCTTTAGTTTCCTTACTAGATAAAAAATAAATATACTGACGATGGATTACAGGATGAAGTAGATTCTCTGAATTTTCAGCTGGCTTGATTGTCTCTCCTTCACTTAGCTGCAATATATGCAAAACTGAATTAATAAGTTAGCTTTATTTTAAACAGCATTTCCCCCAAATACACTTAAAAAAACAAATTTGTAAAATCTTTCTTATAGAACAAGAAAACTAATTATAATCAAGTACTGATATTAAAAAACTGTAAAAAGAATGAATTATTTTATACTCATATGGAATAAATGTAGTTTTTCTTAAGTGTTCCAGTTTCTGACAACTATAGTTATTCTACTTCCTTTATAATGTGTTTAGCATATACTGAATGTTTCTGCCAAGTAGTGTAAAGGTGTTTGGATATATTCATGGGCCAATTTATCTTCACAGACAGGTCCATTCCTAAGGTGGCGTAATGTACAGAAATGCGTCCTCCCAAAATCATGGTTTGAAGCCCTAACCCTCAAAGTTACTGTATTTGGAGACAGGGCCTTTGAGGAGGTAACTAAGGTTAAATGAGGTTATAAGAAAGGGGCTCTAATCTGAGGACTGGTGTCCTTATAAGAAGAGAAAAGAGACACCAGGAGTGCATGAGCACTGAGGAAAAGCACTGAGGACACAGTGAGAAGTGGCCATCTACAAGCCAGGAAGAGAGGCCTCACTAGAAAAACCATCCCTGCTGGTACCTTGATCTTGGACTTCCAGCCTCCAGAACAGTGAGAAAATACATTTCTGCTGTTTAAGCTACCCAGTCTGTGGTATTCCATATGGCAGCATGAGTAGACTAATACAGGTGGGGTCCTGGGTTATATATGGGAGTGTACTGGTAGGACAAATCCCACTAGCTTCTCTTCTACATTTTTATACAGACGAAATCCCACTCACACAAACATCAAGAGCAGACACAAAAGGGAAAAATACACCTAAAAGGCAGCCTAAGGTGTCGGTATGGAATGGAGAGGGAGGACTGGTCCCACATCTTTGCATTGGTGATGATGAAGACTGGGTAATTAAATGCATATCTTTTTATATCATCAGATGGCCAAGCATCAGTCATCCCTGGACTTGACAGAGTAGGTGAGAAACAGTATGGTAATATTGCTCCTCCCCCAGAACTACACCAGGATAGTTGTCACAGGTCAATGGTATTGTCAGCATCATCATTCTTGGGCTGAAGTAATATTCATGGCTGGGAGTAAATGTTAGGGATAAGAAGAAACTCAGGGATGGGGTGGGAATGTCTGCTCTATTTCTTATACTCGGTAATAAAAGAAAAGCTGAAAGTTTAATGATTCCATTTCAGATTCGAAAATTAAGTGTGAATTCTTACAATAGTTTCTGCTATTGCCCAAAATATCTAGCATGTATCTTTCTTCTCCATAGGTCAGAATACACAAGGTGTCATCAAATCAGAAACATCAAGTGGTCAGGCACCCAGAAAGATTCCCAACAGCCCTGAAAAAATGATTTATATGCTTAAACCCTTCCTATGACCATGCACTCATTTCTCCACAAGGCATCTTTATACAATCCTAATTATGTTTGGACATGGATCCTTAAATAGGGTTCTGACTTTGATTGCTTCTTCCCCTCTCTTGTCCATCTCAAAGAGAAGGTTAGGGTGTAACTACTTTTCAAAAGCCTTCTAGGTGATCCTAATACATGCTTAACTTTATCTGATTCTCTATGGAGGGAACGGTCATAATGTTTCTATATTTCAGCATGGCATTTGAAAAGGTCTCTCTTTACATCCTTACAGTGAAGGTAAAGAAGATATCACAATTAAGTAGAATTGAAACTGATTGTATCAACATCAGCCAGGAAGGAGGTTTCAAGTAATATGCACATGGCTCCATTTTGGATCCCTTCCTCCAAAATACTTTTTATCAGTGACCAATACACGTTAATAACAAGAACTTATATTAATTGAGCATTCACAATAAAACAAGCACTGCTGCAAGCACTTTACAATAATTAACTGATTTAGTAATTGTAACAATATCATGAGGTAGGGACTATTCTTATTCCCATTGTGCAAATGGGAATGGCTCAGAGAGGTGAAGTAATTTGTCCAAGGTCACTCAGCTAGTAAGTGGTGGTTTTGAACTCAGGCAGTCTGGCTCGAGAGGCCATGGTCTTCTCCACTGTGCTACTTCACTGATGGAAATCAGAAGGTACACTGGTTGAGAGGGCAGGTCACCTTTACGTCACATTCTTTTATTGTCTTTATAGCACTTAATACAACCTGACAAGAACTTATTTGTTTACTTATTTATTGCCTATCCTCCCTCTCCAACCCAGCTAGAATATAAAGCCCATGACAAAGGAACCTTGTCTGTTTTATTCACTGCTCTATTCTCAGGGACTGACACAGTGGCTGGCGTGTCCTTGATTAAGATTTGTTGAAAACCATCCCACATTTGAAGTTACTGAATTCCAATTACATTAAATGTTTGTCCACACTGCCTAAAAATACAGTGCTTAGAAATAAGTTTGTGATGAACATTAAAGGCACATTTTGTATGGGATCTCACACTTTCCAGAGAATTTTATATTCTTGCATTTGATCACAGTGGCCTGATGGCAGTATTCTCCCATCTTAAAGGTGAGGAAGCAGAATCAAAGAGTTTAAAGGACTTGCCTAAAATTAGATAGCAAATTGTGTCAGAGCTCAGCTCGCTAGATGTCTAGTTTGAAAATATTTCTACTACCATCTTCTGCTACAGAGTTAAAACCAAGTTGGAACTGGATGATCTTTACAGAAATAGACGAAAGAAATTTAAACCCTTCAACTACTTTCCTACTTCAGAAAGGCGAAACAACCACACATATTTTTATAGCTAGCTAAGAATACTATACAATGCTTACAATTTTTTGAACTTATCCACTGTCTTCTTAGACATGCTTAAAAAAAAAAAAGAAACAAGAGAAAGGTTTTCAGATGCATTTGCTGACATTACCTTTACAGGGTCCCAGTAGCCAAATGAGCTTATATACTTGTAGGTAAAGCTGAGCATTTTCTGGGCAAGGCGGGATGATATTGGATAACATTTCTCGAAAATGCTTGCACGATTCTCCACCAGCGGTTTCAGTTTCATATTCAATATGTATTGTACAATGTGGGTTTTCCGAGCTCCATTAATGAGAATTACTGGTATCAAAAACTTCTCAAATTCTTCCTAATGAAAAACAATCATAAAACCAAACATTTTTAGTGGGAAGGAGGCTGGCAGTATTTAGTTACAGCACATGGACATTGCTAGTAACTGATTACTTCAGTCTAGAGAACAAATATTTTTCAGCTTCCAAGTAACTGCAGGTTGGCAGCTAAAACTTTGACCCTATGTGGCTTCCACGTTGCCCTTGATTTATTAACTAGTTTTTATAATTGTAAATGGTGCTGACGAAAGGGACCTAACCCCTAAAAATATACATTTCTTTTGAAATGTTAAAAAGAAACCAAGGCATAAACCAACTCGCTTTTGTTTCATTCTCAAACGTTATTTTTTGAATTATGAAAAACGAAAAAGTAATAACCTGTATTATTTGTAAATTATTCGTATCTGCTTCAAATTTTTCTCTCAGTTCACCTCTCAGGCGTTCGACCGCATCAATTTCCTGCTCTTCATCTTCCTCACTCATCACTTCCTCATCTTTTGGAAATTCATCAAGGATGTTGTCAATATCATCTTCCTCATCTTCAGGTTCTTCCTCGCTCATGTCTTCATCTTGTCTAACAGTCTAAGGAGGAAAATATTCCCTTTTACTATACATACAAAATATGGAACAAATGACACTGCTAACTAATCATCTGGGATATTTTGGAATAAGCGGGTATTGGTTAGTATGGCATGCAACGTTCGTCAACTGATATAGTAAAATTTCAAATATCTGGCACCCAAGAAATTTAATGCCTTCAAGACTCTAACACCACGGTGATCCCATAAATAAATACCTAGACAAGATATTAACTGCTAATATTTAATGCTATAGTTGTCAGAACATTACATGTTTCTCATGGTCTTCAGTAACAATATTTAATGCAACTCAAAGAGTATATAAAACACTCCCTAGCTGTGTTAGCTTGGACAAAACCAGTTTCCTCGTCTGTAAAATAGGAATAAGGAAAGTACCTCCCTCACGTGGTTGTTGGTAGTGCTAAAATAAGTTAATACATGCAAAGCGCTCAGAAAACTGTCTGGTACATGGTAAGCATGCAAATGATAGCTGTTATTCCTATTCCTATTATTATAACACTATAGTATGTTATAGTTATTATTGTCATTTTGTATAAAGCACTGTTCTAATAGAATAGTACATGCCCCTGAGGAGGCTGCAGCTTATCTGAGGAAACCAGAATTAACACATAAATGATTACTGAAGACCACAACAGGATACTGATACTAAGTGGTGTTGTAAAGGCTCGAAGTGCTACAGTCCAGTTTGCGTAACACTGAACCCTGTCCTACTGATCCTCCTGCACTGCCTCTATGCACGTCGCCCAGAATTATCCCTTGTCCCGGATGGAGCACTGCCTTCCCGTCGGAAACCTGGGAGTTATCTTGACTCCTCACTCTCCATTATTGCACATCCAGTTTCTAAGAATAGGAATCCTAAATAATACTTAAGACTCTCTCCTCCTTTCTAGTCCTGCTCTACTGTTTGCCCTCTCATTACCTCTTGCCTGCACACTTTTGATTAGCTCGCTATTTCCTGATCTTTCTAACTGATTAGACCCTGGTGCCTTTAAAGGCGCCTGGAGCTGGGATTTGGACTTGCAGGTGCCGGGAGGAAGAAGAGAGGACAAAGGGCCCTTCCCTGTTCTGTGCCCAGGCTCCTCTTTCCCCGGAAGGAGTTTGGCGTTGGAACTATGTTTCTCAGTTCTTATTCTTTTTTATTTGAATTTTGAAGCCATTTGGTTCTCTTACTACTTTTTCCTTTTTCTTATATTTTGACAATTTTTTAGTTTGAGATTTGATTTGCTAACGATCACTGGAGGCATGGTGGGATGAGTCCACACTACGAGCTGCAGACATCTTAGTTTCAGATGAACTTCTGCTCACCTCTCCAGCTCTATTTAATAGCTCTTCCAACTTGTTTGTTAATTAAAAAAATTAAACTATATAAGTTTAACAAGAAACTTTCAATTAATTTAAATGCTATATTGTAGTTTCCATGAACTTTTTTTTTGCTCTCTGGTTTTTCATACCATCCTGTTTTTGTTTTATGGATACAAGTTCTTGAATTATTTAAGGCAAATTGGAATTTTTAAAGTGTTTAATATATTTCCTGTATTGTCTATTTGTTTTAGAGTCAATTATTCTGTTTGTTCATCTTGGTTCTTCCTTGTATTGATAATTTCAAATATATGGCAATCCTTGGTTGTCTATTCATTTTTATGAATGAAGGACTAAACTGATTAATTCAGAGCAACTGTAAGCTCTGGGTATGTGAGCAGGACAGGTTGTATCATGCTTCCATTTAAGATGTGAGGATGAGAAGAGGCAGGCAGGCTGGATCTTGTCCCAGATGATGAAGAGTACCAACCAACATTCTGTGGCACCTAGAATTTTCTAGACAGACTATTTAATTACTTTAGAAATTATTTACTTTTTTCTTCATGGGGACAAATGTCACTGTTACATGAGGAGCTGGTGGGATCAACCTTAAAAAATTTTTCTGCAATTTACCCTCTTGGACTTTCTAGATAATCAAATATATGCAAATATTAAATTTTGTTCTTACTTTTCAGTATGTATGCTGTTTCTTTTTCTGATCACGTTGCTGTGGCTAGTTCCTTTAAATTTTTTAAAAGGTTAATAGCCTAAAAATCTTCATAGAAGACCATCTGAGAGACCCACAGATTAATTCTTTTTAGAGAAAAAGGTTTTAGTTTTCTGTAAGTGGCATTTTGGTCCTCTGGAACAGTGCTGCTTTTTTTTCTTATATCTAGTATCTCTCAGTCCTTATGTTAGGAGATACATGTTCTAAAATTCATCGTCTCAAGAGATCTGCCTCCAGTATGAAGGAATAAGTTCATTTAGCCTCTAGCAGATAATAACCACAAGCCATGGACAACACACACACAAATACACACAGATTTTTTTTCCCTCTCTCTTGCTCCAGAGGGCTTCTGGAGAGTGAACAAAGGCAGATTTTGTAGAGTAGTCAAAATTTGGAGGGAGCGATAGGCTTAGGGTCAGTTCTCTTATTTTGTGCATTTGCGTGGAAGGCAGCCTCCGTTAGAGTGGTGGTGGCAGAGGGGGACTAAAACTCTGATAGAAAGCTCTGTCTTTTGTCACCTACAAATTGGCACTTGCCCTCTACCTCTATAAGAAATAAATTATGAGCTGCTGCAGCTGCTGACCTTCAACAGCCCTGGAAAGAAGTTCAGGATGGATCAGAAATGAGGCACTCTGTGCTCTAGAAAAAACTGGCAGAACAGGTCTTCAGATAGTTAGATATTTTTAGGAGATGATTTTATGAGCCCAATTCTTGCATCTCCTCATATCTAGAAAAGTGATAAAATCCTTCATGGCTACTCCTGGCATTCTCCTGCATGTGGCTACACTACACTTGGTAAAAGGGACCCAGGCACCAGAGAAAGAGCTAGTGTACAGGATGAGGGCAAAGATTCTGGAGCTAGGGGTAAGAGTAGAAGCAAGGCCTCCAAGGAATTGGAAGATATGCATTGTAAATCTGTATGAAGCCACTGGTTTATAGAATATTCTTCAGTCACATTTGGAGACTAAAATTCCACATGATGGCGACATTTTCCTATAAAATTAATGGAAGTAGTCACCTTGAGACTTTGAAGTGATTTCTAATGTTAAAAGTGTTTTATTTGTTGCTAAAAAGTCAGACAGCAAAGGCAATAATGTTAAGGCTGAGAAGACAAACCTGGGAAGGGCTTTATCTGCATATGGTTCCCTAACTGCTTGGGAAAAAGGTGAGTCAAGAAACTGCATATTTCTGTACAGAGAGGCAGATGATGAGAAGACCCCTGGTTCTGTGCAGGAAAGCAAGCTCCAAGGTCCATGTGGAGTCAGGATGGATTCAACTCAGGTTGTCACATTAACTGATTATAACAATTGTACTAAGTGATCCTTGAGATGCTGCACTGTGTTTAGTCTTTCCTTGTCTGAGACAGTAGCAGTACATATAAAATTCCCATCAAAAAAGTTAAAAAAAATACACAGTTTTAATCTCAGAAAATCTCAGGAACTCTCATAAAAAAATCTCAGGAATTGTCTTCCAAAAGTCAGTTTGTATAAATTAATTGTGGGAGATACACAGCCAATTTTTATAAAAGATTAAGTCTCAGAAGAGCTAACTTACAAAATCTTATTTTGTTTATAAGACAGAATATTTTATCTGAGGTGCTTGGCTGTAGCATTTGGGTCAGCTAGGTCAACTGGGGACTAGCTCGTCTCTAAACAAAACAAAATCCATGATCTTCAAGGTTTATCTTTTCAAAAAATCAGCCGATGGAAAAGAGGAGCTGTATTGAACATCCTGCACAGTATGTGACTCTGAGCATCTACAGGCTCTGCCCCATTCCATTCTTTACCTCGAGGTAAGCTATATTTTAGCCCCAGCACAACTTCACAGGCTCTCTGTCTAGACCTTATACCCAAGCTCCCAGCCTATCTCCCTGTAGCAAGAGCTGAAGTGTGAAAAGCACAAATGAAAATCCACAAGAAGCATAGTTTAATGTAGTATCATTATATTTTGTATTAGATTATTTAAACATCTTGGTTTTCTTTCTTTGAAAAATTTTTGTTTTTCTGATTATAAAAGTAATAAAAGTTCATTGTAAACAGTTATAGAATACCAAAAAGTGTAAAGAAAATAAAAATGATATATAATCTCAGAACTTGTACATAAACTCTATATCTCCATCAAGACTTCTATGCATCTTTTTGATGCTCAACGTCACTAATTATTAGAGAAATGCAAATCAAAACTACAATGAGGTATCACTTCACACAGGTCAGAATGGCCATTTTCAAAAAGCCTTTGAACAATAAATACTGGAGAGGGTGTGGAGAAAAGGGAACCCTCCTACACTGTTGGTGGGAGTGTAAATTGATTCAGCCACCATGGAGGAGAGTATGGCGTTTCCTTAAAAACACTAAAAATAGAGCTACCTTATGATCCAGCAATCCCACTCCAGGGTATATTTCTGGAGAAAACCATAATTTGAAAAGATACATGCACCCCAATGTTCACTGCAGCACTATTTACAATAGCCAGGTCATGGAAGCAACCTAAATGCCCATCGACAGATGAATGGATAAAGAAGATGTGATACATATATATTAAATAGAATATTAGCCATAAAAAGGAATGAAATTGAGTTATTTGTAATGAGGTGGATGGACCTAGAGCCTCTCATACAGAGTGAAGTAAGTCAGAAAGAGAAAAACAAATACTGTATGGTAACACATATATATGGAATCTAAAAAAAAAAAAAAAAAAAGGTTCTGAAGAACCTAGGGGCAGGACAGGAATGAAGACGCAGACATAGAGAATGGACCTGAGGACACGGGGAGGGGGAAGGGTAAGCTGAGACGAAGTGAGAGAGTGGCATTGACATATATACACTACCAAATGTAAAATAGATAGCTAGTGGGAAACAGCCGCATAGCACAGGGAGATCAGCTTGGTGCTTTGTGACCACTTAGAGGGGTCGGATAGGGAGGGTGTGAGGGACATGCAAGAGGGAGGGGATATAGGGATATATGTATACGTATAGCTGATTCACTTTGTTATACAGCAGCAACTAACACAACAATGTAAAGCAATTGTACTCCAATAAAGACGTTTAAAAAAAAAAAGAAAAAAAGAGAGTAGCAGAAAAACAACAAGAAACAAAACAAAAAAGGAACGAAATTGGGTCATTTGTAGAGACGTGGATGGACCTAGAGATTATCATACTAAATGAAGTAAATCAGGCAGAGAAAGACAAATATCATAAGATATCACTTATATGTGGAATCTAAAAAAAAATACAAATGAGCTTCTTTACAAAACAGACGCAGACTCACAGATTTAGAAAACAAACTTATGGTTACCAAAGGAGAAAGATGCAGGGGAAAGATAAATTAGGAGGTTGGGATTAACAGACATACACTGCTATATATAAAATAGATAATCAACAAGGACCTTCTGTATAGCACAGGGAACTCTACTCAATACTCTGTAATAACCTATATGGGAAAAGAATCTGAAAAAGAATAGATATATGTATATGTATAACAATCACTTTGCTATACACCTGAAACTAATATAACATTGTAAATCAACTATACTCCAACGTAAAATAAAAATTAAAAAAAGACTTCTATGCATCTTTTTATTTTACATTGCTGAGATTTTATATATGTGTAAAATATATATGTTTTAAATATGTGTGTCCTTTTTTTTTGCAAAAAGCAATTTTATTTACTTACCTCCTCTTCTTTCCTTTTTCTCTCTCTCTCTATTATAAGTTCAGCCCTTCTTTTAGAAATCATGTCATCCTGTTAAAGAAAGAGACATTAAAAAATATTAATGGATAATAATAAAATTACTTTTTTAAAAAAAATTTATTTAATTTATTTATTCTTGGCTGCATTGGGTCTTCGTTGCTGCATGCAGGCTTTCTCTAGTTGCAGCGAGCTACGCTTTGTTGCAGTGCACAGGCTTCTCATTGCGGTGGCTTCTCTTGTTGCGGACCATCGTCTCTAGGTGCACTGGCTCAGTAGTTGTGGCTCACGGGCTCAGTAGTTGTGGCACACAGGCTTAGTTGCTCTGTCACATGTGGGATCTTCCTGGACCAGGGCTCAAACCCGTGTCCCCCGCATTGGCAGGCAGATTCCCAACCACTGCGCCACCAGGGAAGCCCTAAAATTACTTTCTATATATTAATTTTTTTTCCCAAAGGGGAATAATATTTGGGTAGAAGGATACTTTCCAGAAAAGCATGTGATAGTGGTAATTATGTCACTTACATCTTTGGACCTCTGGACCTCTTGATCAGCTACTTCCCTCCAGAGGGATAAATGGTACTTGGGATCAGTCACTTTTTCTATAAACTTTAGAATTCCTTTTCAAAATGGATTACTTATTTGTTTCCTTTGGTGGAGAGGTAGATTTTGTACATGGAGAAACAGGGAAATACTTAGAGGCTCTTTGTTGAAAATGTTTGATAATCTTCCATCATATTATTAAGATGTAATTGCCTAAAGAATCCATGTGAGAAAAGCACATGTACTTTGGATGCATTCACACATATGGTGTATAAGTAGTCCTCCAGTCCTTCTAGGGGTCTCTAAATCTAATGCAATGAATAGGTCCTTTGATATGACCTTAAGGTTTGCATGAAAACTAACCAGCACCCCTTGGGTTTGGGGGCTCATTGGCTCAGGACTCTTGAAACTGGAGTCCCCTTAAATACTGGGAGATCAGAGAAGTGCCTTAAAGACATGCCCTGGGGGCTCCGGTCTAGGCCATCAGGACTGTGCTCCTTTTATCTGACAATTACTGAGTATACATTTCAGATAATTTATGTTTTGTTGACATTCAAGAAATATTTGTAGATAGAATTCTAAAACTGAATTGAATCAAATTAATATAGTTCATGAGCCCCAGAGAGATTCTGTAGCTTTTCAGAGGGTAAGAGTTATAAAAACTCTAATTTCCTTTTTTAAAACCAGAGTTTTACCATAGGTGCTTTAACTGTAGAGTTATGAAAATACAGTCTCCTTTGTGTTTTCATAACATATAAGGAAACCACTGTATACACCAAAAAGAAATGCAAAGTATGTATAATAAAGCACACACATATTATGAGTCTGTTTCTCCTCTGATCCTTTCACTCAAATAAGTAGTGGTCAGTGAAGTTTAACTAATTATTGCATGTCTGCCAGGTGCCATCACTGTTCTGAGCACTGCACATGTATATTCTTTCATTTTCTGCTCAAAATATACTGCAAGGCGGACAGCATTATCCCACTTTATAGATGAGTTAATAAAGTCAGAAGGTTTAATTCACATAGTATAACACAGCTAGTGTGAGGATGGTGTAAGAAACTCCCAGATAAGGGTATGAAAAAGCACATTGTATGATGGAGCTGTAAGGAGGGTTTGTATTTGTTCCAACTGAGAAATAAAGTTAGAAAGAGGGTTTGGAACAGGATTGGGAGTGCTTTAAATGCCAGACTGAGGAGTTCAGATCTTAACAGAGTGACTTGATCAAAACAGAGTTTTAGGAAGATCAGGTTGCCCGAAGGATGGCCTGGAGGGCCCAGATATGAAGTCTGGTAGGACAATTAGGAGGTCATCGTAGGAGTGCTGGGTGTGAGGTGAAAAGAATCTGAACCAGGGCAGAGCTGTGGGTATGAGAAGAAAGGTGTAAATCTGCTCTTTCCTGTTCCATATCCCTGAAATCCTCAGGGCATGTGATGTCTAGGCTGGGGCTTGATTGCTTTAGAGCTG
Source organism: Aethalodelphis obliquidens (assembly GCF_003676395.1). Classification (NCBI taxonomy): domain Eukaryota; kingdom Metazoa; phylum Chordata; class Mammalia; order Artiodactyla; family Delphinidae; genus Aethalodelphis; species Aethalodelphis obliquidens. Next base: position 49,129,683 of record NW_020837947.1, on the reverse strand, counting down.
CTCCGTCCAGTATGGCAGCTACAAGTCACTTGCAGCTCTATTAAAATTAAATAAAATTAAACATTTGATTTCTCAGCCTCACCAACTAAATACATTTCAACTGCTTAATAACCACATGTGTGGCTAGTGGCTGCTGTATTGGACAGTGAAGATACAGAACATTTCCATCAGCACAGAGAGTTCTCTGAGAACACTGGTCTAAAGGTGCCAGATCCCACAAGGAGGTAACATGCAGCTGTGCTTTGGTATGCCCTCTTCTTTCTTTTCCATTCTCATGTTTATAGAGCCTCTTGCCTGGCAGACACTTTGGCCCACTTTCTTCAGAGATCAGCAGCAGAAAAGGGAAGGATGTCATGTAGACTGGTGTGAAGCTTGATGCCTTGCCACACCTCTCTCCTGACTTCCACAGTTCTTGGATGGCTGAGAGATTGGCTTTGATTTTGTATGGGACAGGGATGGCCTGGGACGTGTAATCTTAGTGTGGTGGAGCAAAGGGATGGATGGCAAGATGGATAGAGGGATTTCCTTTGGCAAGATGAAAAGATGAAAAGAACTTGACAACTGTGTCTGAGCAGTGACAGAGGAACTTCATGGTTTTAACACTTTGTTTATAATTTAATAAGTATCGAGTTGTGATAAGGTATTCAGTAATTTAAGTCACAGTAGCTCAAAATTGGAACTAACTGATTAGCTCTCTGACACTAAAGAGAGCTTTCTTCCATACTCTCCCTGCCAAATGTCCACTCAGTCTACGCTTATCTATTGACAAGTAGCTCACTGCTTTCAGTCTTTGTTCTTTTTGGAAAGTCTTACTAATAATGAAATACATCTCCCTGTACCTTCCTCCTACCAATGGTGCTTCTTTCCCCTGTGGCCACATGGAACAATGACATACTCTCTTCAGTATAAAAGACCGTCACATAATTTAACACAGTTCTCATGTCCCATCTTGATCTTCCTAGTTCCAGATTTGAAAGCCCTATTCTTTCTACTCAACCCAGATCTATAAATGTGTCCTTTCAAGACATGTCATACATATGGAATGAATCATAGAGTATGTACTATTTTCTTTGCCTGGCTTCATTTACTCAGCATAATGATTTTGGTAGTCATCCATATTGTAGGGGGTATCAATAGTACATTCATTAAAAGTACTGAATACTACTCCATTATATGAATATACTATTTATTTATTTATTTTTCCAGCTTTATAAAATTGTAAGATATTTAAAGTGTATGTCATGAAGATTTGATATGTATACATTGTGAAAGGACTTCTCCCATTTAGTTAATTAACACATCCGTCACCTCACATATTTATCTTGTGTGTGTGACAACATTTAAGTTCTACTCTCTTGCCAAATTTCAATTATACAGTAGTACAGTATTACCAACTATAGTCATCATGTCATACATTAGCTCCTTAGGTCTTATTCATCTTATAGCTGAACTTTTGTACCATTTTATCAACTTCTCCCCATTTCCCACACCTCCCAGCCCATGACAACCACTTTTCTAGTCTGTTTCTATGAGTTTGATTTGGTTTTAGATTCCACATACAAGTGATACCATGCAGTATTTGTCTTTCTCTGCCTGGCTTATTTAACTTAGCATAATGCCCTCAAGGTCCATCCATGTTGTTGCAAACGTCAGGATTTCCTTCTTTCCCATGGCTAAACAACATTCCATTGTGTGTGTGTGTGTGTGTGTGTGTGTGTGTGTGTGTGTGTGTGTGTGTGTATACACACACCACTTCTTTATCCATTCACCTGTTGGCAGACACAGGTTGTTTCCACACCTCGGCTATTGTGAATAATGCTGCTATGAACATGGGAGGAGAGATATCTCTTTGAGATAATGACTTTGTTTCCTTTGGATATATATACCCAGAAGTGGGATTCCTGGATCATATGGTAATTCTATTTTTTAATTACTTGTGGAACCTCCATACTGATTTCCATGATGGCTGTACTAGTTGACATTCCTACCAACAGTGCACAAGCGCTCCTTTTTCTCCACATCCTCACCAGCATTTATCTCGTCTTTTTGATTTTAGATACCCTAACAGGTGTGAGAGGTGATATCTCATTGTGGTTTTGATTTGCATTTATCTGATGATTAGTGATGTTGAGCACCTTTTAATGTACCTGTTGTCATTTGTATGCCTTCTTTGGAAGAATATCTATTCAGTTCATCTGCCCATTTTAAAAAATTGGATTTTTTTTTGATACTGGGTTGTATGAGTTCTTTATATATTTTGGATTTTAATCCTTTATCAGATATATGATTTACAAATACTTTTTCCCATTCCCTAGACTGCCTTTTTATCTTGTTGATGGTTTCTTTTGCTGGGCAGAAAATTTTTTAGTTTGATGTAGTCCCGCTTATTTATTTTTGCTTTTGGTGTCAAATCAAAAAAAAAACCATCATTGCCAAGATTGATGTCAAGAAGCTTATCCCCCTTTCTTATAGGAGTTTTAGGGTTTCAGGGCTTGTGCTTCAAGTCTTTGATCCATTTTGAGTAGATTTTTGTGTATGGTGTAAGATAGGTGTTCAGTTTTATTCTTCTGCGGCAGGCTATACAGTTTTCCCAGCACCATTTATTGAAGAAACTATCTTTTCCCCACTGTACATCCTTGGCTAGTTTGTCATAAATTAACTGACAATATATGCATGGGATTATTTCTGTGCTTTCTATTCTGTTAAACTGATTTATGTGTCTACAGTCTGCTATTGTACTGAATTTTTCAGTTTGGTTATTGTATTCTTCAGCTCTGTGACTTCTGTTTGGTACTTTCTTATATTTTCTATCTCTTGAAAATTTCACTTTGCTTATGCATTGTTCTCCTGACGTTGGTGAGCATCCTTATGACTATTAGTTTAAACTCTTTATCAGATAAATCATTTATCTTTGTTTCAGTAAGGTGTGTTTCTGGCATTTTATCTTGTTCCTCCGTTTGGAACATATTCCTCTGTTTTTTCATTTTCTTTGACTCTATGTGTTGGTCTCTGCCCATTAGATAAAACAGCCACCTCTCCCTGTCTTGACAGAGTGGTCTTGTGTGGAAGATGAACACAGCTCAGGCTGGCCCCTGCTCTTGGCCATCTCTTAAGCCTTTGTACTTGTTTAAGCCACTTTATTAGTTTTTAGTGGCTCCCAGTAGTTGAGGGGGTACCATGACCTATCAGTGTCCCAAATGGGAGGATCACAGTCAGCATAGGCTGATTGGAAGCTAGACACTCAAGCAGCAGCTGTTTTGATGTAGGTGATGTGGGTATTTTCTCATTTGCCCAATGTGTAGGAGTCACTCAGCTAATTTCTGGATTTCTTTCAGAGTGGATTGAGTTCAGGAGGCTCCTATGTTGCCACCTTGGGCTGGAAGCCAAGGGACCCTATCTGGATATTTACCACATTTTGTTTATCCATTCATCAGTTGATGGACATTGAACTGTTTCTACTTTTTGGCTATTATGAATAATGCTGTGTGAACTTCCACATACAAATTGTTACATGGACATGTTTTCATTTCTGTTAGATAGGTTCCTAGGAGTGAAATTGCTAGGTTCTCTATGACACTTTTGAACATTTTGTGGAAACTTCTCAGACTACAGTTCAAGAAAAGATGTTGTAAGCTAATACCTGGATTTGTTGTACTACAGGCTAAAACGGCCTTGCTGGATGGTGTAACCATTCCAGGAGCTAGTGAAAAAGTCAATGAAAATTTTAATTCTTTGTGTTTCAAGGTCTGCTCCACTTGCTGCCTCTTCAACTGTGCTCCAGTGTCTGGTATAAGGATACTTTGGTGCTACCACTATCTTTAATTTTACTTGCCTTGGAGTGAGAAACATTAACATGTAGATAATCATAAAGCCCTCAAATAATTCTTAACTCTTTAATTATAAATTGTCTTAATATTTGATGAAAATGTTTTCATACTGAATGTGGTATTAAAATCAGAAAACTACATTTTTGTAAAGACCACTTTATAAACTGGATAAATGCTGAACACATTTACTCTCATGCTTTTTTTTTAACAGATACATACCTTGATTTTTGCCTTCATTTCTTTGATGAGTTTTTTCCTTTCTAATTTCTTCTTTTGTTTCATTTTCCACTTTCCAATTTGGGTAGGAAGGAGGCGATCAGAAACATCTTGATGATCAATTTGTATAAAAACAGCAGCATCTGGGAAAAACCCATATTTCCCCAGAAACTGGACCTCGTCAGGATATTGCGGGAAACCATCTAATACAAAACCTGTGGAACTAGGTGGAAATTTCATAACTTACTTTATTGGCTTAAAATATTATATTATAACTATTGATTTAAAAATGAAAAAAGTACTGATAACTTTCAACTTTACATAAGACACCCAATGAATAACCAGTTTCCTATAGTACCTTTTAATTTTTTAATATTTCTACATGCTGTTTCTTCTCCCAAATGTACTGAGTTGGATTAAAATGATAATATTTTATACTTATATTTATAGTATAAAAGTACTGTCAATCAGTTTATAGACAATTACCATTAATTAGAAGCCTACTAAAAGTTGTGAGAAGATCACAGGGAAAGAGAAAATAAGTTCTCTGCTTGGGACAAGTGACCAGCCTAATGAATGTGTCACCGTTTACATAAAGAGTTTACTTGGCTGCCCTCCACCCCTTTATTGAGAATCCTTACCCTTTAGTCATTTTTCTTCTAATGATGTTTCTTTTCATGGGAAAGTTCATAACCCTCTTCCCTGGCTCCCTTTGTAACCAGCGACAATTATTAATGTTGTCTTGGCTCATGTGTAAGATGATCGTATTCAGACAGGATCATTAAACTTGCTCAAGTATGATGAAACTTTAAGAATCATGAAAATAACTTGGAATGTTAACACATTTTCATTAGGGAGTATTTATAAAAACAATCAGGCTTGGAGAACCTGGCTTGGTTTAGTTGAGAGGTTTAATATTGGTCCCTTTTTGAATGAAAGTTTATCTCATTTATCTAAGATTTGGTTTAACTATTTATATTTAAATATACGTTCTCTTCTTCAAAGGAATAGGACTTTCATGAACATTTGACAGTTTCAGCTCTTAACTGTCATTTAGAAATATTGTTTTCTTTCTAATTAAGTGGGCAAATTTACATATACTGGCCGTAAGATATGTGTTGTTTTCTTTAGAGGTGGCTTCAGCAAAGTCTCTTCTGTTCTAGCTGTTACTTCTTTGTCAATTACATCTAAATCTTTTACCTCTACACCCAAACTTTCTTCTGAGTTTTGATTTAGAATTTTCAACAAGCTGCCTAGTTTCTCCATCTGAATGCCCTTCAGGAATTATATATGCATCATACTGTCAAAAAGTCACGCTCACTGTTACCCTTCCACACAGCTCTTCCTCTGACTCACTAGTATCCAGGTGCCAAACTTCAGAGACATCCTTCAACTCCCTCTTGCTTCTCACATACAAAACCGAAGTAATGTTACTAATGTAATTACATAATTAGTTACATTAGATCTCTAGGACAGATGCCTTTTTAAAACATGTTTTTTTCCTGATTATAAAAGCAATAAATCTCACTATAGAAAAATCAGAAATAAAGTGATGAAAAAAGGACAAAATTATCTGCAACCTCATATCCAAGAGGTTACTGACATTTTGTTTTGTTTCTTTCTAGTTGGTTCTTCATTTGTTCAACTTTCTATCATATTATAAATAACTTTGTATCCTTTTTTAACATAACTGTTGTATAATAAAATTTCTTATGTTATTACAGTCTTCATTGTAATAAGTCTTAACGTAGTGCTAATGTTCAGCTATTTTATTTAGGCTATTACAATTTCACTTTTACTTTTCTTCAATCCATACGCTTTTTTTTTTTTTTAAATGTATGTGAGGTCAGGAGCTAAGTTAATGAAGAAAAACCCATGACTATGTTGCTGCCAGCAACATGCCTAAGTTTACTACGACTATTGATCTAATTTAGGGAACAAGAAATTAAAATTAAAGTGACTAATAATCCCACTACTTGGTTAGGCCAGGGACTAAGTGAAAGAGAGTGACCAGAGGAGGACTGGGACCTGCCAGTTATTTGAATTCTCTAATGATAAAGTTTTCTTATCTCCAGAATGAGAAAATAAACTTTCTGTCCCAGAGGGAAGTTGTAAGGATTAAGGAAATTAATATGAATAAAATATAGGAGAACAGTATCTGGCACACAGTAAGTTCCATATAAGTGTTTGCTATTATCAGTACTGTAAGTATCATTTCACTTTCTTCTGGTGGATACTGAGGTAAGAGATTCTGGTTAGGAAATCGAGGTGAAGCCTTAAACTCTGGTGGCCTGGAATTCTTAGTTTGTTCTGTCTGGCGTCAGGCTTGTTCCTGGCTGTTGGTAAAGGGATGAGACTATGGACAGCTATTTAGCGGTGTGAACAACCACTGCAACAAAAACAAAGAGCGTTGCTCATCAACCAGTTATACAGGGGTTAAGTCACAACCCACTGCAGTCACCTACCGACAGCGTACCCTGAAAAGAATTCAGGATGAAAAAACAGGATGAGGCACTCTGTCCTTTGGATAAACAGGCCCCTAGATAGTTAAATGCATATCTCAGGAAGAATTTCAATGACCCCAGATTCTTGCATTTTCCCATACATAGAAAAGCACTGAAATCATTAACTTGGGATATCTGTTCTTCGTGATTAGCAGCAATCTTTTACCAAGATATATGCTTAACTACATGTATATCCTAGCCAAGAAATTCATACATGTGTACTGGCTCCTCCCTTACCTCTTTGGAACAGGTCTTCAGAGCTATCTCCCAGGCTATAGTCCTCAGTAAGACCCTGAATGAAATTTAAACTCACAACCCTCAGGTTGTGCGTTATTCTTTAAGTTGACAGTGGAATTAACTAATTGTTAAAAGACTACAAGGCAAAGAGTCTGGTATGTCATGAGTGTACACAGGATTAGAATATGGATCCTTAATCACAACTACACATTATAATCCCCTGGGGAGCTCCAATGCCCAGGCCCCAACCTCACACCTCTAAAGATTTTGATTCAATTATTTTGGGGTGGGGTCCCTGGCATCAGTATTTTTAAAATAATCCTCTAGATGTTTTTTTAAATTAATTAATTTATTTATTTACTTTTGGCTGCATTGGGTCTTCGTTGCTGCATGCCAGCTTTCTCCAGTTGCGGCAAGCAGGGGCTACTCTTTGTTGTGGTGCATGGGCTTCTCATTGCGGTGGCTTCTCTTGTTGTGGAGCATGGGCTCTAGGCACACAGGCTTCAGTAGCTGTAGTTTGCGGCCTCTAGAGCACAGGCTCAATAGTTGTGGCGCACGGGCTTAGTTGCTCCGCGGCTGTGGGATCTTCCTGGACCAGAGCTCCTGGACCAGTGTCCCCTGCATTGGCAGGCGGATTCTTAACTACTGCGCCACCAGGGAAGTCCCTAAATAATCCCCTAGATGTTTTTAATGTGTGGAATCACTAGTTTACATGAGAGTAAAGGAGAAAATTCTTAAATTTATGTTGGATTACGTTTTTAACTTTTAAGAATATCAAATAAAAGTCAATAAATGTATAAAAGCCTATATAAATTAAGATACCGTATGGGTTCCTTAAACCACCACTCAGAGAGAATTGCTTCAAGGATTTCGGGAGGCAATGGCTCATTTTCTGTTAGATTTAATCTGATTGCTTCTTCTTCTTCTGTAAGCTGTACTTCCTGAGGTTACAAACAAAAATCAGAAAACAAAACAAAAATTTTAAACTGTATATTAATAAATAATACTATGTTACATAGTTGATTAGGATAAGAACTGTTTTCCTCAGGTCAGTTTTTTCAAAAGTATTTACGTATTTATTTATTTTGGCTGCGCTGGGTCTTAGTTGCAGTACACGGGACCTTCGTTGCAGCATGAGGACTCTTAGTTGCAGCATGCATGCAGGATCTAGTTCCCTGACCAGGGATCGCACCTGGGCCCCCTGCATTGGGAGCACGGTGTCTTAACCACTGGACCACCAGGGAAGTCCCTCAGGTCATTTTTTATACTGTTGCTCATAAACATTTAAAAATCTGAGCTCTTTTCTTTAAACCAATATTTAATATGGTTTTAAATATTAAATGATAATTACTATTGCTAAGAGGAGTTACTAGCAATTAGCAAGACTGATTTTCATACATGGTCTCAGGATACCTGTCTCATCATTTTTACTAAAACCTTGTTCAGTCTATATCACACACCTATAAAGCTTAACTGATTTTTGTCGTCTATCTTATAATTATTCAACCTAGATCCTGATTAAAGGATGGGCCAGGCAGGCAGTCATCTGGAATATAATCTGTACCTGCGTCCATTTATAGGAAATCATTTGAGAAGAAAAGGGTCCAGCTATATCAGAAATGGTTAAAAAGTGAGTTAGAATTAAGAACTTTCTCTTTGTACCTCCAGATAGAAAACACCTAAGAGATATATACAAACTTTCTTATGAGGCATCATTAGAAATTAATATTTTGAGATCTCCACTGGCGCTGGGACAGATTTTTTATGATGTTAAATAGAAAACGGAGAACACAATAATGGAAAACCTTACAGTCTAGGTCAGACATATCAAATAGCATAGTCCCAAATAAATGCTATATAACACTCTTGTCAGGAAAAGCTTTTCTGTTTTTTATTGGAGTCATGTAAAACTCAGTATTTTATATTCTAGATGAGCAGTAAGATCTGTATTAAACATATGGGGAGGATGACTCTTAAATGATTTTTATGGGCTATTTTTTTCTTCTTAGAAACTTTATAGAGTTTGTTTCTTTTTTTTTAACATCTTTATTGGAGTATAATTGCTTTACAATGGTGTGTTAGTTTCTGCTGTATAACAAAGTGAATCAGCTTATATTCTTCTCCCCCAAAGTAACACCAGTAAGCACAGTTATCTGCAAGGAGAGTATTAATATTCCTACCAGCTTCTTTGTATTTTCTTCCTCAATTGTAACATTGGCCTGAATTGCAAGCTCTTCAAGTTCTTGTTTTGCTAATTGTTCATCCTCAGAATCGTCCTCAAATTCAGGTCCAACTTTCTTCTCAGTTTTAAGCATTAATTTTTCTTGAAGAAATTCTTCAAACTGGATATGAAAAATGCCCAATTCTTCTGCCAACTGTCTTCCACATACAGTTTTGCCAGAGCCATGGGGGCCCAAAAGGCATATTCTTAATGGAGGAGCCTGCCACAGGGGGTGGGTCAGGGGGTTGGAGGATAGAAGGAGAGTGAAGAAAAGGAAGCTTTGAGAATTTAGAAAACGTAAGGCTTATTATTAACTGTCCTCCCTAAGACTGAATTATCACTTCACAAACTCAAGGATGTTTCAGCATTAGGATACCAATTAACATGATTCATTGCGTCAACCATGGTCCTCAGGGATCATCAACAACCATAGAGAATCTTGATATCAAATGCCAAAAGGCATTTAATAAAATTAAATTAATTTTGTTCCTTTAAAAAAGTTTTAATTAAGGAAGAATGGAAAGGCACTTTCTTAGCACAATAAAAACAACAACAACAAAACCTCTCTACCAGACAAAAAGCCCATTGATACTGGAACACTAGGGGTCCCTTCATTAACTCCTGTAATCTCTGTATTGGAGATAGGGAAGCCCCAAAACCAGAGAACCCACAGAGATCCAGATGTATGGATTGTCCATTGATGCTCAAATTGTCAAGAACAACGGTGAGAGTTGGGATGGAGGAGCAGGGAAATCTTTTGTGAATGTGGGGAAATGGCCATGATATTGGTAGGTGACGGCAAGGAGGAGTGGGAGATGGTGATATATCTGGATGGAATAAGCCTCCAAGGGGCTGGCAGTAACGGATTTCGAGTAGCAGAGGGAAGCAAGGAGCACAGTCTCATCACCTTCTGTCCTTGTGAAGGAAAGGTTCAGAGAAGAGTTTAAAGGTGCAAGTATACCAGAGAAATACAGGGGAAAGACGAGTCAGGTATCTTGAGGAATAGGGAAATTTAAAAAAAAAGAAAGAAACTTAAGAGATTTAGGAAGATAGCAAGTCCACAAAAGAATATCTGAAAACAGAAATATCAGAGAAAAGAAAGAGATCTTAGAGATTAAAAATGTGACTGCTGAAGTAAAAAGTTCAGTAGTACTGTGAAATTCTAAGATTCCCTAGCATGAAAAACACATGACTTCAGATTAAACATGTACCATGTGTCCAGTGCAATGAATAAAAAAGATTCTGGACAATTTTAAGAACACAAGATAATGAAAAGAAGCTCTTAAAAGCTTTCAAATATTTAAAAAATGAAGCTGACTTACAAAGAAATTAAAATCAGCCTAGTGACACTGGATGCTACCTCACAATAAAGCAATACCTGTAATATTCTAAAAAGGAATGGTTTTCAACCTAAACTCTATGTCCATACTAATTGTTAAACATATATGAGAACCAAATGATGACATTTTCAGATATGAAGAAAGTTAGTTGAAAATGTGTTTCAGCAAAACAAGGGTTTGAAAAACCCACAAAAGCAAGAGGAAGACATGATGTAAATATCCGTTGACTTTGCCACCCAGCATTTATTCACTCTTCTTCTGTTAACCACATCTGGATTCCCCCCAGGAGACCACCCTTCATCCCTCTCAGTTTATGTGCTTCCAGTGGAACTGATTCCATCATTAGTTAAAGAATTGGGCATGACATTAAAAGATGCTCAACATCACTAATCATCAAGGAAATGGAAATCAAGACAACAGTGAGATATCACCTCACACTCGTCAGAATGGCTATTGCCAAAAAGACAGGAAACAAGTGTTGGCAAGGATGTGCACTGTTGGTGGGAATGTAAATTGGTATAGCCACTATGGAAAACAGCATGGAGGTTCCTCAAAAAACTAAAAATAGAACTTTCTTGTGATTCAGCAATTCCACTTCTGGGTATTTATACGAAGGAAATGAAAACACTAATTAGAAAATATATATGTACCACTATGCATTTCTTTGCAGCGTTTATTTGCAGTAAACAAAATATGGAAGCAACCTAAGTGTCCATCGATACATGAATGGTTGAAAAAGATGTGGTATACACATGCACACATAATGGAATATTACTCAGCCATAAAAAAGAATGAAATCCTGCCATTTGTGACAACACTGATGGACCTAGATGGTATTATGCTAAGTGAAATAAGTCAGGCAGAGACAGACAAATGCTGTATGATTTCACTTATATGTGGAATCTAAAAATCAAAACAAACAAACATAACAAAACAGAAACAGACTCATAGACATACAGAACAAACTGGTGGTTGCCAGAGGGGAAGGTGGGTAGGGAGATGGGCAAAATAGGTGAAGGGGATTAAAAGGTACAAACTTTCAGCTATAAAATAAATATGTCCAGGTTGGCTGTACAGCATAGGGAATATAGTAAACAATATTGTAATAACTTTATATGGTAACAGATGGTTACTAGACTTAACTTGGTGATCATTTCACAATATACGTAAATGTAAAACCACTATGTTGTACACCTGAAACTGATATAATATTGTATGTCAATAAAAAAAGAACTGGTCATGTGATAAGATTTAAGTCAGTTGATGAATCACTTGAGAAAAATCATGAAAAAGAGAATGGTGAATAGTGAAAATAGAGTGGTATGAAATTATGTAGGTGCAGTCTCACACCATACTTTTGAATCCCATTTTAAATCCCTCAGTGATGAAATTGCTGAAGTGACACCTCACTCATCCACAGGCTAAACCTCTGGCAGACAGAGCTGTGTGGAATGCAGAGTGGATAAGTAGGTAGGAAGTGAAGGGATGTAGATCCATGACAATTTGCAGAAAAAGTGTGGACTCACCATTAAGATTTCAGGCTTTTGTCCACAGGGTTACGAGTAAAACAAGTCAATAGATGGCAAGTAGTGAAACAGACTAAGAGGAAAACAAAACACCAAAAGAAGACAAAAGGCCACATTCCTAAGTGACTCCCATCACCAGCAGGGCCAGGGCACAACCATCGGCATACTTCAGTCATCCCTATGGGACGATTTAGGTCCATGAAAATGGCCCAAATTATCCAGAAGAGTTTAAATTGTGTTTTATAAGTTCTGTTTAACAAGGCATTAACGTTACTGAAAGTTATGACAGTATATTGTGATTTATATATTTTGATCTTGTAGTCCCATTCTAAGGAATTATACTAATAAGATAATTAAGAGAAACGAAGGATCATATGCCCAAAGATTTCCTAAGTACTATTTCATATCCACAATGGCAAACTCACACTATAAAAATTACTGTGAAAAAATGTCTAACAAGAAATTAGATGTTAAAATGGTATGTCAAAATGATTAGGCAATAAAATAAATCCAATACATTTACACACAGTAAATTCAGCTGTGACTTTCTACTTCAGCTAAAAAGATACCATGTGTTGGTCTGACACAGGCATTACTGAAGAAATCCAAATAGATAATTATATTATGTTATATTCCAAAAAGTTGTTCTTGGAACCTAGATATTTCCATACCATTATATTAGACTGGGGACTTCACTACTGAGTAAAATGGTGGAGGTTGGTAATAAGTCCCTAAAAAAGTACGCAGGAGCGATTGTCAGGATGCGAATATTGTTTTCACCTTTAATGGTTCATCATGAGCCACATACTCCTCAGGTTGCTCCAAAAACTTTTCTTTAGCCTCAGGACTTGAAAAGTAGTAGATCTTTTCTCGATATTTAGCTGCTTCTTCTGTGCTGCCTGGTTGTAGGATGAAGTTTTCTTTGAGAGCCACTGGACAAAAGTGCTTTGTATCTCCCAAATGCCTTCTCTTCTCTCTAATTCTATCTTCATTCTAGAAATATTAATCAAAGTTTGTAGAACACTATTAATGTATTATTCGTGTACTACTAAAGAGGGAATTATAAAAAATGCAACTTGAATAGTATTTAATCCGTAACAATATCCATTTAAAACAATCCACAAAAGACCAGTTCTTATACTATTTAAATTAATCAAAAAATCAGGTTCTCATATCCACCTGAGTTCACATCCCAAGCGTCTTTATTTTATAAAGAAAATGAAGCAGCACTGAGAATGAAGGCATCCCCAGCCCTCTACAGACAAATGTGTAATAAAAACCCCCATAATGTGCTGGTGCAGGGTCACTGTGAGGTCAGTTTCTAAAATAAAATTATTTCCAAGAAGTAAAAGCTGAGTCAGGGTCGCAACTTCTTACCATTTGAAAATGAAATGGGAGATGCCTCAGGATTTGCTTCGTTTCCTACTCAGTGGCTATATATCAAATAATTTGGAACTATTTTATTTTGTTCAATTGGAAATGTGTAATATATTTTATTTGTGATAGATGAAGAAACTGTGTGTAAAGTCCCTTAAGGACTCTTGCAATTTATTTAAAGCAAAGTACATTTAAAAAATAATTTTCTGTGTTGTACAATACATGCTTGCTGTAAAAACATTCAAAACTTATCATAATGCATAGAGTGAACATTTCCTCTCAGCTTCTTCCTTACAATACTATATTGACACTCAGTAGTTTTATGTGTACCCTTCCAGACCTCTTTTTCTAAGTTTATCCTACACATCTATATACAAAAATAGACACAAATTTAGACACAAATACATTATTTTTAAAAATACCAATGAAATAATACTTTACATGATTATTCTACAACACACCTCTTCCCCCCCCCCAAGCAAGATATAATAAACAACTTCATGTAAAGGAGCAAAAATAAGACTAATCTCTACTTTTCTTGTGTCATTCTTGTTCAATTTTTGTGTCAGGGTTATGCAAGGTTCAAAATGAGCTGGAAAGTACTGATGTTTTTCTATGATGTGGAAGATTTAAATAACATAGGACTTATCTAATCAACAAGAACTGTCCTATAACTCCCTACAATTTTTTTGTTTGTTCAGCTTTTATCTTTCACCCTAAGCAAATTTTAGTAATTCGTATTTTGAAAACGCTTTTCATTTTGACTTAAACATTTATTAAAGTTGTAATTTAAAACAACCATCTTTTAAAATCTGATTATATACCCCTTTCTATCTCAAATGTTATCTACTGCTCCTTCTTTTTACCTCATTGCCAGAAGTTTGTCTATTTTATTGCTCTTGTCAGTGAACCAACTCTTCATTGTTTTTGAAGTTAGGCCTACTGGTTTTATTTGGTTTTGTTTTCCTATTTTATTAACTTTTGCCTTTAATCTCCTTTCTACTTTCCTTTGGTTTATTTTGTTATGCTTTTTCCTAGGTTCTGGAGTTGGACGCTTAATTTCTCCAGTCTTTCTTGTTTTTCAATAAATGCACCTAAAGTAAGGTTGTCAGACTTAGCAAGTGAAAATGAAGGCTCCCCAGTTATATTTGAATTTCAGTTTAAAAAAATGTGAGGTAGATGAGTGGTGGGTGACAAGGTTGGGGGGTCTTTTTGGAGCAAGGGATTCTGGGAAGATGGTGATCTACAGACTCTCTCTTCCCTTCTCTGCCACCTCAGTGGTAAATAGCTGCTGGGGCAGGTGGCTGGTAACCATGGACATGAGGGGAGACAACTGTACAACACTCTTTACCGCTATGAGGGGGACAAGTACCTGGAGACAAACAACAGAGGGACAAGAGCATTAAGATGCCAAGTCTTCGGAGGAATTTTGCCTGTAGAAATCTGTGGATTTCCTGGGGGAATGTTAGCATCAACAACTACCACCCAGGAGTGTTTGTGGTCTCTGTGGCCTGCAAGAGACCAAGAAGGAGCTGTATGGGCGGGAGGAGTCCTCCCTGACCCTGCATCTGGGTAAGTATGAGGAATCCAGGTAGCTGAGCTTGTCTCAGGCCTCAGCAACAAAATAGGTGACCTATCTGCTGCTATGCTTCTGACCGATGGGGAGAAAAGTCACTTTGCCTTTCATAATTTTTGAGAATGTTGTCACCTAAAGCACTCCAGCAACAGTCCTGAACTCCACTGAGCCAAAAAAAAGAAAAAAAGAAAAAAGAAACAAAACAACCATCCTTCTCAGGAAGCCTGGCACACACTGCAAGATTAGTCAGATCAAACAGACCACAAAACTCTGCAACACAGGCAGGGAAGAAACCCAATCTCAGAGTAGAAAAATGATGGAGACGTTTACAGAGATTCATGTAAACACTAGAAAGAGTTCAGAAGCACCAATAAAATATGTAAATGAGCTGAGGAAGAGAGTGAGCACTTGTGGTGGAATCTGGCCCCCAAAGATCCCCAGAACCTGTGACTATGTTATCGTATGTGCCTGATTAAGTTAAGGATATTGAGATGGGAGGATCATGCAGGTGGGTCCAATGTAATCACAGGGTCTTTATAAGAAGGATGCAAGAAGGTCAAAGGCAGAAGGAGATGAGATGATGGACAGTAGAGGTTGAAGTGATGAGTTTTGAAGATAGGAAAGAGGCCATGAATCAAAGAATGCAGATGACCTCCAGAAACTGGGAAAGATAGGGAAAGGCTTCTCCTCTAGAGGAAGGAACATAGCCAACACTGATTTTAGCCCTCTAAGATTCATTTCAAAATACTGACTGTGAGAACTGTACAATAATTTGCTTATTTTAAGCCACCAACTTTGTAGCAATTTGGTACAGCAGGAATAGGAAACTAATACTCCACTCTAGAGACCCCAATGAATGTCTTAAATTAGAAGGCTGAGTGTAAGACAAGTCTACACATATTTGAACAAACTCTACAAATGTAAGAACAAAAAAGTAAGAGATGGAAAATTTGGGGAAAAGATAAAATATTTGGAGGATAGATCCAAGAGACCTAACTGGTATTAAGTATTGTGGAAGGAAAAAATGGAAGAGATGGAGGAGAGGCAAGAATTAATTTGCCACAAGTAGAGAAAGAAATAACCTCAGATTTAAACACACGCCAAGTGCAGGCAGAACTGATAAGGAAAGACAAACACCTGGACACACCTTGATGCAATTTCTGATCTCTGAAGCAACATTAGAACTGTTGTTTCTTTTTCTATTTGTGTGGCAAAAGCGAAATATCTTTGTTGTTGATCTTTCCTATTGTAAAAACACTGCATCTCGAATGTTAAAAAATCAGACAATATAGATAAGTATTTATCTATATTATTACTTGTGAGTCCCTCACTCAGAGATAACCACCATTAACACATTCAACAGCCTGACTGAGGTATAACCGATATTAAAACACTTCCATACTTAGTTTATAATTTGATAAGTTTTGACATATGTTTGATCCATGAAACCATCACCACAGTCAAGATAATAAACAGATTTGTCAACTGCATAGTTTGCTCCTGCCTCTTTGTAATCCGTCCCTCCTGCCCCTATTTGCCTCCTATCTGCCCCATCCCCAGACAACAACCGCTCTCTTTTCTATCACTATAATTAGTCTGCATTTTCTAGAATTTTATGTAGGTGGAATCACATAGTATGTATTCTTTTTTGGTCTGGCTTTTTCTCTTAGCATAATTGTTTTGAGATGCATCCAGGTTGGTGTCTGTATCAGTAGATCTTTTATTTGTTTTTATTTTTCTGTGTGTGCTATTCCAGGTCTAATTATTCCCCGTTCCTAAGACTAGACTCTTTTTAATATACTACCCAATGCCCTGTGAATTATGAGGTTTTTCCAGTCTAGTTGGTGGGAATACGCATTATTTCTGGCTCTGTGTGAGATCCAAGTACTGGTCCCACTAATCTTTGGTACTTCCCAGGGCCCTGAGTAGTTTCCTTACATGCGAAGCTGATCAGTGCTCTGTTGAATACTTGAAGGGGCTGCTCTGCAGGTGTCCAGAGCTCTCTCTGTGTACAGTTCTCTCATCTCTGGTCCCTTCCCTTCTAGCTGCTTTGGTCTCCAGGGGTTCTCTGCTCTATCTCCTCCAATCCTCCAATCAACGAGTCTCCCTGGCTCTGTCTGGGTCCCTCTTCCCTGTACCACAGCCTGGACAAGGTACATGGCCTTACAGACAGGAAGATGGGGAAATCGTAGGGTGCACTTCATTTATTTCCCACCTTTCTGGGATCACTGTGCTTCACTGTCTCATGTCAATGTCTCGAAAACTGTTTCATGTATTTATCCTATTTTTCAGTTGTTTCAGGCAGGAGGGTAAATCCAATCCCTTTTACTCCATCTTTCCTGGAATGACTGTTAACATTTGAGTACATACCTTCCCAGAATTTTTATCATGAGTTAGTGTACATTTTTTTGCTTTTGTCTGTATAGCACCTTTCTTTCCCTTTTCAAGTAACATGACCCTTCTCCCTCTTCTCATGGAGAACCACTTCTTCCACATTCCAAGGTTCTCAAATGGACCAGACAGTCAGAGTAACTCCTCACCTTATAGCCACTGAGTGCATGTGACTGAGGTTGGCTCAATCATATACAAAGTCCTCTAGTTACTATGATTAATAGGGGCAACTGACTGAGCTGGGAGAAGTGAAATTCTTTCTTGTGATTTTTCCAGGTGGATGTAAAGACAGAGTGTTGTCTTTCTTCCTAGATCAAAATTTCTAAGGATGTTCTCCCAGAATTCCTGGCAGCCATGCCTGCCTTATTTGGAAAAAACATCTTCGCAGATGTAATTAAGGATCTCAAGATGACATATCACTGTTCATTATCCAGGTGGTCCCTAAATCCAGTGACAAGTGTCCTTATAAGAGAAGACACGGAAGAGAGGCCAAGTGCAGACTGAGGCAGAGGCTGAAGCCAGCACAGAGGCCGCCACAAGCCAAGGATTATCTGGAGCCACCAGAAGCTGGAACAGGCAAGGAAGGGTTCTCCCGGGAGCCTTTGGAGGGAGCATGGTCCTACCTACCAACACCTTGATTTCAGAGTTCCGGTCTCAAGAACCGTGAGAGGATAAATTTCTGTTGTTTTAAGTCTTGGAGTTTGTGGTGCTTTTTTTTTTTTTTTTTTTTTTGGCCATGCCACGCAGCATGTGGGATCTTAGTTCCCCAACCAGGAATAATTGAACCCATGCCCCCTGTAGGGGAAGCATGGGGTCTTAACCACTGGACCGCCAGGGACGTCTCTGTGGTACTCTGCTATGGAAGCCTTTGGAAACTAATCCTGCAGGTAAAACTGATCTGTGTTATGGTAAATTAGGAACAGTGGAAGTGAGGAAAAGACACTATATTATCAATGAAGACCATACTTAAAAATTTAAGTTTTGAATATTACAGACAGCTTGAGAACTGTCTGCAGATACAAGAAAGACACCGTGTTCTTGCAGACCAGAGGAGGGCACAGAAGAACGGCAGAAGAAGGATGACTGAGAGGAGAGAATCTGAATATTAGTGGGACAAAACGCACATCCTTTAGCCACCCTGACTGAAGGTCTCAGCAGTTCCTTAGGATAAAGTACCGAAAGCTGTTAGCAGAATCATATTGTGTAACATTTGTTGTTTGACACATACATATTTGGGTTTAAGTTAAGCAACAGTAAGTTAATTACAACTGAGTGTTTATCTACCCGTTTTATTGATAAAGACCGGAATTAAAAGAATCACCTCCTATTTTATTATTGATAGATGCCCGAACTGGGAGGCTATCAGTTGAGAAGAGTGACCAAAATTGTGGTGCCAAGGGAGAAGATTGGGGCCTAAAATGAGCTGTTCCCATTTGAGCAAACCACTCATTGTTATCATGCCCGTAGCCCCTCAAAGATGCCATTGCTGTGCTTTGTATAAAACACCCACGTCTGTTAAATCTTTTTTGTTATTAATTTTTATTGGAGTATGGTTGCTTTACAATGTTGTGTTAGCCTCCACTGCACAACAAAATGAATCAGCCATACACATACAGATATCCCCTCCCTTCTAGGTTACCACAGTGCATTAGGTAGAGTTCCCTGTGCTATACAGTATGTTCCCATCAGTTGTCTATTTTATACATAGTATCAGGAATGTATGTGTGTCAATCCCAGCCTCCCAATTCCTCCCACCCCACCCCTTTCCCCCTTGGTATCCATACATTTGCTCTGTAAGTCTGTGTCTCCATTTGTGCTTTGCAAATAAAATCATCTGTACCACATTTCTAGATTCCACATATATGCATTATTATACGATATTTGCTTTTCTCTTTCTGACTTAACTTCACTCTGTATGACAGACTCTAGGTCCATCCACGTCTCTACAAATGACCCAATTCCATTCCTTTTTATGGCTGAGTAATATTCCATTGTATATATGTACCACATCTTCTTTATCCACTCCCCTGTCAATGGACGTCCACTTTTGTTAAGTTTATAAAATATTTCTGTCTCTAATACCTATAGACGTTTCCAGGGGAAAAAATTTAAAGAATTCTTTTTTCATGGGCGTAATATACTGCCTAAGTAGCCCTGGCATTTCAGAGGTCAAATGAAGCTGGGTGGAGGCAAAATGTGTTGAAAATGTTTATAAAATTGAAGATCGCTGCTTGTTTTCTTGGAGTCTAAAAGTGCCCGTTACCACTCTGGATATGTGCGCTTTCAGTGATGTGACCACGGTGAGGGGCAGGAACCAAGACTCCTACCTCTTCCTCCTCCTCCTCTTCTAGCTCCTCATCACCTTCGGCCTCAGCCTGATAGTCTTCTGTTTCTTCATCATAATCGTCCACAGTTAACTCCCAGCCAGCATAGTGGAAAGGTTCTGTAGAAAAAAGAAGAAATAGTTGGGAAGGTATTTTTAGGATAAAAGCCTATTAGCATATTACAGTAGCCAAAGATTAGGAAAATTAATTATAGGGACTGGTCTCTTAGCTTAAATGTGTATGCAAACAGGCCTTCACAAATTCTTTAAGTGACAACTGGCCAGTTTGGCCAGTGCTGTTTGTGCCTCATGGCTGTTCTGATTGGTGGGTGCCTGCACTATGACAGTTGTTAAATATTTTAAATATCATCCCTGGTTATACTGACTGTTTTGCTTCACAAACCACAGGCTTTAAACTTTCACAGTACTTTTAATAATATTACCTGCTCATGACAATAAATGTTATGATTACAGACAGCCCTTACTTTCCATGGCCTCAACGACTTTTTGAAGTAGTTCCTCTGGAGTTTTGTCAGCAATCTCCAAGTTTAAAACTTGAGTAACAGAGTCACTGATTGCTGTTTCCATCCGCCTCCAGGCGTAGTAGAAAGATCTGACACTCTCTTTAATTGGCTCCATTTCAGGAACATCAGGATAAGCGTCTTCTGGAAACTCAGGTAGTACAACTTTTGAGTAAAAGTTAAAGGAAAGAAAAAAGAGCCTTCAGGCATTATATCTTTAGTCATATTGCCAAAATAACTTATACTTTATAATACTTTAAAAACATTTGGGGCTTCCCTGGTGGCACAGAGGTTAAGAACCCGCCTGCCAACGCAGGGGACATGGGTTCGAGCCCTGGTCTGGGAAGATCCCACATGCTGTGGAGCAACTAAGCCCGTGCACCACAACTACTGAGCCTGTGCTCTAGAGGTCATGCGCCACAACTACTGAGCCCTCATGCCACAACTACTGAAACCCGCGTGCCTAGAGTCCGTGCTCTGCAATGAGAGAAGCCACTGCAGTGAGAAGCCTGCTCACCACAACAAAGAGTAGCCCCTGCTCACCGCAACTAGAGAAAGCCCACGCGCAGCAATGAAGACCCAACGCAGCCAAAAATAAAAATATATTAAATAAATAAATTTATTAAAAAAATTTGAAAGAAATAAACTTAGTGTTCTAAGCAATAATATACATTTATATATTCATATTTCAATTATACTTTATTCCTTGTATTGGCTGTAGATGAATTATAAATAAAATCCAAATTATTTGGATAATTAATATCAATTTCATATGGCAACTTTAACTGTTAATAAAATGTATAACATAAAATTTGATGAAAAACTGTTATAAGTTGGCTAGATACACTTTTAATATAATAAGTTAGATAAATAAATATAACACACGTCAACTGGCATACGACTGACATAGAAAGAAACAAGTAGGAAGTTGGTACTATGCCTAAAATTGTAAGAGAATATGAAAAGCACTTTTATGCACTAAGTACTTTTATTTGATAATCTAACCTGTTTCAGATAATTCTTTAGTTTCTAGTCCCTCTTTGGATCCTTTTGGAATTTCTGTTCCAACTGTAGTATCCTCGGTAGGCTCAGACACTTAAAAAAAAAAATCTAATAGTGTTTGAATTTTAAAACATTCCTTTATGAAGTTCTTGGCACAAAGAAAATTTCAAAACATAGTTTAAATTGTGTATACTATATCTAATTGATAATACGGTTCTTGTTAGGTAAAGTATTGAAACTGAGTCCCCCTAAAACCGAGTTCCCCTGCCTAGTTTATGGTTAACCTCCCTATTCAAAACTTTATTCCTTTTCTTGTCCCCTCTGACCTCAATCCTGTGCTAACTGAACACTAATCAACCAAAGTCAGATAACATCATTAATGTACAAACTCAGGTTGTTTCTCCAGGGCAAGACCCCTGATCATGCACCCCCAGAGCAGAGGCTCATAAACAGTAGGCATCCTGACCCCTGAAACTACGATTAAGAAATGTCACAAGATGACAATTAACTACAGCTTCTTTGTTCTTCCCCTTTAAAAGCCCCCAACTCAAAGACCAAGATGGAGTAGATCTGAGATTCATCTCCCACTCCCTTGCTTGGCGCCCTGCAATAAGCCCTTACTTTGCTGCAAACACCCGCTGTCCGAGTTTGGCTTCCTGTGCCGCGGGCACATGAGCACACTGCTTGGTTTCAGCAAGGCATAAAAATACATAATAGTATAAGGCAGAAAATGAAGAATATTCTTAAGTACACAAAAGGACGTTGACCAGAATAACAATTGGTACATACAATTTTGACTGATGACTGTTGTTAAATATCATTCAAACTCCTGTTCACATGGCATCAAACTTGCAGTGCCTGATAGTTCTTTTAATTTCTTGAGATACCCGTAAAGATATACCAAAGGATCATAAAGTGGCAATAAAGGGCGATGATATGCCAAAGTCTCAGCTGTGGGTGTTGGTGTGGTGAAACTGAGGAGCGTCTCAACTAATACCACTGCTGGAGATGTAGATCAACAACTGCTTTCCTGGATGATATAAGACATGATCCACATACAGATCTAGCATAGCTAGTTTCAGGGAAGGAAGGACTAATAATCTTTCTTCTCAGCCCATATAGTCTCTCCTAGTTCTGAGACACAAGTTTTGTGTAGACCACACACACACAAATGTTTTAAATATATATGTAGCCATTCTGTAATACTGTGGAAGCTGTCTTTTAAGTTAGCTAAAGTAATAGTTGGGTCCTCTTTCTACAGAATCTGTAACGTTTAATACTCAGGAGAACAGGGAGTAGAAGGGGACAAGCCTAGGGCTGGCCTGGTGGCAGCATATTTAATTGTAAGGTGTTCAATTACCTAAAGAAAAACATAACCCTGACAAAGAGAAGAAGAACACCAAGAATATACAGAAAATTCTAAACTGTCTTAGCTTCTCTGGCTTAATCAGAGAATGCAATAGTTGGAGATGAAGAAGATCCAGCTTCAGCCTAGAAAAGCCATAGAAGATGATACTAAATATCATAAATTGAATCAGGTTTGTGCACATTGAGCTGACCTTCAGGTCTATATCTGAGAGTGCCTGGCAGGAAGTTTAAGTGAAAGGAGTATATGCGTGTTGTGCGTTTGTTGGGGGGAGTGGGAGTGGTTCTTATAAATACTCTACCTATCCTTCCTGTTGGTTACCCTACTCTACCTGCTCCATTCAGGGAGAAGTCAACAACAACAACAAAACAAAACAGCAACAACAAGGCCTATGAAAATATGCTATAATGAAGGAAAGAGAGTATTGATTCACAGATTCAGATGAAGAGCTTGCTTTTGAAGAAGATTTCTCATATAAAGCAAAATAAACTAAATTTTAGAAGATATGTACTTCGTACACTCAAAAAGCACAGGAGGACAACAGAGTCTGTGAAATAGGAGCCATGAGGCAAAAGGAGAGACCAACCTAAGATAAAGGCAGAAATACAAGAAAGCTAGTTGAAATAAGAACACAATGCAAGAAAATCTAAAATGCAATAGCAGAATTGAAATACGCATCAGGAGAGAGGCAATAAGGAGCAGAAAATAAGTCAGTGATGTGGAGGATAACAACTCTCCAAAAAATACAGAGAAAAAGGACAATGAAATGAAAACTATCAAGGAGAAGATTAATGTGGTTGAAAAGCAATAACTATCTAACTAAAAAAATAATAAAACGTGATCCTGAGAAAGGAATCTGAAACAATAACTGAAGAAAAACATTTTGAGCCAAAGACTGTGGTATGGAGACAGGAGGACAGAAGATGTTTGATGACATCTTTACACTATCAAACCAACCCTGGGGACTTCCCTGGTGGCGCAGTGCTTAAGAATCCACCTGCCAATGCAGGGGACAAGGGTTCGAGCCCTGGTCCGGGAAGATCCCACATGCCGTGGAGCAACTAAGCCCGTGCGCCACAACTACTGAGCCTGTGCTCTAGGGCCCGCAAGCTACAGCTACTGAGTCCACGTGCCAAAACTACTGAAGCCCGTGTGCCTAGAGCCTGTGCTCCGCAACAAGAGAAGCCACAGCAATGAGAAGCCCACGCACTGCAAACAAGAGTAGCCCCCACTCGCTGCAACTTGAGAAAGCCCGCGTGCAGCAACGAAGACCCAATGCAGCCAAAAAAACAAAAACAAGAAAAACCCTGGACTCAGGGATGAGACATGTCCCTTATTTAATACAGTGTTTTGGCATTTCTGTTACTTGTAGACAAATGCAGTCGCAATGGATACAGATGGAATAGTCTTCCTCTTAAGCAAGGTCAGCAGCTCTGCTTCTTAATTTAAAAAGTCAACCCTACCACTTAGTTACTTGATAGTCGAAGCACATGATCAACCCTTAATCAACAACACTGAACGTCTGTGCTCCAGAATTTAAACTTTGAATTGTTTGCTACTTAAATCTGGTCAGGTTTCTGGATAATGGGGTGGTAGGAAGTGATTTGCAAAATGTTCAGTGGTTGCTCACTCCAGGCTGCCCAGCCTGGTCCTGACAACTCAACATGGTGAGGTCAGGCTTTATTTGAGAGAGATGCATTTGACTGGAGAAAACCTGATCAGACCATGGCATTGGTTTTTGGATGGCCGTTAAGGAACCACTGGTCTTAGGGACACACTATCCCTGCAGTTGTCATTATGAGCATTGCTCTTTATATACCCTAGGTGTCTGCTGTCCCCTGTTCCTTTTCCTTGAATTACACTTCTTGTGATGGATTCAATTGTGCCCCCCACAAATATATGTTCACATCCTGACCCCTGGTACCTGTGAATGTGACATGAATTGGATACAGGGTCTTTGCAGAAGTAATTAGTTAAGGATCTTGAGATGAAATCATCCCAGATTTAGGGTGGGCCCTAAATCCAATGACTGGTGTTCTGGTAAGAGGAGAAGACACACAGAAACAGACACAGACACACACACACACAGAGAGAGAGAAAAAAAAGGCCATGTGAAGATGAAGGCAGAGACTGGAGTGGTACAGCTACAAACCAAGGAACACCAAGGACTGCTGGAGTAACCAGAAGCTAGGAAGAAGCAAGGAAGGATTCTTTCCTGGACATTTCAGAGGGAGCATGGCTCTGCCAACACCTTGATTTTAGACTTCTAGCCTCCAGAACTGTGAGAGAGTAAATTTCTGTTGTTTTAAGCCACCAAGTTTATGGTAACTTGTTAAAGCTATCCTAGGAAACTGATATATTTCCCAATAGTCTGCTTGAAAACAAGCACTGGAGAGCAATGTGGAATTTAGTGAAGATTTAGCAAGGGAGAGATGGAGAGACTTTATACCACACACCCTGTGACAGACACTGGTGGTAATTCACCCAGCCTCTGTGTTCCTCTTCTTCCTTCCTGGCAGACCTGTGCTTTTGTTCCAGTGTTTACCCTTCCCCACATGGCTGAGGGAGTGGGACCCTCTCTCCAGCTCCAGGAATTTATCCTGATTGGTTTAAGCCCCAAATGCTGGTTCCTTTCCTTCTGATATTCGGGGAGGGAATGTAACTATTGATTTTGAGAGTGCTAAGATTCAGTTTCACTTAATTTGAATTAGGAATCCTGAGCTCTGGTCTTTTCAGAACATAAGGCAGATGAGGAAAACATCTCTAAGTTCTAGTCTGGTAATGATGATGTTAAAGCATCAACTATGAGGCAGACTCTCTGCTGGGTGCTTTGAAGAAATATTCTTATCCATATAAAAACTCTGCTAGGTAAATCTTCCTAGTCCTGTTTTACAAATGAAGAACTTGAGGTGCAGGATAACTCTATAACTTGTCATATAGCAGCCAATGTGAAATTTTTAAAATGTCCATGAGATCAGATTGACCACTTGCACTTAGAGAAAACTCCCATCTCCATAAGCCTCCGGCCTCTGCTTTGCTCTCCAGTTTCACCTCCCACCTCCCTCTTGCTCACCATGCTCCAACCACATTCAATTTCTTCCTTGACCATGTGAAGCTGTGCCCACCTCTGAGCCTTGGCAGTGGAGGGATCTTTGCCCAGGTCCTTTCAGCGCTTTTGTCTGGCCTCAAATATCATCTCAGGTGACACTCTTCCTTGACCATAATGTTTAGTGTTGCATCTTCCAAACCACCCCCGGGGTCTCTACCTTGCTCATTCATTGAACAAACACTTACTGAGTTCCTACTATATCCCAGGTACTGGTTTAGTGTCTTCATAGATTTTTCTTCATGGCACTTAACACAATCAGAAATTATCCTAGTTATTTACTTGTTTATTCTTGTTCTTCACCCCATAGAATGATGGCTCCTTGAGGGTAGGGCTCTTGACTGTCTCGGTCACTGCTGAGTCTGTACTACCTAGGGCAGTGTCCGTTGCTTTGCATGGCACTTAGAAGGACTTCAATAAATACTTGTTGAAGGAATGGATGAATTTCCCGATGTTTATTACTAGCTGACTCTATTACATGTCCATGAAGTGCTTGGAATGAAGCACTGTGATTTGAGCCAATGGTTACTCTAAGCTCATGTTCTTGCATGTAATTGGCCTATACCTAACCAGTACATAAAGAAAGCAAATTGGGAATGAGAAAAGTTATTAAGCAGCCTCGGAATGCATAGGTGATTGCCCTTTAAAGTGTCGATTCTAAGCAATACATGTGTCATTCCATTCTAAGGCTAGAGTGACGACAGGATTGAAATGAGACTTCAGTAATCTTATTTGACAGAGATAATGATTATCTTGTGGCCCAAGACAGAAGCCAAACTTCAAAGGAAAAGATGTGTTCCCAAGCAGGAGATATAAAAAGCCTGCTTTGGGTATGTGTTAGTTTCCTGTAGCTGCCAAAACAAATTATCACAAACTTGGTGGCTTAAAACAACAGAAATGTATTCGCTCACAGTTCTGGAGGCCAGAAGTCAGAAATCAAGGTGTTGGCAAGGCTCTGCTACCTCCGGAGGTTCTGGAGGAGAATCCTTTTTGCCTCTTTGACCTTCTCCTGGGTACTGTCATCTCTTGGCTGGAGTCTGCATCACCCAATGTCTGCTTCCATCTTCAAATTGCCTTCTCCTCTGTATGAGAGGCTAATCTCCCTCTGGCTCTCTCTTATAAGGACATTTATGATGGCATTTACAGCCCACCTGGATAATCCCACATAATCTCCCCATACCAGGATTCTTAGGAACTTCCCTGGTGGTCCAGTGGTTAAGAATCCACCTTCCAATACAGGGGACGTGGGTTTGATCTCTGGTTGGGGAACTAAGATCCCACATGCTGCAGGGCAACTAAGCCCATGTGCCGCAACTACTGAGCCTGTGCGCTCTAGAGCCCATGTGCCACAACTAGCGAGAAGCCCGTGTGCCACAACAAAGAGCCTGTGCACCGCAACAAAGATCCCACGTGTCACAACTAAGACCCTATGTAGCCAAACAAACAAACAAATAAATAAATACTAAAAGAAAAAAAAGAAAGATCCCTTAGGGCTTTCAAAGCCTCATTAAAACAAAACAAAACAAAAAATTCTTAATTTAGGGACTTCCCTGGTGGTCCAGTGGTTAAGACTCTGCACTCCCAATGCAGGGGGCCCAGGTTCGATCCCTGGTCAGGGAACTAGATCCCACGTGCCGCAATTAAGAGCCTGGATGCCGCAACTAAAGGATCCCACATGCTGCAACTAAAAAGCCTGCATGTTACAATGAAGATCCCACGTGCTGCAACTAAGACCCTGCACAGCTAAATAAATAAATATTTTAAAAGAAGATTCTTAATTTAGTTACATCTGCAAAGATCTTTTTTCCAAATAAGGTAACATCTACGGGTTCCAGGAATTAGGATGTGGACACACCTTTGGCAGCCGCCATCAGCCTACCACAGGGAACTCTGGATAAAGTAAAAAAAATTCCAAAAGTAATGGATTTATGTTAGACAGGATAGTATTTTTTCCCTTCTCTTTTTTATTTTGGTAAAATACACATAACGTAAAATTTACCATCTTAATCATCTTTAAGTGTACAGTTCAGTGGTGTTAAATACATTCACGTGGTGTGCAAACAACACCACCATCCATCCTCATAACTGTTTTCATCTTGTAAAACCAAAAACTCTATACTCATTAAACAATAAGTCCCCATTCTCTCCTCCTCCCAGCCCCTGGCAACCACCATTATACTGTCTGTCTTTATGACTTTGACTACTTTTAAGTATCTCATATAAGTAGAATTATATGGTATTTGTCTTTTGATGGCTAGACAAGGCAGTTTTAAGTGAAAAACAAATTGCCTACTTAAGCAATTTACAGGAGAAGACTTTGTGAAAAAGGACCCTTGGATGGAAGAAGTAATCACTAGTTAAACCAGATGCAAGCCCTTCTGTGAAACAGAATATGGTTTAAAAGGGACAAAACAGACCCACGATTTCACAGACGCTAATTGCTTCTGGAGAAGCCCAGTCATGTCTACAGAGCTGGCTAGAACTGACCCTGAATGGAGTAGGCTACTGGCTTTAGAACATCCAATTTAGGTTGCCTGGGGGAAATAATGAGATAAAAGGCAATGACATTAAATTGTCCCCTAGATCTGTTACATTATTAAATACCAACTGTGAAACATTGGGGATATTGGAAATCTGGAAACATTTAATGGACATTTGTGTCATATTTAATGGATGTCAGTTTCTTTTATTTCTTTTGATATTTTATGGCCTGTTTCCTTGTAAAAGGTAGGTGGGTGGGAAGATTGTTGTCAGACTAATTGGTTAAGCACTCAAGAAAATAATGAAGTTTCTGGGTGAGAGTTGAAGTCAATAAAGGTGTGGGATTCTTAAAAAGGAAATTGGGTATTTCATCCTGTTAGCTCTTCTGTCTGGCACAAGGTTCTGATTTTATACTTACTGTCCCATAAACCTAATGCCAATCCCTGTAGTAAAAACGATCTATGTTAAATTTGAGCTTTCTCATTGTAAAAATTCCCCTTAGTTCTGGTTCTTTTACC
The DNA here is from genome assembly GCF_003676395.1 of Aethalodelphis obliquidens. Lineage (NCBI taxonomy): Eukaryota > Metazoa > Chordata > Mammalia > Artiodactyla > Delphinidae > Aethalodelphis > Aethalodelphis obliquidens. The sequence continues at coordinate 49,101,151 of NW_020837947.1, read as the reverse complement.
AGCTAACAGCAGGTTTTCATCCCTTAATTGCTCCAGGGCTGGCATCTAGCTGCAGGTATCTGAAAAACTTTAGTTTGTAAGAGTAATTTCTAATTCAATATTAATTGTGCTCGGAAGCATTTTATGAGCCCCGCTTCCACCACAGTGAGGTACCCTATCTTGCTGCTTAAGCCCACTCTCCAGCCCTGAGAGTGACTTTCGTTGGAAATCTGTAAGATTCCTTCTTGCCCTGCCCCAACCCACCAAACTGGACCTCTGAAGAGGGCTGGCTTCATGGGTGTACGAGCTGTGCAGTTGCTCTAGATCTCTCGCCCAGAATGGTCTCATACTTAGTTTAATGCACTTTGGTTGTCATTTTGAAATTTTTAATAATTTTATCTTTGAATTGAGTTTTGTAAGCAAAATCCAAAGAGACTCCAATGGGACAACAGGGCAGGTGTGTGAGCAGAGATATGCACGATCTCCGTCTGCCATTCTTTGCCATCTCATTCTCATGAGTGTTCCTGATGCTCTATCATGAGCATAGAATTCTAGGGGACCCACGATATGTGGGAGTAAGTGTGACTTAGTGGCTTGGGGTGGGGAGGATGCTGACAGCCCTTGAGAGACCGTGGTCTCCCTTTGAACTAGAACTTGCTCCAGATGCAGAATGAAGGTGATGGCATTCAAAGAGACATGAATGACCATGGAACCTCATCACATCTCTTCTTACTCATGTTACTTTCCTGTATTAGCTAAACTGAAATGACGTGGGGCTCATAAAATGCTTCCGAGCACAGTCAGTATTGAATTAGAAACTAATCTCACAAGCTAGATCATTTCGGCTAGACTGAAAATGATGACACAGAAGGAAAGGAAAAGATAGGGCAACCCAGAGCTCCTTTTCCTTTCAGGCTTCCCTTTCCTTAATCATTGGGAAGCTAAAAGTAGAGGGCATTGCTAGAATATATGCATATTAGGAAATGAAATAAGAAGCTGAGTTAGTTTTGTGTATGAAACTGACTTAGTATTCTGGTAAGAATAAAATACATATGCATGTACAAGCTGTAAAATACAAATTGTGTAGTTTCAACGATTCTGCATATGAGTTAAGTGCTCTTAACGTTTGCTTTTAAAAGTGGCATTGGGCAACATAAAGATGAACGGTAAAATTCAGGCTAATAACTTAAAATTTTAATTTTTCTTTACTTAGAATGACATTAAATAGCAAACAAAAAGTACTATGACAAGTTAAAAGAGAGACCATGGAAGAAAAGAAAGAGCTTTATATTTTCGTACTTTTAGTGGCTCTTTTCCCCTACTTTTTTGAACACTGTGCCCCACAAATTATATAGCAGGCCCTGCTTCTGAGTGTCAACCCCCCGGGCAGAGAAGACTCAGCTTTCCTACCACACTTCCGGCCATGTGATTTGGACTAACCGACTGCACTCTGGGGGCACATCTCTCCATTTCCAGCCTGCTTCCATTTTATACCATATAAACACATATATACACACATGCACACACATACATGCCAATGGACAAGAGTGGAGTTAAGGATACGATCCTTAATGAAGTCTAACCTGATTCATGTTCTGTTTCAGGGACCTCGAAAGCTTCAGCCTCCTCAGGTGAGGACGCCCTGGTCTCCTCGGCTACCTCAGGGGCCTCAGACCCTTCGTGAAGTTCAGACTCCTCACCTTCAATTTCCTCGTCAGCCTCAGTTTCTTCTGCTTCTATAAAAAATGAGAAGAAATAAATTATTTAGATTAAGTCAGCAAATATTTAATTGGGAATGACCCCTGGAGCATGAGGCTTAATGAGAAAGATAGATACAGTCTCTACATATTGTATCTATTAAAATGCAGTAGTAAAGGATGATAGTAATATGCTCAGAGTGCTATGGGAGCACCGGCCTAAGGATTCATTCAAAATGGGGAAATGCATATAGCATTCTCAAATATTATAACAGTCAAAGACAGGAAACAGCCCAAATGTCCATTTAAAAGGGAATGGCTATACCTGCACTGTCTGATATGTAGTCATGAGCCACATGTGCTCATTGAGCACTTGAAATGTGGCTAGTCCAAACTGAGATGTGCTGTAAGTATAAAATACACAATGGACTTCAGAGACTTTGTATGAAAAGTTGAATGTAAAAATATATCAATAATTTTTACATTGATTACATGTTAAAATAATAATTTGGATATAGTGTATTAAATAAAATATACAGTTGGCTCTCTGAATCTTCAGGTTCTGTTATCTGTGGATTCGACCAACCACGAATTGAAAATATTTGAAAAAAATTTTTAGAAAGTTCCAAAAAGCAAAACTTGAATTTGCTGCATGCTGGCAACAATTTACATAGCATTTACATTTTATTAGTTATTATAAGTTATCTAGAGATGATTTAAAGTATACGGGATGATGCGTTTAGGTTACATGCACATACTATGCCATTTTATATATGGGACTTGAGCATTCATGGACTTTGGTATCCGTGGAGGTCCTGGGACCAATTCCTCATGGATACCGAGGGATGATTGTAATTAATTTCACTTGTTTCTTTTTTCTTTTCATGTGACTACTAGAAAATTTAAAATTATGTATGTGGCTTGCATTTTATTTTTACTGGGCAGCACTAGCCTAGACTATATATTTTCTTACAGCTAGTTACAAATTATAATAGAGTATGTTGATCAGTATGCTAAAATTTAAAAAACATAACTCCAAGTTTTACATAGTTGCTGATGACACCTATAAGAAATAAATGCATAGAAGTCTTTGAGGAAGAAGATGGGGTAAATGGTGGTGCGAGAAAACCCATCTCTTCAATTCCCTTTAATATATTTTTTAAATTGACTCTTCAATTTTCTTTAATATATTTTTTAAATTGACTGAAACAAGGTATTTTCTATGTAAAGATATGAAAAACTAAATGAGCTTGTTTTCTGGACTCTTGTGGGAATTATTCCCTCCCCTGCCCCCTGCCCAGTGAGTACCTTCCAAGAATCACATTCTAGGGCTATGAGATACCTCTGGCACCTGGATTTTTAATCTAAATTGGGGTGATTAAGCACAAAGAAAAAAGCATCCTGAAGTGTCCTTATAACTTGAAGTCTGACCAGGATTGCCAAGCATGTGGCTTCCAAGTATGTGAGTTGGAATGTGGTGAATCTTTTGTGTTATATGTAGGATCACAAGGAGGTAGCATCATTTGCTGAATTCTACTAGGGTGAGAGATGAAGTTATATATACTCTACTCCAGAAACTCAAAATGTCTTTTAGCTGAGTATCTCTTATAGTAAAAAAAAAACTTATCATATACCTCCAACACGCATATATTTGGTTATCTGTAAGTTGTGTTCTTATCCACATTAGGTACATTATAAAGTGTATATATAAAATGAATTTATATAATGATGCTGAAAAATGTAAAAAGTTTGAAAACTTTTCTAGAACCCTACTGGATAATCTGTGTTCCATGTGAGTCAGGAATGAACTGGAAAGTGTTCTAAGATCCTTGTACTATCTGTGATTTTTGATTAAGTGTATATTGTATTAGTTATCTATTGCTTCATGTATATGTTGTATTAGTTATCTATTGGTTCATAATAAATTACCCCCAAAATTAGTGGTTAAAATAACAATAATCACATATTGCCCTCGCAATTACTGGGGTCAGGAATTTGGGAGTGGCTTAGTCACAGTGAATATGTCAATTAGAGTTGCAGAGGTCAATCTGAAGGCTTGACAGGGGCTGGTGGAGCCCCTTCCAAGGTGAACACTCAAAGCCAGAACCAAGGTCCTCCGGGAGCAGAGAGAAGAACGGCCAGAAGTCCTGACCCACAGAATTTTGTGCAGAATAGAGATAGTGGTTGTTTTACAGTTTGGGGGTGGCTGGCTGCACAGCAATGGAACACTGAAACAGACTTTCTTCACTCTTCTGAGCTACGGACGGCTTTGTCAGTCTGGTGAAACTTACGGATTCCTTCTTAGAATAATGCTTTCAATCTCATAAAATAAAATAAGAAGCCAATTATACTGAATACAGCTATCAAGATATCAAAAAATTTTTTGTGGTATAGGAAATGTGTGCATCTTTGCTAATGCATTAAGTAACAAGAACTAGCAACTGGTTGAATAACTACCATAATTTTGGAATAGTGACACACATAAACAAGACATCTAAAACTGGAATGAGATATGAAAATATCTTTGTTTCTATTGGTGACAAAGTCAAGGTGCTGCTAATACTATTGTGGTTTGTAGCCTATATTAATTATTAGGTGAGTAAAATACAAAATTTCAGTTAAGGGTTAGTAAAAAATAAAGTATAATTATTTCCCCATTCAAATTCACAGACCTCTGAATTTTATCCCCAGGTTTAAAACTCCAGTCTTAAAAGAAATTTTTAGAGTAAGTTCTTCTATAATGGAGATGGAAGTTTAAGTATAAAGACAATGGGTATAGTAAGAGTTTAGCTGTTTTCTCAACTCCTACAGGATCCTTTTAATAGAAGTAATTCCAACAGCCATGTCACCTGTGACAAGCGCAACCCTTTGAAGACGCGCTGCACATGCTGTCCTACTGTGTACCCCTCTTACAGGGTGGATGAGTAGGTATCTGTGTCAGGATTCCTTTTCCTATGAATCCAGTACTGCTGTGACCATATAATTTATTATCCAAATTGGAACACTATGGGAATGAGAGGGGGGTCAAACAAATACTTCAGGAACCTGGGTATGAACCTAGACTCTCATGGGCAAATTGGGAAATAAGGTCACCCTGTCTATAATTCACTGGAAGTACTGCAGCTGTTGGCAGTCACAATACAAAATCAAATGGCATATTATTAATCATATAATCTTATGTTTGCCTTTTGCTTTCGCATGCATAGCTTCCAATAGCTTTTGATTTTCTTCTTCTATTCTCAATGTCTCTTCTTCAGCTTTTCTGAAATGAAAAGGTCCAAAATTTAGTTATCTTTGGAAATTCAGATATCTCACAATATTATAGAATTTAAGGCTTATAATGGTAAAATTAAAGAGTAGGTCATTTATAATATTCATTATACTTTTTACTTTATAATGTAAAAGTTTAATTTACTCATACTGAGGCTAGTTAGTTTTCAGAAATTTTGGGGGTTTTTTTTTGTAAGAAAAGTTGAAATATTGTATTTTAAAAACTTTGGCTATTAATTAGGAAACCTGGAAAAATTAAAAAAGGATTGTCTAACTCCAAGCTGGGATAATTTGTATCATTTTCCCTCTGATTAAATGAGAAGTGTTCACAACATAGAGTTAAATGAAAAAAGGTATAATATAAAACTATGTATAATACAAATTTACTTTTGTATTTAAAATGTATATAAATGATGATTAAAAGACAAGAATAAAATGAATCAAACTGTTAATAGTAATTATCTCTGGATGGTGGCATTCTGAGAGTTTTAAACTTTATTTCACATTTTTTGCACTTTAAAAATTTTTCCATATGAATAAGTAGAAAATTTGTAAATTTACCTTTGTAACCAGAAAAATTATTTTCTGATTTATTTTCTTTTTAATATAGTAATGATGAAATTTAAAGAGACTTGGGATAGGGAAACAAATATCTGGAGGGAATCTGTCTTTCATTAGGGTTCAAGGACTAAACCTGCCTTAATGATGAATACAGGTATAAGGAAAGTTAGTAAAATGATGGAGAAAGACTATTTATTAAAAATTAAAACATGCATACCTTTGACCTAGAAATTCTGTATCTAGGAATTTAGCCCTCAAGTACTGGCATACTACTGCACAAAGAAGCATGTATAAGAATGTTGACTGCATCTTTAAAAATAATATCAAAAAAACTGTATCAAGTATTCACAAACAGGGGACCAGTTAAGTGGAGTAGAGCCCATTCATCTCAACAGCCCACTCTGGGGCAGTCTTCTTCAGACCGTTCTATAGGTTGGTCATTCTCTCATATTCAGTGCTTTTTTGTGTGTTCTTTTTCCCCTTTCTTTGAAAATCTTTAATATATTCTCTTCAAAGATATTACTACACTTCTCCTCCCAACAAGCATGTTTCTTGTTAATAGGGGGTGTTCGCTCACTGTGTTCTAGATACAGTCTGTGATCCAGACTGAGGTCTTGGTGTAATTCAAGTTCTCTTTGTTCATGCCCCAGACTTCTGAGACTACTGAACATTGTTTGTGCATGCCTTCCCTACTTTGTTTTGTGTGAACTGGCAATCCTTCTACTTAGTCAGGTAGGGCTCTTTTGTGAGACTTTCCTCATCCAAAACCTGGGTTCTGTATGCTGCTCCTAAGAATCTAAGACCTGACAAGAAGGAGGAAGAATTTTGCTGCCAGTTTCTAGCTACTTCTATATACTACTTGGATAGACAGTCAAAGACAAATGGTGATAACAGAAATTATTCTGCATTTGACTCATACATTTGAAAACTGATGTTGGAAAAGCTAGAATCAGCATGTCTGTAGATATGTGGCCAAAGATGTAATTCTAAATCCTGTTATTCTTATCTCTTGTCCAACCAAGTTGCAAGGCCTTTAAATGCATCTCTGACCATTTTTTAAAAAAAATTGTTTTAAATTTCATTTTCTGCAGTATATGAGAAAAAAGCAACATAGAGAAATGGAGAAAAGTCTGCTTCAACTTGGGCAAGTCTTTGCCATTAAGAAGTTTATAAAGACATAAAAATTTAGAATCAAAAGAAGTAAAAATTGATTATAGAGATAGCTCGGAAAATTCCATACGGTAAGAGGGAGGTGAAAGTTAAGAGTTGGGAGACAGTGGAGATGTCTTTTTCCTTTAAAAAAACCCTATAAATTAAATGTATTTTAAATTATCTACTTAAAATGTAGCAAACCTTCAGCCTAGAAATCACATGAACTTTGTTTTACTGTTATGTCAATAGCTTCATATGTTCTTAAATATTTGACTATTTCTCATACACTGGAAAAAAATTAGGTAATCCCTTAAATCCTAGCAAATTGTAGCTCCATTTGTAACAGAACTTTTAAAAGCTAAAAGTAAATGTAATAAGTTTGTAATTATTGTCTTAATATTTTTAGTCAATTTTACAATTTTATTAACTAATCTAAATTATACTTTATGTATTTTCGTGTTAAGTTCATAAAGGAACGGCCAATTTAGGTGAACAATGAACATCAAATAACAAAATCCTCTGACACACAGTTATCAGTTATCCCCCACCCCCTAACAAACACCCACTTCCCAGCTCCATAATTCCTAGAGTTTAAAGAGCTCTCCTAAGTCCCAGCACAAATTGCTAGTATCTGAAGGGGAAAAGGAAATAACATTTGAGAAAGCTCCTATAGGTGTCATCATTAATAGTGGGAGGTTTAATGGGTTAATATAAAGAAATTTAGTTTTTGAATGTCTCAGCCTTTAACGCTTGGAGAAGTAGGAATCTCAGTGGACTAATGAAAAATTTTAGTGTCTAAAGAGCTTGTTTCAGGAAGGAAGAACAATTAGCACATTAAGACACTCTTTCTTTTTATACTTTATTTTCCAGTCTGAAGAACTTGATAGTTAAAGTTTAGTCTTGACCCCAGCCATGAACAGATGGAAGTGTGTCCACATTTTGAAATGTTCTTCATTGCACCCAGATTAGAGAATAAGCTCTTGATGTTGAACCTGTCAATTATAATAAGTAGTCTTGTTCTTTCCTTATGTAGAACTTAGGCTTTGGATTTTAGTCATATCACACAAGTGTATTTTCACTTTTTATTAGATTATTTCTTTCATTTGTGGATTCTAGATAGCAAAATTATAATATTTAAGTCACAGATAAACATGGTAGAAAAAAATATCTTCCCTGTGCTCATTTTTTTACAGTGTCTTTGGAAAGTAGATATTTGGTTTAGAATGTCTGATGTGGGGCTGTGAAAACAGCCACAACTCTGTACTTTAGAGATTATGGAAGTATTTGTGAAATTACTGCTTTTCTTAGAATTAGAACTGGATCTAGTTAGCAGGCCACCATTTTGCTAAAAACATTTCATAAATATAAATTGTAAGTACATATTTAACAGCTATAAGAGGTTAATTAACCCAGTTTATTGTGCCAGGCAGATTTTACCTTGCCGCTTCTTCCTCTTTTCTTTTCTTTTGTAGTTCATCCAATAACCTTTCTAAAATCTTAGAGTCAATTTCTTGTTTATTCTCTAAATACAGTCTATTAAATAAATATTTTCCTGAAACACAAAGAGAACAATGTTAATTTTGAAGCTCTATAAAATATAGTGAGATATATTTTGGAAAATAACAATGAAAAGATTATTTATATCTATATCCAAATATATTTTCCTTTAAGCATTTATTTAAATAGAGCCCAGATTCTTTAAGAGACCATCTTAAATCCTTTTTTTTTTTTTTAACATCTTTATTAGGGTATAATTGCTTTACAATGGTGTGTTAGTTTCTGCTTTATAACAAAGTGAATCAGTTATACATATACATATGTTCCCATATCTCTTCCCTCTTGCGTCTCCCTCCCTCCCCGCCTCCCTATCCCACCCCTCCAGGCGGTCACAAGCACCCAGCCAATATCCCTGTGCCATGCGGCTGCTTCCCACTACCTATCTACCTTACGTTTGTTAGTGTGTATATGTCTATGCCTCTCTCTCGCCCTGTCACAGCTCACCATTCCCCCTCCTCACATCCTCAAGTCCGTTCTCCAGTAGGTCTGTGTCTTTATTCCTGTCTTACCCCTAGGTTCTTCATGACATTTTTTTTTCTTAAATTCCATATATATGTGTTAGCATACGGTATTTGTCTTTTTCTTTCTGACTTACTTCACTCTGTATGACAGACTCTAGGTCTACCCACCTCATTACAAATAGCTCAATTTCGTTTCTTTTTATGGCTCAGTAATATTCCATTGTATATATGTGCCACATCGTCTTTATCCATTCATCCGATGATGGGCACTTAGGTTGTTTCCATCTCCGGGCTATTGTAAATAGAGCTGCAATGAATATTTTGGTACATGACTCTTTTTGAATTTTGGTTTTCTCAGGTATATGCCCAGTAGTGGGATTGCTGGGTCATATGGCAGTTCTATTTGTAGTTTTTTAAGGAACGTTCATGCTGTTCTCCATAGTGGCTGAACCAATTCACATTCCCACCAGCAGTGCAAGAGTGTTCCCTTTTCTCCACACCCTCTCCAGCATTTATTGTTTCTAGATTTTTTGATGATGGCCATTCTGACTGGTGTGAGATGATATCTCATTGTAGTTTTGATTTGCATTTCTCTAATGATTAATGATGTTGAGCATTCTTTCATGTGTTTGTTGGCAGTCTGTATATCTTCTTCGGAGAAATGTCTATTTAGGCCTTCTGCCCATTTTTGGATTGGGTTGTTTGTTTTTTTGTTATTGAGCTGCATGAGCTGCTTGTAAATTTCTGGAGATTAATCCTTTGTCAGTTGCTTCATTTGCAAATATTTTCTCCCATTCTGAGGGTTGTCTTTTGGTCTTGTTTATGGTTTCCTTTGCTGTGCAAAACCTTTGAAGTTTCATTAGGTCCCATTTGTTTATTTTTGTTTTTATTTCCATTTCTCTAGGAGGTGGGTCAGATAGGATCTTGCTGTGATTTATGTCATAGAGCGTTCTGCCTATGTTTTCTTCTAAGAGTTCGATAGTTTCTGGCCTTACATTTAGGTCTTTAATCCATTTTGAGCTTACTTTTGTGTATGGTGTTAGGGAGTGATCTAATCTCATACTTTTAAATGTACCTGTCCAGTTTTCCCAGCACCACTTATTGAAGAGGCTGTCCTTTCTCCACTGTACATTCCTGCCACCTTTATCAAAGATAAGGTGACCATATGTGCGTGGGTTTATCTCTGGGCTTTCTATCCTGTTCCATTGATCTATCTTTCTGTTTTTGTGCCACTACCATACTGTCTTGATTACTGTAGCTTTGTAGTATAGTCTGAAGTCAGGGAGTCTGATTCCTCCAGCTCCGTTTTTCGTTCTCAAGATTGCTTTGGCTATTCGGGGTCTTTTGTGTTTCCATACAAATTGTGAAATTTTTTGTTCTAGTTCTGTGAAAAATGCCAGTGGTAGTTTGATAGGGATTGCATTGAATATGTAGATTGCTTTGGGTAGTAGAGTCATTTTCACAATGTTGATCCTTCCAATCCACGAACATGGTATATCTCTCCATCTATTTGTATCATCTTTAATTTCTTTCATCAGTGTCTTATAATTTTCTGCATACAGGTCTTTTGTCTCCTTAGGTAGGTTTATTCCTAGATATTTTATTCTTTTTGTTGCAATGGTAAATGGAAGTGTTTTCTTGATTTCACTTTCAGATTTTTCATCATTAGTATATAGGAATGCCAGAGATTTTTAAATCCTTTTTAAAAGGTGTATATGGGCATGTCATAAATAACTAAAACATAAAAAGAGGTAGTATAATATATTCTCTCCATGGAAATTCTCTTTTCAAATATATTTCCTTAAGATGCAAAATTACAGAATATTCTTGGCCCCCTCATCAAAGATTAGTTGACCGTTATATGTGTGAGTTTACTTCTGGGTTCTCTGTTCTGTTCCATTGGACTATGTGTCTGCTTTTCTGGTGGTACCATACTGTTTTGATTACTATAGCTTTATACAAAGTGACAGAACAATTAAAATTTAGTTCTGCTATCTTTATGTACTTAGTATTTCCCATTTAAGGTGAAGAAGGACTAATATATAGTTTTGCCCTCAGCCTCATATATTTTTCATTTAGAAGTTACAATGCTGACTGGGATGGGGTGTTAGATTCTCAGCTCCAAAGAATAATTGTAAGGGCCTGCTGGAACATCAGGTGATCCCACACCATCTGTGGCCACCTACTCAGTGGATGGATGCCTCCTTTTGTGTACCTCTAGGTCATGAAGGGACTACTGGTGTGGTATTTGTACATAGGGAAGGTGGAGTGTTTTTCATTTTATATTTTAACTAAAAATATTATCAGCAATAAAAACTTCACTTTAAATTGACATGATAAATATTTACCAACCATTGTTTTCTGTGTCTGATAAACAGATGACTAAATCGGGTAAAATTCCTTTGTCAACTAAGACCATCCACAGTTCTTTCATAATAGGGTAGTTGTCCAGTATCCATCCTCCATATTTTGGGGCACCATAAAACCTATTCTTGTTTTCTTCAACTACCTGTGAAAAACAGCAAACTGAAATTACCATCATATCTACCCAAGTAAAGGATGCTACCTTGATATATTACTTTTGTGGACCTTAATCAAGTATCTTTTGAGTTTTTCTGACTTTCAGAAGGAAATAAAAAGAGCCACTTAATTTTAAAAGAGAAACTTAATTTTAAAGCAATAAAACTATAAGTTTTAAAAGTTAAGAACAGGAAGCAAAAGCCTTTCTTAAATAAATATAACAATACATGCTTACTATATGTTATTCAGTATTACAGAATCCAAATTCTGATTCAGAAGGTCTAGGGTAAGGCCCAAGAGTCTATATTTCTAACATGCTCTTAGGTGACAATGGTCCTTGGTCCACTCTTTGAGTAGCAAGGTCCTAGCCCAGTTTGCCTTTTTTAGTGACAATGCTCTTCACTTCCCTTTTGCTTTTCAGCCTTCAATGTGAAAGGCTTCTACCTGCCACCCAATAATAATAACTTCAACACAAGTATGGAGATTAGATGTGGATCTATGAATATACCAATTCTGAAGGCTTTAAACAAGTTTGTGGGCCATCAGGAAATCACAGAATATTAGAAGTCAAAGGGGAAGAAATCTCAAGAAGACTGGTGTAACTCTCTGGCCTATGTAGAATTTAAGATTACCTGCTTTTTGAATTTCCATCTGAATGAAGAGTATTTTGAAAAAAAGAATTTTAACACTTTGAAATGTTTCACATAATAGAATTGGGGGAAAAAAGCTATAATGAAGAAGTATAAGTGAAATAAGTTAGAGAAAGACAAATACTACATGATCTCACTTATTTGTGGAATCTAGAAAAACCAAATTCATAGAAACAGAGAACAGATTGGTGATTGCCAGAGACAGGGCTGGAGGTGGGGAAATGGGTGAAGGTGGTCAAAAGGTACAAACATCCAGTTATAAGATAAATAAATCCTAATCATGTAATGTACAGCATGGTGACTATAGTTAATAATATTGTAGTGTATATTTGAAAGCTGCTAAGAGAGTAGATCTTAAAAGTTCTCACCACACACACACACAAATGTAACTATGTGAGGTGACCATGTTAACTAAACTTACTGTAGTAATCATTTTGCAATATATACAAATATCAAATCATTATGTTGTACATTTTAAACGAATACAATCTTATATGTCAATTGTATATCAATAAAACTGGAAACAATATAAATGGTTAAAAAATTTTACTAAGTTTCAAAGATATGAAAATTAAAACAACATCAACATATAATTTATAGTTTCCCTATCTCATTCAATTTTTTTGAAAAAAATTTAATGGCTTCATAGTATTTAGTCAAATGAATAAACCCTAATTTGTTTAATCATCCTCTTCATGTTAAACATTTATATAACTTATAATTTTATTATAACATTGTGATGATATGATGGACATCTGCATATATAAATCTTTGTCTAAGTATATATTTCTTTAGGTTAGATTCCTATAAAAAGTGTTTTTAGGTCAAAACGAATAAAGGAATGAACATTTTAAAGGCTTTTTATATACATTGTCATGTTGCTTCCATAATGTCTATAACAATTTTCACTCCTATGTGACTTAAAACTTATTGTTATAAGTTTTAAAAAAATCTTTGCCAATTTGACAGGTAAGAAATTGTCTTTTTTCATATTTTTATTGACACTTGAACATTAAAATTTTTCAGTTAACCATTTGTATTTCTTCTTTGATGAAATAATCTGTTTACGTCTTTGTCTGTTTTTTACATTGGTATTAGATTTTCCTTGATTTGTAAGAAATCTTTATAATGAGGAATTAATGTGTCATATTTATTATAAATACTTTCCCCAGTTTGATGTTTGCTTTAAAATTTTGATTTTCATGGTGTATTTTTTAAGGAAAGGGAATCATTGTTAAGTAGCATCTTCATTGAGATTTTGCTCTAAGAGTTCTTCCATGGCATTTGTGCCTAGAGTACTTGACCATTCTAAGATCATTTCAATATCACTACACTTCCTTCTGGGTAAAAACATGCCATTTTTACATTTAACAATTAATACGGAATTAATTTTGATATAAGCTGAGAATCTAAATTGTTTTTATCCTACCAGTTAATTTTATCAACACTATTAAATAACTCTTCCTTTCCTTTCGGGTTGTGATGTAAACCTTAGTATACACTCAGTTTTTATCTATACTGAGGTCTGTTTCTGTGCCTGCTCTGTGGTTCTGTTAGTTCTTGTATGATTATCAGGCTTATAAAGCACTGTAACATCACATTTTACTAGTTGGTAGAGCAAGTCTCTCTCTGTTATACTTTGCCAGACTGTTCTTACCAATTCTCAACTATTGGTTCTCCCAAATAAATTTTAGAGACATTTGTCAGTTTTCAAAATACATTGACATTTTTATTATAATTGCATCAAATCTATAAACTAATTTAGGAAAGATACCTTAATAAGATTTTGTCTTTACATGTAAGAAATTAGTAATGACCTAGTTTTTAAAAATAGGTTTCCTACTCAGAGATCATGAAAATTGATGACAGGTAGAACAGTGTCCTGCATTGGTCTCTGTTCTCTTGAAAAAGACAATCTGATATGAGCTTTGATGTTAAAATCTCACGTGATTTAAACTCCCCCACAATCCCAGACTCACAGTTTACCATCTATTGACACTACTCATATTACTACATCAGAAGTGTTTTAGTAGTACTCCCTGTAGATTTGTATCCTCCAGAATAAACACTGGAAAGAATGGAGCAAATTATCAGTGAAGGGCAAGGATGGGATGTTCACAGTGCTAAAGACATCCCTGACTTGGATATCTCCTCCTTTGGGATGCTCTGTCTCACCTCCCAGGATGAGATAATAGCCTTGACCTTCCTGACATTCCTATACCTTGTACATATCTAGTTACCACTTAGCACATGAGAGTTAATTATTGGATTCTATGTCAGCCTTTCCTACCTGACTGATAGCTCCTTAACGGAAAGAGCTATGTTTAATTCATCTTTGTGTCCCCAGGCTCTAGCACAGTAGGTACTCAGAATGTTTCTGAAGAAATAAACTGATGACAGAACAACCTGAAGAGATATAGAAGTTGAAAGATCTCTTTGGGAAGCTCAGAGGGGGATAACAATTTGCCTTGGGTAGAGCCTGGGGCTCAAGGATTTCACCCAATGTGTTACAGAGTGGTTCTATACTCTCAGAGAACATTTTTTTTCTTCTCATGATTTTAAACTACATCATTTTCAAATTACAGAGAAATACATAAGTTCATTGAACGACCAAAACTGATTTGTTCTCTTTAACTTTTGCTCTGAACGCTTACCCAAGCACTCTGTACAAAACAGATCCATATGGTCTTTATAAGCCTTCTGATTTGATATGGGTAGGACATAGTACCTGAGGCTTTATTTTCCCCTTAGATTGGAAAATCCGTGGTGTGTCCATCCATCTCCCCCATGAACATGTTCAAGGTGGCTGGATGAAATTAGTTAGCTAGGGAGCAAAATTTGTCTTGGTTTACAAATAACTGGCTCATAGATGAAAAAGTAACTTTGGTACTTGCTTCATATAAACTATCTTTTAACCAACTGGACTGAATTAAAGACAATAAAAGTTAATGAAGAATAAATGTCAAAGCTATGAAATTATATTGCACATTTGTTGATAATTATTGAAAATTTATAAGCAACTGTTCACTGGGGTACATTACACATAACAATGTTGACTGTAAAATGCACATGAATTTGAAGGCTACAGATTTCAACACTGTCATACAGGATTCTAAAATAATTGTACATATACTAGGTTAACATTTTCTCAGTTACTGTGAAATCAATGATAAAAATAAAGAGCCTGGATTTCTTACCTCTTGGAGAACTTCGTCTAAGATTTCAGCAATTTTTTCATGTGGCTGTTCAAAGTTCATGTCCTTTGCCATTTCAACTGTCTCCTTTATTATGGAAAGAACTTCTGGATGATCTGCAGTTACCTCCTCTATCACATATTCTATTACATCTAAAGTAAAATAAATCAATAAATTAATGCCATTAATAATTTTAGTAAACAATGCTATTTGCAATAGAACATGATTGTAAATACCTAACCCAAGGAAGTACTCTTTGTGTTCCTGCAGCACATGCCCGAAAAAGGGAGAAATAGACTGGATGGGAAATAAGTCAGGAATCACAAAATAACAGAGCAGTGGCTTAAAGCCAGTGCATCAGAATGAAAGTGAATGAGGCATGAAAAAAGTCATGTCAGGCAGGAGTCAAAACTCAGGAAGCCACGGAGAAGACGTAGGAAACAAAGGCTTCCAGGGGTCAGGCTAAAACTTGGGCATCTAGGGAATGAGTCAGAAAACAAAATAAATACTTCCAATTATAAGCATGAGACTAAATGGGACAATAAGAGGACGGGAGGTAGGCAAGTTGGAGGGGATGGAAGAAAGGGTGGCATAGGCTGGTATTTGAAGTGTTAGACTTGATTCTTGTCTCATTGTGTGCTGAATGTTTCCTTACACGACTGAGCTGGCTCACAGGCTGCACCATGATGTAAACATTCATCCACTCCTCTAATGGGACATGAGATTGGCAGCTCCACCTGACTCCTCTACCTCTGCCTTTCCAATAGTGCCTCCTGAGCTGCCCCAAGGCTCTATCCATCAGGGTCTCATGTGAGAGCCCAATTGATCCTTGCCCAGAAAAACCCCAAAGGATCTTTGAAGAGCAGCTGCCTGCTGCCATCCCTGTCGTAAAGTGAGAAGTCTGTTCTCAGGGATAGAGAGAGCCAGCAGTTTCTGGAGAGCCAGAGTGGAAGAGGCAGGAACCCAAGATCTTCCGATAGCCAGGGAAAGAGGACATGAGGAGGCAGAAATAGCCAGGCAAAGGTACTAAATGTGACAGAAGATGCTAGTGGTCTATCCAATATCTGGTCTCCTTTTCCTTAGTAACAGAACCCTGATTTTGTTAGGGTCAGCCATGTGCCTAGCTAAAAACACTACATCTCCTAACTTCCCTTATTGTTTGGATGGCTGGTAGATAAGATGCAAGAAAAATTTGGGAAGGGGAGGCGGTGAGTCTTCTTGTTTTCTATTTAAAGAGGAACAACTCAGCTGGATGGAATGCCAATTTTTTGTCCCTTGTCTTTTCCCTTTTCCTGCACACTGATATGATGGCTGGCACGCTAGCAGCCATCTTGTGAATTATTACAGTAGCCACATGCCAGGAATGGCAGAAAAAATAGATCTCCTATCTTCTCAATATTCTTGTTCACAAAAACAATATATCACATGTTATTTTTTCTGTGTTCCTGCATGTCTAACTGTTCATATTATAGTAGCCTTTAAGATAAAGTAAGTGGATATTAATAATACTTTTTTTAAAAAAAAACCACACACACGTTACTCCTTCAAAATTCTAAAGGAACTATTTGTGATTTTTAGATCCACAGTCTAAGAGAACCAAATTACCCAAATGTTAATTTACCTTTTTTTGAATCCAACATTAGATCTTGACTAGAGTCTTGTTGACTTCTTTGAAGTGTAGACATTTTACTTGTTTCTTTTTCATCTGTGAATAAAACTCTGTTAACACGTAAAGAACAGTATTTAAAGTGTAGGTGAATCCCAAAGAAGATTGTGGTATGGGTCCAGGGACCCAGGACTCATGTTCCCAATTTCTTAAAAAATTAAAATAACAACCATAATAATCAAATAGGTAAACATATCTATCAGCAGTAGAAAATAAAGATAATGACTTAACTTATGACAAAACCAAGAGTAATTTCAGTTTCATATAATGCCAGTGGATGTAAATTGAAAAAAAAAATCAAATTTTCCCTTCCTTAGGTAACTAACAGACTCTTGGCTCCAAGAGGTAAAGGCTGTGCTTATCTCAGACACAGGGGGGAGAAAGGGTGCCTTTTACCAGGGTACACTGGCAGTGTTGGCATCCCTCTAGCAGTGGGTAGAGGCACTGATGACTGCTTCTATCTTGGACAGCTTCCCCCAAAGAGGGAACAGATAATACAAGGGAGGGGCTCCCTTTGTGTATGTACTGGTGCTGGGAATTCCGCAGCAGCAGAGATGGGGTTCCCAGATGCCACTTGGCCAAAATTTTAATTTCTGGGTCTTCTGTTAAGTGTGTGTGTGCACATGCATGCTGGGGGAGGAGGAGTGTCATATATAAGTTTCTGACAGTGCCCAGTTCAATTCCTACTCAGCTTGAAATAAACACAAGGCAAAGACACGTCTATCTGAATCAGGAGGAGAAACCAAATAGAAAAGATCAGCCCTACATTATATAACACAATAAATTATATATGCAATTAAAAATTAAATACAAAAAGGTCAGACCAATAAAAAAAAGAATATAAGTATATATATTAAATCTCTGGTTGAGAGGAAGACTTTTTAAGCCTGAAAGTAAATGGAAGAAATCAACAAAGGGGAAGTAATGATTTGACTATGAAAATGTGAAAAATTCCTCTACTTCAAAAACAGCAAGCTGATTTAAAAGACAAACCACCCAATTTGGAAAAAAAATATGAAAAATAAGTGAGTAATATAGAAAATGTATATAGGAAACATATAACTGATACAATTTAGAAAAATGGGCAAAAGACAAAAATGGTCACCTCAGAAAAGAAGAAATATAAATGGCTAACACAGTATTAAAATACTAAACTTCAGAAATAGTCAAATAAAAACTAAAATAATATTTAAAAAGAGAAAATACCGAGGAAACTATAACATGTAGTTTGTATATTCCTGACGGGAACATAATTTGGAACAACTTTATGCAAAGCAATTTGACTGTCTGTAGCTTCATACTCATCAAACTAGTGACTCCACTTATGTCAACATGCAGACAAAACTTCATGTAGAAAATTCATTGGAAAAAAATTTACTGGAGCATTATTTGTATTAGTAGCAAAAAAATAATTTAAGTTTTCGATGTAATGAACTAGTTAAAACTATTACCTATAAATAGGGAAATTGTGCAGTAATTTTAAAGGAGGGTTAAAATATTTTCTAATGAAATTATATAATTAAATGTAACATTATAAATAAAAAATAAAGATAGTTTATATTGTATGCTCTTGATTATATAAATGGAAAAGTTTTATAAGGGTAAATAGCACTAAATGATAACATTTCATAGCTACAACTTTGGGTTTATGATGCTCTGATTCCAACCCATTAAAGGAAGCAGAGAGCTTTTAAGAAAATTTATTATTGTATGATAATAATTGTGTCACGTCTGGAAACATACAAAAAAATCTGGGGGGCGTTCTAACTGTATTAGGCTTGCTGGGTTCTATTTTCTTCTTCATTCTGGTAAATCTATTTCTGTTCTACAGCTGCTCAGTTTAAATCTGTAAGAGAGAAGCTAACTCTTTTTCTCTTAAAGTTTCCAATTTGAGGGAGGGGGTGGGTAATTTTAAGCTTCAATATAAACATGATAAAATATGGAATAAATGGGAATAAGATCCACAAGCATGGCATTAGCAGCTCATTTTGTGACCGTCTTTATCATCTGACTTCATTTTGGCTTCTTCACTGTCCTCTAAAGAGCTTTCTCTTTGGGATTCAAGAGTGAACACTGCAGTGAAAGAATAATGTGCTTTATCAGCTAATCTGTTTATATTAGAAAAGATTTGGCTAATAATATTAGCAACATTTTCTTTATCATCTTCATCAAATGACAGATGCAACTCTTCTGAGCTTTTATATGCATCAGTTGGGAACTCATTTTCCTTCCTTTCAAATTCTCTTTGAGGGTCTTTTGAAGTTGACTGGGCTGAAAGATAGTAATTGGCTGTGTTAGCAAAAGGTAGCTGGGGGTGGGTAGACAGCCTTGGGCGTGTGAGTTCTGACTCAGTGTGGCTTTGGTGAATCATTTGGTCTCCTTGTCTAAGCTTCTACTGGGCAAAATGAGGATAATTAAACTGAAACATCACTGCAACATTAACTGAGATAATGGGTGTAAACAATGAACTTAGGAAAGGCTTGGCACACAGGAAGCCTGCTCCATATTAGCTGCCATCCTCTGTATTATTATATAATTTTCTGTCTTAAAAAACCTCAGTATTCTCCACTGACAAAATTTCTTAAAAATATATTGGAGTGTGTGATGAATTGGGAGATTGGGATTGACATATATACACTAATATGTATAAAATGGATAACTAATAAGAACCTGCTATATAAAAAAATAAAATAAAATTCAAAAATTCCAAAAAATATATATATATATAGGAGTAAAACCCCTAGCAAACAAATTCCAATTTTTTAAATGTTAAAAAGGGTTACCTTATTGTCAGATTTGGAATAATTAGTGAATTTGAAAAGAGATTTAGGTTTGTAGCATATAAGAGATATCATCTATTTCTATAGTCCAGTGAGAAAAGGCAATTTGTGGAAAGATGTAAAATCTGTGATATCATGCCACAATTTGATGTGAAAGGAATCACTACAGACTCCGAGAAACATTACAGAACACTGTTCATCCTCCAGAAGCCCTGCTTCCTCTCTCCATCCACGTTTCAGTTAAATGTTCCCTCTTCAAAGATGTCTTCCCTGGTTATCTTAACACTCCAGTGCCCCTACCACAATCACCACCTGCCCGATTACTGTGTTATATATTTTTTCTATCTGTTTACTTTTTCCCCCTCTACCCCCCATTAAAATGTAACCACCTCAAGGACAGGAGCTTCAAGTGTCTTGTTCACCTCTGTTGCTCAGGGTCTAGAATCATGTCTAATACAAGAAGGTACTCAAGTGTTTTTGAATGAATTAAAGAATTCATTTTTGAATGAATTAACAAATGCATTTTATCCAGGCTCAAACAGATTGAGTAACAAGCCACCTTAGTAGTCTGGGTCAATACTTCTCAGGCTTTAGTTTGTGAGTTGTCCAAGAGTATTTATCTTTAATTTTGGTCTTAATTTTGAAGATAATATGATAAATACATAAATTCATTCTTTTTAACATCTTTATTGCAGTATAATTACTTTACAACGTTGTGTTAGTTGCTGCTCTATAAAAAAGTGAATCAGCTATACGTATACATATATCCCCATATCCCCTCCATCTTGTGTCTCCCTCTCACACTCCCTATCCCACCCCTCTAGGTGGACACAAAGCACCAAGCTGATCTCCCTGTGCCATGCAGCTGCTTCCCATTGGCTATCTATTTTACATTTGGTAGTGTATATATGTCCATGCCACTCTCTCACTTTGTCCCAGCTTACCCTTCCCCCTCCCCGTGTCCTCAAGTCCATTCTCTGCATCTGCGTCTTCATTCCTGTCCTGCCCCTATCTTCATCAGAACCTTTTTTTAAGATTCCATATATATGTGTTAGCATACGGTATTTGTTTTTCTCTGACTTACTTCACTCTGTATGACAGACTCTAGGTCCATTCACCTCACTACAAATAACTCAATTTCATTTCTTTTTATGGCTGAGTAATATTCCATTGTATATATGTGCCACATCTTCTTTACCCATTCATCTGTCAATGGACACTTAGGGTGCTTCCATGTCCTGGCTATTGTAAATAGCGTTGCAATGAACATTTTGGAATATGACTCTTTTTAAATTATGGTTTTCTCAGGGTATATGCCCAGTAGTGGGATTCCTGGGTCATATGGCAGTTCTATTTGTAGTTTTTTAAGGAACCTCCATACTATTCTCCATAGTGGCTGTATCAATTTACATTCCTGCCAACAGTGCAAGAGGGTTCCCTTTCTCCACACCCTCTCCAGCATTTATTGTTTGTAGATTTTTTGATGATGGCCATTCTGACTGGTGTGGTGATACCTCATTGTGGTTTTGATTTGCATTTCTCTAATGATTAGTGATGTTGAGCATCCTTTAATGTGTTTGTTGGTAATCTGTATATCTTCTTTGGAGAAATGTCTATTTAGGTCTTCTGCCCATTTTTGGATTGGGTTGTTTGTTTTTTTGATATTGAGCTGCATGAGCTGGTTGTATATTTTGGAGATTAATCCTTTGTCAGTTGCTTCATTTGCAAATATTTTCTCCCATTCTGAGGGTGGTCTTTTCATCTTGTTTATGGTGTCCTTTGCTGTGCAAAAGATTTTAAGTTTCATTAGGTCCCATTTGTTTATTTTTGGTTTTATTTCCATTTCTCTAGGAGGTGGGTCAAAAAGGATCTTGCTGTGATTTATGTCATAGAGTGTTCTGCCTATGTTTTCTTCTAAGAGTTTGATAGTATCTGGCCTTACATTTAGGTCTTTAATCCATTTTCAGTTTATTTTTGTGTATGGTGTTAGAAAGTGTTCTATTTTCATTCTTTTACATAGAGCTGTCCAGTTTTCCCAGCACCACTTATTGAAGAAGCTGTCTTTTCTCCATTGTATGTTCTTGCCTCCTTTATCAAAGATAAGGTGACCATATGAGCATGGGTTCATCTCTAGGCTTTCTGTTCTGTTCCATTGATCTATATTTCTGTTTTAGTGCCAGTACCGTACTGTCTTGATTACTGTAGCTTTGTAGTAGAGTCTGAAGTCAGGGAGTCTGATTCCTCCAGTTCCGTTTTTCTTTCTCAAGATTGCTTTGGTTATTTGGGGTCTTTTGTGTTTCCATACAAATTGTGAAATTTTTTGTTCTACTTTTATGAAAAATGCCATTGGTAGTTTCATAGGGATTGCATTGAATATGTAGATGGCTTTGGGTAGTAGAGTCATTTTCACAATGTTGATTCTTCCAATCCAGGAACATGGTATATCTCTCCATCTGTTTGTATCATCTTTAATTTCTTTCATCAGTGTCTTATAGTTTTCTGCATACAGGTCTTTTGTCTCTTTGGGTAGGTTTATTTCTAGGTATTTTACTCTTTTTGTTGCAATGGTAAAGGGGAGTGTTTCCTTAATTTCTCTTTCAGGATTTTCGTCATTAGTGTATAGTAATGCAAGAGATTCCTGTGCATTAATTTTGTATCCTGCTACTTTACCAGATTCATTGATTAGCTCTAGTAGTTTTCTGATAGCATTTTTAGGATTCTCTATGCATAGTACCATGTCATCTGCAAACAGTAACAGGTTTACTTCTTCCTGATTTGGATTCCTTTTATTTTTTTTATTCTCTGATTGCTGTGGCTAAAACTTCCAGAACTATGTTGAATAACAGTGGTGAGAGTGGGCACCCTTGTCTTGCTCCTGATCTTAGAGGAAATGCTTTCAGTTTTTCACCACTGAGAACGATGTTGGCTGTGGGTTTGTCATATATTGCCTTTATTATGGTGAGGTAGGTTCCCTCTATGCCTACTTTCTGGAGGGTTTTTAAAATAAATGGGTGTTGAATTTCGTCGAAAGCTTTTTCTGCAACTATTGAGATGATCATATGGTTTTTATCCTTCAATTTGTTAATATGGTGTATCACATTGATTGATTTGTGTATATTGAAGACTCCTTGCATTCCTGGGATAAATCCCACTTGATCGTGGTGTATGATCGTTTTAATGTGCTGTTGGATTCTGTTTGCTAGTATTTTGTTGAGGATTTTTACGTCTATCTTCATTAGTGATATTGGCCTGTAGTTTCTTTTTTTGTGACATCTTTGTCTGGTTTCTGTATCAGGGTGATGGTGGCCTTGTAGAATGAGTTTGGGAGTGTTCCTCCCTCTGTTATATTTTGGAAGAGTTTGAGATGGATAGGTGTTAGCTCTTCTCTAAATGTTTGATGGAATTCGCCTGTGAAGCCATCTGGTCCTGGGCTTTTGTTTGTTGGAAGATTTTTAATCACAGTCTCAATTTCAGTGCTTGTGATTGGTCTGTTCGTATTTTCTATTTCTTCCTGGTTCAGTCTCAGAACGTTGTGCTTTTCTAAGAATGTGTCCATTTCTTCCAGGTTGTCCATTTTATTGGCATATAGTAGTAATCTCTCATGATCCTTTGTATTTCTGCACTGTCAGTTGTTACTACTCCTTTTTCATTTCTAATTCTGTTGATTTGAGTCTTCTCCCTTTTTTTCTTGATGAGTCTGGCTAATAGTTAATCAACTTTGTTTAGCTTCTCAAAGAACCATAGTTTTATTGGTCTTTGCTATTGCTTCCTTCATTTCTTTTTCATTTATTTCTGATCTGATCTTTATGATTTCTTTCCTTATGCTAACTTTGGAGAGTTTTTTTGTTCTTCTTTCTCTAATTGCTTTAGGTGCAAGGTTAGGTTGTTTATTTGAGATGTTTCTTGTTTCTTAAGGTAGGATTGTATTGCTATAAACTTCCCTCTTAGAACTGCTTTTGCTGCATCCCATAGGTTTCGGGTTGTCGTGTTTTCATTGTCATTTGTTTCTAGGTATTTTCTGATTTCCTCTTTGATTTCTTCAGTGATCTCTTGGTTATTTAGTAGCATATTGTTTAACCTCCATGTGTTTGTATTTTTTACAAATTTTTTTTGCTGTAATTGATATCTAGTGCTAACAGCCATAAAAGGGGAAATAGACAGTAACACAATAATAGTAGGGGACTTTAACACCCCACTTTCACCAATGAACTGATCATACAAAATGAAAATAAATAAGGACATACAAGCTTTAAATGACACATTAGACTAGATGGACTTAATTGATATTTATAGGACATTCCATCCAAAAACAACATAATATACTTTCTTCTCAAGTGCTCATGGAAGATTCTACAGGATAGATCATATCTTAGGTCACAAATCCAGCCTTGCTAAATTTAAGGAAATTGAAATCGTATAATAAATTCATTCTTTATCATCTAGATGATCATTTGGATGGTATGTTATTTCAACGCTGGTCTTTTTGATGTTGTTTTTTATAATCTCTCCGGCACCTGGTTGGCCTCTCTTACTTGTTTATAGGCTAATAATAAAGAAGAGAGGCAGATTTATTAGGCAAAAAATGTGTTTTTGCCTAGCAAAAGCTCAATACTGCCATGTAAGAAGTAATTTCCTTGATATTTAAATAGTTTCAAGCATAGAAAGTGATGGCAAGCTTCCCAGTTTATATAAAGTTAGTGAAACTCTGATAGCAAATTCTGACAAATAGAGCATGTACACACACACACACACACACACACACACACACACACACACACAAACTATAAATGAATCACACTTCTGAGTATAAAAAAAATTCTAGATTAACAGCTAAAAGAAATTCAGAAAATCAGAAATACAAGAATGGCTTAGTGTTGGAAAATATATTAGTATAATTGATCAAATCAGTAGGTCAACGGATTAGAAATTTTATGATCATCTTGATAGATTCTGAGAAGGCATGTGATAATGTCCAACATCCATTCTGGATAAAAATATTTAATAACGTTATGAATAAACATTGATGAGATCCCTTTACTGAGGCCCACTATCACTTCCACCATTTAACATCATTCTAGAACTGCTAGCCTACATAATTATTCAAGAAAGAAAATAAGCATAAATATTGGGAAAAAAGGAGTTGAAACTATGCTTCTTTTCAAACGATAAGATTGGCTATCTGCAAAACTCAAGAGACTCAACTAAAAATCTATCAAAACTAGGAAGTAAGTTTAGTAAGGTGGCTTGTTACAAAGAAACATAAAAATCAAACAGCTTTCCAACATACAGGTAATAACTACTTGGAAAATGTAATAGAAAAATAATCCCATTTAATAGTAACAAAATGACAAAATTTCTAGAAATAAACTTATTAAGAAAAGTATTGACAATACATGAAGAAAGTTATAAAATGTTAAGGAAGGATAGAAGTATTAGGCCAATAAATGGAGATTTAATCTGTCTGCATGAGAAGATTTAATAGTAAAGATGTGAATCCTCATCAATTTATTGTATAATGTTAACACAATCCTCCCACTAGGATTTGCTGTAAAACTTGACAAAATTCTCCAAGCATCCCAAAGCCTAGTACAGCTCCTGGCACCCAGTATGTACTCATTTTATGGATAAATGAAAGAATACCCAGGAATAATTTTAAAACAGAATGTTTTGAGGAGGAACTTGCATTACTGGATTTAAAATGCATCATAAGATTTTAATAATATTTTGCATTAAAGGTTGTAATATAAAGATCAAATCACAGAAAGTTCAGAAGTTTACACACACACAAACTTAAGATAAAGTTGCCCTTTCAAACATCCAGTAGAATTATGGATAATTTAATAAGTGTTATTTGTAAAATGCCTCACCATTTAGAAAAAATGAATTTAGATCTCTAGCACAAAATTTATGACAATAATTACATATTAATTAGAAAGAAGCATTATTTTAAAATGAGATAATGCAATTTTGTATATGCCATAGGACCACAATTAATCATTACAAATATGAATAGAAGAGAGAGGGGTGAAGAATGCATCACATTCTTATCAGTGAATATCTCTGGGGAGTAAGTATGAGTGACTTTTTCTTCCATGTGCTTTTTCCAGTTTTCTGTGATCACTTGAGAGACACAGGAGATAACAATACAGACACTGATTTGAATCCTCATCACTTGCTGCCTGTGGTCAAATCATATAACTCCTCTGAGCCTTAATTTCTTCATCCACTAAAAATAGAGATATAAATACCTACCTTATCCATATGGTTATTGAGGTTATAATTTTATAACTTCATTTTTAAGGTGCAAACAAAGCTTGTCCACTTGCTATTTGACTTATGTTACCTGCCTGGCCCCTCTTGGCAACTGGGTTTGCCACCCTAGTCTAGACATAAATATTTAAGAAATCCTTCTGCTAACACTTCAAACAACAGCAACAACCTACTTCACAGGTCTATTATGAGGATCAAATACGAAAATACATGTAATGCATTTAGCATAGCCTCAACATATAGTAAATGCTCAGTTAATTTAGCTATTATTTCTTTCGTAATGAGGAAAATTTTATTAGGAAAAGAATATTTGAAATTGAGGCAGTGATGGTTATAGTAGGATGATTATATAGTAGGATGGTTATAGTATGACAGTATACTGCCACAGCTTCTGGGAAATCCAAACAGTGGTGGTTAAATCTAGTCTAAAATTGCTGGAGCTAATCTCAAATTTTGGATCCAGATCTTTGAATGTGAGGAAGATCCCACAAAATGTACAGGAAGTGCTGCACTGAGAGTATTCCATTAAGAAGAGATGTTTAGATTAAACTACTTTCATGTGTTCTAAATGGTAGATATAAATTCTACCAAAACCAATCAATAAATTTTCAAAAGTGGCCAAGAAATGAAAACTCTCATTTTTCCTGGAGAAAACTAGAAACTCGCCCTCCCCCCAACCCCAGACCAAAACTCTGTGTCTATTTTAAAATAATATGATAAGCAGTGAGACTCAGGAAGAGGAAGAATGGTCAAGAGAAAGAACTCTGGGACTTTGGAAACGAGGGTTCAAGTCTCAGCTATGCCACCAGCTGGGTGAATATATCAGGAAGCCATTTAACCTACTGTGCCTCTGTTTCCTCATCTGTAAAGTTATGTAATTGTGTTAATGGATCACCAAGTCTTTTTCCGGTTTCACTGTTTTATAACTTTTGGATTTGAAATTAATATTCCCCAAATAGAAATATTTAATTACAATCAAGGCTGATACACAGCCTAAAACAACAGCAACAACAGCAACAACACAAACTCTACGAGTCAGGTGAAGTGTTTTCATCACAACTGGTATAAATAAAGGTGCAAATTCTGCTCAGTCTCTGCCCAGCAAGCAGATCTATTAAAGTAAAGAAATCTGAATTTGGAAACTCTGATTCCTTTCCTTAGTCGTCCAGAACTGAAATCTTTTTCTCTGTGTAAGATTCAGGTTTATGTATATTCATTTCTTCAACCACTTATTAAGAGGCTGCAATGCAAGTGTGCAAGGTGCCAGGGATATCAAGACAAGCAAACCAAGTTCTTGCCTTCAGGTAGTCAAGCTTAACTGTTGACCTAAGCTTAAAACACACATTTTAAACAGATAGTTCACCTTGTTTTTTAGCTTGTAGTTCTGAGAGAAGCCGCTCTTTCACAGCTTTAATGGCTGCTTCAGTGGCCTCAGCTATAGTATTTCTGGTTAGCGTTTCGAGGGCTTTATCAAAACGTGGTTGGACAAGTTTATCGTAGTCAACTACCTGCAAAGAATATTTGAGAAAACCAACATAAGCACAAATTACTCTGAATATTAAGCACACTGTTCATCTACATCTATTTCTATAGCTATACCTATCCATCTCAAAAATATTAATGCTGCTGGAGGTATGTTATTCTCAGAATTCAGTGATTTTTGAGTACTTGCTTTCACGGAAATTCAATATATATATAAATATATATTTATATTTGTATGATCATGTAATATACATTCAAATTACATGTATATTTTTAAATCAACATTTTATGGATAATCTACATATAATTAAAGGCACCCATTTTAAGTACAGAGTTTGATGAGTTTTTACAAATATATACATGACGACCACAATCAAAATATAGAACATTTATATCACCCCAAAAAGTTCCCTCTCATCCCCCTTTATAGTCAGTTCCTGGCACCTGGCAACCACTTTGTTTTCTGTCACTATAAATTAGTTTTGCCTTTTCTAGAATTTCATATAAATAGAACCATACAGTGTATAATCTTTTCCAAGCTTTCCTACCTTAGCATAATGTTTTTGAGATTCATCAGTGTAACTGTATATCTCAGTAATCTATTCCTTTTTGTTTTTGAGTAGTATCATTGTATGAATATACCATAGTTTTTAATCCATTCATCATGGACATTTGGGTTATTTCCAGTTTTGGCAATTTAAAAGTACCAATGAACATTTGTGAGAAAGTCTTTTTGTGGACATTACATTTTCACATCTCTTGGATAAATGCTGAGGAGTAGAATTACTGGGTCATATGATTAAGTGTATGTTTGATTTTATAATAAATAAAGCACTAAACTGTTTCCAGAGTGGTTAAGGCTATTTTAAAGTCCTAGCAGCAAAGTATGAAAATTGAAGTTATTCCACCTCATCACCAACACTTGGTTTTGTGAATCTTTCACATTTTAGCCACCCTAGTTGGTGTGAAGTCTCATTGCAGTTTAAATTTACATTTCCCTAATCACTGACAATTTTGAGCTTCTTTTTATGAGCTTATTGGTCATTCACTTACCCACATGTTTTTAAGCATATGTTCAACTTCTGCCTAGTTAAAAAATTAGGTTAGAATTCTACATATATTTTGAATATAAGTCCATTGTTAGGTAGATTATATACTTAATACTGAATGTTGGGATGTTAGATTTATATATGCCTTTTAAGTTTAAATAATATTTCCATACTTCTAGATTCAATTTTGCTTTTCCTTCAATATGCTTATATTACTTTATTCCATGCCAACAAAAATACATCCACACCATCATTTTTAATGGATGAACAGTACTGTATTAGATGAATATATTACAACTTAATATTTAACTAAAATACCAATTATATTTAGATATACATGATTTTGTTATTATAAACTAGGTTATGAAGAACATAGTTATGTATATGTCTTTGATAGTTTCTTCAGGAAAAACATATAGTTCAAAGGATATGTATAGATTTTAGGCTTTTATATGTATTTCCAACTGCTATCCCTAATGATTATACCCTAACCAGCAATGTATGAGAAATGTACTTTCCCAATCCTAGCCACACATCAATACTGGTCGTTAATATGATTTTTCAACAGTGAGATTGACATGACATATATCTGTTTTTTTTGGCCTCTCCCTGGTTATCAAGGTGATACTCCTTTTCTCATGTGTAATGGCTATTTGGATCAACTATTTTGTGAACTGCCTGTTTACTATCATTTTCCATTGGGGCTTTTACATATTGATTTGTAAAAACTCTTTACATTTTAAAATTATAATTCTTTTGTCTGACACATACTGTGATGGTCTTAAAACATGTCCACAAATGCTTTAATATTCCTTTCTTCAGAAGGTGAAGCCTAATTCCCCTCTTCTTTAGTGTAAGCAGGACTCCATGACTTACTTTCAATGAATATAGTATGGTGCATTTTTCATTTAAAAAGGGAAACAGGGGCTTCCCTGGTGGCGCAGTGGTTGAGAGTCTGCCTGCCGATGCAGGGGACACGGGTTCGTGCCCCGGTCCGGGAAGATCCCACATGCTGCGGGGCAGCTAGGCCCGTGAGCCATGGCCGCTGAGCCTGCGCGTCTGGAGCCTGTGCTCTGCAACGGGAGAGGCCACAACAGTGAGAGGCCCGCGTACCGCAAAAAAATAAATAAATAAATAAAAATAAAAAGGGAAATGGCAAACCACAGAGTGGTAGAAAATATTCATAATGTTTATTAGAAAATAGTCATAATGTTTATAATAAAAAAAACTGTACACAGACAACATAAGGAACTCCTACCAATAATATGCAAAAAAGTTAAAAATGGGCAAGAGGCTTGAACAAAGTGAACAAACACTTCAAAAAGTGAATATCTGTATAACATATGAAAAAATGTTGAACCTCATTAGTCATCAGGGAAATGCAAATTAAAACCTCAGTGAGATATACCCACTAGCATGGCTAAAATTAGAAAGACTGACCATAACAAAAGTTGGCAGGAATGTGGAACTCTCATACACTGCTGGTAGGATAGTAAATTAGTAGAACTGGTCTTGAAAACAGTTTGGCATTTTCTACACAAGTTGACTATGTATGTATACCTTATGTCCCAGAAATTTTACTCCTAGATATACCTTCAAACTATATAAAGATATGCATGTATACACCAAGAAACAGGTACAAGACTGTTTATAGCAATGTTATTCACAATTCCCCGAACTGAATCAACCTAAGTTTTATTGACACTCAAATGGATAATAAATCATAATATAATTCAATCAATAGAATACAATAAAACAATAAAAATAAGCTATAGCTATAACATGCATAAATATCACAATTATAATGTTAAGTGAAAGAAGCTAGACACAAAAAACATAAACTGTTTTAAGTCCATAAAGTTAAAAAAATATGCAAAGCTAATCTATGGTATTTGAATGTGTGCTTACGTGGTAAAACCATAAAAGAAAAGTACAGAAGTGAGTATCATAAAGTTCAGGGCGGTGGTTACCTTTGTGGAAGGAGTAAGAGGACTGATATTAGAAAGAGGCATAAGGCGGTTTCTGGGGTTCCGTGTCTGACCTAGGTGGTGGTTACATGGGGGTTTGTTTTGTGATATTTCAATGAGCTTCACTTTTCTGTACGTTTGTCATATTTTACAATAAAAAAGTGAAAAGCAAGTAGGAAATGTTACCCCTGTGTTTAAAAGAATTTAATAGCATTTGGAATAAATTCAAACTCCTTCCCAGGGCCTGCACTGTCTGACTACATCTTCAGCCATCTCCACCTTGTGCTGTTCCTCCTTTCACACTACATGCTCCAGCCACACTGGCCTTCATATAATTCCTCTACATTCCAATCCCTCATCAAATCCTTTGGCTCTATCTTCAAATTATATCCCAAATCTGCCCACTTCTTACCACCTCTACTGCTATCACTCTGGTCTAAGCTAAAAGTAATTTCTCTTCACTTACCGAGGGTGGAGAATAAGATCACTGAGGGGAGAGGTCAAGGAACTGTCAGGTCAATGTGTTGGGAGGGTCATCTTTGTAGATAGTGAAATCACCAAGAATGATGACAGGAATGAGTGTGTGGAGGAAGGGTCGGTGGGCCAGGAGGGGTGTAACCCAGGGAACAGGAGATGAGTGAAACCAAGAAAGGTAATGGGTGGCACAGTCTGCATGACATAGCAGTCAAATCTGGGGACTTTCGGGAGTGGCTATGGTCTGGAAGCTGCACTAAAGCATTGAGGAAGATGCCTTCCCCACTCTAAGCCCAGTGGAACAATTACCCAGTTGACAGTATAAAATTAAGAAAGCCAAGCACAGGGAATTCCCTGGCGGTCCAGCAGTTAGGACTCCGTGCTTTCACTGCTGAGGGCTCAGGTTCAATCCCTGGTCAGGGAACTAAGATCCCACAAGCTACGCTGCGCGGCTAAAAAGAAATTTTTAACTTAAAAAAAAACAGAAGAAAGAAACACCTATCAAGCTGCATCAGAAGAATGATTTATTAAAGCTGGAGTTTGGGGGGGGGGGTTAAAAAAAAAAAAGAAAACTGAGTACAAATCCTAAAAGTCCTAAAATCCCACAAAGTATAATCAAGTATAGATAGGTAGAAAGCTAGTTAGGTAGCTAGCTAAGTAGTTACCTTTCCTTTGTAATGTTTTGCAAGCAGATTGCTAAGTGTTGTTTTCCCTGAAGACTGAGGTCCAAATATGAACACTTTAAATGGTGGTGCTGGCATAGGTGGAAGAAGATAGGGACGTGGGTTCAATAAAAATGTTTTTAATGCTTCTTCTGATGAAAGCCAGTATATTTTACCTAGAAAACTTAAAAAATGACATTATCATAAACAACTGAAAAGAGGTATGGGCAAGTTTTTAAATTAAATTCTGAAAATCTTACTTACCTCACAGAAAATTCTGGCAATCCTTGAAGAATTTTACCTTCTTTTAAAGTCACCGGACATGTATGTCCCCATCTGCTTCTCTGCCATCTGTATCTCGGTGCAATAAGTTTACAAGCTGCAAGAGTACGGAACAGCTCATCCTGTTAATAGCAAACAACATTAAAAATGTGGGCATAAGTTTGGCTGAAATTCACATTATTATTTCATTTCTTCTTTGATCATGTTCTACTATTTAAGAAATAATTCATAAAGGAAATTTTGGTTTTTTCCTCAATTGCAACCATTCTGTACTTGTCCAAAATTTAATAAGACAAATAGTTTTCATTTCTGTTTTAAGACCTTGTTTAAATTTTACTGAGCATTTTCTCTTGTAGGGTAGGATGAGCATAAGGTGGATAGAGCATTTTCTATTATCTGTTTCAGGAAACAGATTCTGAAAAATTCTTATTGAAAAGGTTTGAAAACATACCAGAATCTTAGCTAATTTACATAAGTTTTAAAATAGGAAGATGTTACATGCAGATTTGCATTGACTTAGCTGTTTCATTCTTCTTAAATGTAAAGTCTCCCTCAGCAATCCTCTGTTCGTCACCTGCAGAGTAGCTAAGAACCACTTCTCTACCGACTGCAGACTGCTGAGAGGGTCACTGTCCTAGCGCTACCTTGGCAGGGACAAGAGAACTGGAGGGAAACGACATGGTAGGCAACTGCTAGGGGGACAGGTCCAGGCTGGCTCCCTCCCACCTTCAGACATGGATCTCACATGTATTGCTGGTTCCAGAGCTGACTGTGGAGGACAGATGAGAATGGAAACTCTGGTCTTGCCTGCACTGCTGCAGTATATGAGAGCAAAGAGGCATGCTGGTTTCGGGGATGTTGCATGGATGTCCCCACCTGAAGGCTGGAAGAAGCTAGATGGGAAGGAAACTGTCAATGCTTAGGGGAGCTGAATGACACTGAGAACCTTGTCGGTGGGGCACATTTGGCTACCACCCTTCTCCATGAGTCCACAGACAACGAGCTAGGGACTGAAATGTACCCAGTTAAGACAGGAAGCAGGCACTTTTTCCTTATCATCCCTATTTCCTGTCCAAACTTGAAGAAAGTGTGTGAATAGCAGACCATGCTCCTCTCTCAACTTTGAGCCCCCGAGGCTACATATCTAGCGGGGGCTGAGGGGCGATGAAAAGATGAGCTTTCAAATGAGTTTGATATCACAGCCGTAAAAATGATCATGACTGTCTCTGGTTAAAGGCAGACTGAACACATGCATTTGTGTTTGCTTTTTTCCTAAAACCTTGCAAAAATGACAGCAGAGGAATGAAAAAAGAAATGAACTCACGAGGACACGGAGACTGGGAGAAGAGACCAGAGGAGCTGACAGCTAAGCAGCCGCAGCTATACGCTTTTGTCAACTAGAAAGCAGAAGTATGTAGCAGCCGCAGCTACACACTTTTGTGTGTAGCTCCCTAGGCCCTCAGAGCTCATTGTGGTGAGCCCTGGAGACCCGGCTTGACAGATCTTGTCAATATTTCTTTACCTTGTAGCCTAGCGCCTTGGTCTTCTCCTCCAACAAGGCGTATCTCTCTGTTCCGTGCCTGCTGCGCTCCCGGTGGCCAACCACGTGCTTGTTCGTGATGAGATGTTCGTTCCAGCTGCTTCTGATAGTGGTTATGCTTTTCGATTTTGGTGTCAAAGTGCTTGAGCTCTTCCCAAAAGGATTCCAGTTCCTTCTCTGTGAAGGTGGCTGACCTGGCCGGGTCCCACAGATCCATCACCTGGGGCTCGTCGAACTCTGCCTTGGCGCCGCAGCCCCGGTGGCCGACTTTCTGCAGGTGGTCGAAGTCCTGGCTTATGTCCCGCAGCCTGTCCTTCACTCGGCATGTCTGCTCTGCAGCACGTTCTCCTGGCTGTGGGTCATGTAGGCGGGACTGACGACGTTTTCCTTAATTTCTTCTGTCCTGCTCAGGGTCTCCTGAAGGTCCTTATTCTCCTGGACCTTCTCCCTGTGATGCTGAAACTCCCACCACGACTGGTCCAGTTCTTCATTGAAAAACCTCCTGAAGGTCTTCGCCTTGTGCCACTGCTTCTCCCGCCGGGGGTCCTCCAGGCTGTGGTCCTCGGTGCCGGGGCTGAGGACGTTGCTGCTCACGGCCGGCCTGGGCGTCGTTTCTCCCGTCCCGACCAAACTTGGCCAGGATAACGTTGAGACTGCTGCTAAGTTTTGCTTCTTTCTCTCCATCTTCAACTAAGCCTTCAGCCTTCAATCTCTTCCTCTTGAATTCGTCCCTTTCGCGTATGTATCTTGAAGCTCAAGCTTGTATCTTGATCAGCATGGAGCTCGCACAATTTCACAGGAGAAAGATTAAGCCGCTGGGCCTTCCCCCATAGGTGATTCTGCTTCTCCTGGCGGAACTACCCCCAACCCGGGCTCGCGCTCCGAGGGCTGCGCGGGCTCATTCTTATCCCGCGAGAACTTGCCGCC
>NW_020837947.1:48849940-49066611 GCF_003676395.1 Aethalodelphis obliquidens | reverse complement strand
GCCGGAGCTCGCGCAGCGCAGCTCGGACCTTCCGCGATGCCGTCTTCCTCCTCTGGAAGCCGAGACCCCGGCAATTGCGGGTCGGAAAAGCCCCCGGGTTTTCTGAATACTTTAAAATTTCCCTTCAGTTATGACCTAGAAGTGACTCAGTACAGAGCTTCTGTGTGCATCAGGCCCACCTTTCCTCCTCTTCAGCACCAGTTCGTGTTACATATTCCAGCTATATTCAGCCATTAAGATCTAGGGATTACACAGTACAGGATAACAAAATGACCTCTTTCCTTAAATTTATTTCCACAATTTATTTGAATTATAATATCTATGATTCTGGTATTAGTTTTTTTATTTCTATTTTTATAGGTGAATCTAAACTTCCCAGAATAGATCATATCCTCCACTTAAAAGTCCTGGTAGCCCTTTTAGCACTTGGCAATTATAATTTGATCACCATCACATCCACAATACATCAGGGCCAGGAACACAGTAGTTATTTTAAAAATTGGTTGAATGATTGGGGAAACGAATGAGTATAGAGTTGAGGGCTTTTATGTCTTTGTTTTCTTTGGTGCTGCAAAATTTTGAAACTGAACTTGGGTTTCTTTATTTATTATTCCTGTGGTTGGTTGATCTGATTTTATTGTCTTTCTTTGTTTCAAAACTTTTGTTGTGTTTAGTGTCTACAAGAATATTGTGCCAATATTACAGCTTCCCAAATATCAAATCCATTTTTATAAAAGGTATCCTGAGAGCCTTTTAAACCTTGAAAGGATACAAATTAAGGTCACAACATATAGTGAAAGGGTAGACTTTCAAACAGTTAAAAATAACTTACATTTTCCATCGTGTCATTAATTTCTTCCTCTGCACTCTGAAGTTTGGTTAAAACAGCTGCTCTTTTTAGGTTCAGATATTTAAGTCGATCCATAACTGTCTAAATTTAAAGAACAAGTCTTTTACTACATTGGCATTTGAACATCTCAAATGTCCTGAAAAAGTCATGAGCTCATGTGTAGAATACTGCCTTGTTCTTCCTAGCTTCTGGTAGTTTGCCGACAATGTTTGGTGTTGCTTGGCTTGTAGATGCATCCCTCCAATCTCTGCCTCTGTTGTGACATAGCCATTTTCTCCCTGTGTTCATGCGTCTCTTCTCTTATAAGGATGCCAGCCATATTGGATTAGGACCAATCCTAATTCACTATGGCCTCACCTTAACTTGATTACATCTGAAAAGATCCTATGTCCAAATGAGGTCACACTTACAGGTATTGAAGGTTAGCTCCTCAACATATATTTTTGGGGACACAGTTCAACCCATGAGAGTCTACCCTTTGGTCCCCAAATATTCATGCCCTTCCCTTGTTAATTCCCTAATTTATGTGAGAATCCTTATCTCATTGGTATTGAGCTTCTCCATGTAACTTGTTCTGGCCAATAGAATGTGGGCAGAAGTGCCAGGGTGCCATTGCTGGCCGGGCCCTCTAGGCTTGGCAAGTTTCAACCAGGCCTGTTGGAACTTCTGCCCTTTACCTTGAGGAAAGTGTGTCCCAGGTTATAAAAAGTAGTCAAATTCTGGATATATTTTGAAGAAGAAGCCTGCTGTATATGCTGATGGGTTGGATGTGGGATATGAGAAAAAGAGAGGAGCAGCTGGAAGGATGGATGTGACATATACTGAGAGGGGAAAACTGTGGGAGGAGTGTATTTGGGGCAGGGTGGTGGTGATGGCGGATCAGAACTTTTATCTTGCACATTTAATCTGAGATGACAATTATACTTCCAATTGGATATATTGGATATATTTAGTAGCAGTTGATTATACAAGTGTGAAATTCAGGGGAAAGGTCTGGTATAGTAATTTGAATTTAAGAGTTGCCAGCATTTAGAAGGTATTTAAAGCCATTGGGTTGGATGAAGTCTCCTAAGAAATGAGGGTAGACAGAGAAGAGTGCTCAAGGAATGAGTTCTGGGATCCTCCAACTCTAGAGGTTAGAGATGTAGAGTGTTAGAGGTAGAATGAGCTATAGTAGTGTGGGGTCCCAGAAGACAAGGGAAGAA
The DNA here is from genome assembly GCF_003676395.1 of Aethalodelphis obliquidens. Taxonomy (NCBI): domain Eukaryota; kingdom Metazoa; phylum Chordata; class Mammalia; order Artiodactyla; family Delphinidae; genus Aethalodelphis; species Aethalodelphis obliquidens. The sequence continues at coordinate 49,064,556 of NW_020837947.1, read as the reverse complement.
AGGAGCAGGAAGGAAGAAGTGATGAGCTGGGTCAAATATTGCTTCTAGGTGAATTAGATGAAGACCAAATAGTCACCCCTGGCTTTGATCAGGAGATCACGGATGAGCTTGGCAAGAGCATATTCTAAGTGAGGAGCTTCTCCCTAATTTGGTTGCACCACCAGCATTATTACGTATGTGGCCACCAGCCATATCAAACTAAAAATCTGGGCATTGCTTCTGACTTTTCTCTCTCCCTGTCCTCCTACATTAAGTAGCTCCCAGGTCTGTCTTCTGTCCATTCCCACAGTCACTACCCTAGGTTAGACCACCATCTCTTATCTGATGTGCTGCAAAAGTCAGAACTAGTCTTCCTCCCACCAACCTGCTTCTCCTCAGTTTTTCCTTTGCATTGCAGTCTGAGTGATCTTTCTTAAATGGAAGTAGAAGCATTTTACTCTCTGGCTTAAAACCTTTCACTGGCAGCCCACTCTCTCATGATGAGGTCTAAACTCTTCAACATGGCTTATGAGGCCTTTCTTGCTGCAACCCCTGCTTATTCCTAAAGTTTTGGCACTACTCCACTCCTACTCCATCCCCCTAAAAACTCCTCCATCTTCCAGTCCTTCATTCATTTCCTAGAACTCACTAGGCTCTTTTTTGCCTCTGGGGCTTCACACAGACCCTTCCCTCAGCCTGGAACACTGTCCCACCTTCCTCCCCTCACCAGCCCTCACGGTCTAATTCTTACTCATCCTTAGAGTTTCAATTTAGAAATAATTACAAACACATGGCCTTCCTCACGAGATTAGGTCCTGTCCTTTTGCCATGAGCTCCTATAGTACCTTGTACCTCCCAGATGATGTACCTCCCTTGTACCTCTCAAACTGCCCTTGAAATATTTATTTTCCCCCAACATATTGGATACTGTGTGAGGGGAGGGACTCATCTGACCCCTTCCCATCTGTATCCCTAGAGCTTATCATAATGCTGCACACTTATTAGGTGTTTAAGAAATAGGTAATGTATTTTTGTACTATTTTGTATTGGACTGTATATTTTTTGCTTTTATTTTTTTATGTACTGTATATTTTTGTATTTTGTAATTTTTATGATGCATATTATTTTGCATTATTTTTGTATTTTGTATTTTGTGTTTTCTGGTTATTTTAAAACCATGAGTGTGTATAACTTTTAAATCAGAATGCAGATATTTTTAAAAAAAGGCACAAGCTTATAGATACAGAAAGCAGATTGGTGGCTGCCAGAGGTGGGGGGTGGAGGATGGGAGGTAGACAAAATGGTTGAAGGAATTCAAAAGTATAAACTTTCAGTTATAAAATGAATAAGCCCTGGGGATGTAGTGTACAGCATGGTGATTATAGTTGATAGTACTATATTGCCTATTTGAAAGTTGCTAAGAGAATACATCTTAAAAGTTCTCATCATAAGAAAAAAAATTCTTTATGTATGGTGTCAGATGTTAGCTAGACTTATTGTGGTGATCATTTCACAGTATCTACAAATATCGAACCATTATGTTGTATACCTGAAACTAATATAATGTTGTATGTCAATTATACCTCAGTTTAAAAAAAAAAGAATGAAGATATTTACATTTTGGAGGAAAAAAAAGTACCTTCTCTTCCTTACATTCTAAGTGGGAAGTTATCACATGAAATATATTTAAATGATGTATTTAGTATGGTTACCATAAACAGAAGAATTACTATTATGTTTTCGCCAAAAATCATGCATTAGTCTTTCAAATTCACACATTTAAAAAAAAACCCTTTCCCAAACATTTTTTGCTTTTTTTCTGATCATAAACATCTTGAACAAAAATCTTTCTGTATATCTCCATGTATTTCCTTAGAATAAATTACTAGAAATTGGGCCTCTTTGGACAGATGATAGACATTAAAAAAAATCTTTTGGGGCTTCGCTGGTGGCGCAGTGGTTGAGAGTCCTCCTGCCAATGCAGGGGACACGGGTTCGTGCCCCGGTCCGGGAAGATCCCACATGCCGCGGAGCGGTTGGGCCCGTGAGCCATGGCCGCTGAGCCTGTGCGTCCGGAGCCTGTGCTCCGCAAAGGGAGAGGCCACAACAGTGAGAGGCCCGCATACCGCAAAACAAAAAAAAATCTTTTGGATACATATATGCCGTATTATTTTCCAGGAAGATTGTGCCCTGTATGCTCCTACTGAAAGGGTATAAGAGCATTTCAGAAACCCTCCCCACAATCCTGGATATTGGATAAATTTGTTAAATCTGCTAAGAAAATGCTGCTTTTTATTCTTTGTGCTGTTTGCATTTCTTTGACTAATAATATGATTATAGAAGTTTAAAAAAATATATCATTAGACATTTCTTGCTAAACTACCTGCGCATGCCCTTTACCTGTTTTTTCTATCGAGATGTTTGCTTTTTTCCTATTGAAATATCAGAAGTTTTAAAATATTTATAAAAGATACTCCGCATTTGTTTATAATAAGTATGGAAACTATTTCCCCTCATTGTCATTTGTTTAATAGTGAAAATAATATTGTATTTTCAAATATGCATATATTCTGTTTAAAAAAAGCTTTATTGAGATATAATTCATATACCATATAATTCATCCATTTAAAGTGTACAATTAAATGGTTTTTAGAATATTCAGAATTGTGCAACCATCACCACAATTAATCCTAGAACATTTTCATCACCCCCCAAATATACCCTATACCCATTAGTAGTCACTCCACATTTATCCTGGGATCTCCCACAGTGGTAAACCCACGCCCCCCACCCCCTGCCACTAAGGAACCACTTATCCATTTTTTGTCTTTGTAGATCTGCCTATTTTGGACATTTCATGTAAATGGAATCATATGATATGTGATCTTTTGTAACTTTTCTTTACTTAGCCTGTGTTCAAGATTCATCCATGTTGTAACATGTGTCAATACTTCATTCCTTTTTATTGCTGAATAATATTCCATTGTATGAGTATACCACATTTTATTTATCCATTCATCAGTTAATGGACATTTGTGTTGTTTCTACCTTTTAGCTATTGTGAATAGTGCTGCTATGAATATTCATGCACAAATTTTCATTTGAACACCTATTTTCAATTCTTTTGGGTATATACCTAGGACACGAATTGCTGAGTCACGTGGTAACTCCATGTTTAACCTTTTGAGGAACTGCCACACTGTTTTCCAGAGTGGCCACACCATTTACAATCCTACCAACTATGTACGGGTGTTCCAATTTTTCTACATCCTCACCAACACTTGTTATTTATTGTCTGTTTTGGTTTCTGTTTTTAATTTTAGCCATCTTAGTGGATTTGAAGTGGTATCTCATTATGGCTTTGGTTTGCATTTCCCTATGGCTCATGTTAAGCATCGTGTCCTGTGTCTATTGGCTGTTACCTGCTTTTCCTTTTCTTTGAGGCACTTTTGGTCACAGAGATTTTAAATTCAAATGCAGTTTTGATTTAAATATGGACAGATGAATAAATACCACATCAAAATTTTAAGTGTCAAGATGAATTTTTCAAAAATAAATGGTATTAAAAAAGTAAATCTATTAATGATATTTATTAAAATAAGTATAATCCAGTTGATACTTTTTTGATTTTCCAAACTGTGGCATATTCTTACTAAGCATTGCACTTACCGTGAAGAGCTCCTCTGGGGGCTTATTTCCGTCTAGCTCAATGAGATACTGGGAATCGTGTTCAGCCATTACTTCCTGCAGATGATCGAACACAAGCCTCATCATTCAAGATCATTGGCAAAAGATCAGAATCTTAATATACCATGAAGAAATATTTAAAGCTAAATTATTTGCTTTATACTTGACATAATAGATGTTATTTTCAGGAGAGCTTTTACAAAAGTCTAAACTAGTCTTCTTACCATGAATTTTACTCTCTTTCTGTTTTTTCCATTTTTCTCTACAGTGAAGTCTTAGAGTCTTTCCCAACAGAAGTGTTTTGGGGCATCTATCTCTCTGTATGTATTCATAGAATAATTTCTACCAAACTGCTAGCTGAAGAATGGGGTTGGTTCATTTCACTTTTTATTCCCTTGGCTGTGGGTGATGTTCAGTATCCAGATATCCATCTCTGTAAACTGCCAAACCATAACCTCTGTACAATTTTCCGTTAGACTCTTTCTTCTGCTTAACATTCATGGAGAATCTTTAGCCCTTATCTGCCATATGGTTTGTAAATGTTTTGCTTTGCTATGATTTATCTTTTGACTTTGTTTATGGTATCTTTTGCAATATAAAATATTTTTATGATGAAATCTGTTCTCATTGTTTCTGGATTTCCTTCCTTGCTTAAATTAGATTTTCTCTATCTCAAGGATATATTAATATTCTTATAAATTTTCTTCCACTATTTTTTTTACCATTAAAATCTAAAATCCAAGGGATTTTATTTTTTGACATTGGCAATGTTGAACTGTATCTGAGTCTTGTGTTCCCAGAAAGTAGGGATGGTGGGGAGATAAGACCCACCTCCACCTTTCCTCAAAGACTCGGATAAGATCCATCTCCATCTTTTTTCATGATTCCCATAGGACCTGAGGGTGGCTCCCTTGTTTACCTGCCTCCATAAAACCCCAGCCCCCTTACTTTTCTTTGAGAAAGTCCTCCTTAATGAACATTCTCCCTGTTGCAATCGTCTGAACAAAATCATCTCCATAAATGTCCAGTACATTTTGTCTTTCATAATACTGCGCAAGGTCAGGTTCTAAGTATTTCTTTTCTTCTAGACAGAAGGCACATTATGTCTGCATTATTTATTTAACCATAAATAACCATGCTCTGAACAAGGAAGTACATTATGCTTTTCTGCATTTCATATACTTTCCTTAAGCTAGATTCTTAAGAATGGACTTACTAAGTCTAGGGTAGGAACAATCCTAAGGCTAAAGATCCTATACCAGGTCCGACCGGGAGTCAAGGTGGGATTCGAAGACAGACGAGAATGAGGACTTAGCCTTGGATTACTCCTAAAGTAGGATATAAGCCAGAAAATGATGCAGGTTACTTTGCTCCCACTTGCTTTCCTCATGTCTTTCGAAGGAACACTGAATTTTGGTGGTATTGGCCTTCCAAGTGAATTGACATCTCAGCCAGGTCAGAGGAGACTGGCATTGCAGGCTCCTACCTTTGAAGGCTCTCCCACCTCCCTCCACACACACCAGCACCTTGGAATTACCTTACAAGGCAAGCTATATACTATTCAGCAAGCATCACCTAGGCCTAACGTCTAGGTTCTTGGCTTTGAAATTCTTGCTCTGCTGGCACCAGGGCAATCGATTCTTATCTATGCTTTGCTGTAGGGCTTAGAATTTTTCCACTTCTGGGCTTTTTTCAGACGAGCTGTCTAAAAACCACCATACTAATTTCTATTCCTTTCAGCAGGGTATGAGAGTGTGTGCTTTACCATATATACTTGCTAGAATTAGTAATTCTTATTCCTTGTTCATCTTTTAAAATTTGATCATGGAAATATCTCTTAATTTAGATTAGCCTTTCTTTATTATCAGTAAAGCTGAACATTTTTCTACAGTCCTGTTACTCTTTTGTCTTTCATTTTTGTGAATTGTCTGCTCATATTTCTTGCCCATTTATCATCGGGAGGGTAAGACCTTACAGGTTTTAGAAAAATCATTTCTATGACCTTTTTTTTCACATTTAAAAAATTGAAGAATAGTTGATTTACAATGTGTTAATTTCTGCTGTACAGGAAAGTGATTCACTATACATATATATACATTCTATTTTTAATATTCTTTTCCATTGTGGTTTATCACAGGATATTGGATATAGTTCCCTGTGCTATATAGTAGGACCTTGTTATTTATCCATTCTATATACACTGGTTTGCATCTGCTAACCCCAAACTCCCACTCCATCCCTCCCCCACCCACCCTCCCCCGACTTTGTTAACCCTGTCTGTTCTCTATGTCTGTGAGTCTATGACCTTTTACTATATCAAAGCTTTAAATCTTTTATCATAGTTGATGTGGATATTTTTCAAGTTTGTTGTCTTTTTATTTGAGTGAGGTGTTTTTTAAAAATTTATTTCCAGAAGCTTTACATGTAATGAAACGGAAGCTGTTATTCTTTTTCCTTCGTGATCTCATCACTTGTTCAGCTGACCATCTGTTAAGCATTTACCACTCGCCAGAATTTGGGCACTGCCCTGGGCATTGGTGATGCTAGGATGTGAGACTTGGTCCCTATCCAACCTCCTGCCCATGAATATAGTTTTCTAATCTTCAGAATCTGATATTAATTATGCTTTATTTGATACCCAATGCCAGCCACTTAAGGAATATGTAGAATATTTTTGTTGAAGGAGAAAGAATATTATAGATAGACATGTAAATTACACTTAAGAAGCTATGTTTAAAGGCCGGGAATGGAAGAAGAAGAAGGGAGGAATCAAAGTCATACATAAGAAAACAAAAGTACTGAATCATTATGCTGTACACCTGAAACTAACACAATATTGTAAATCAACTGTATTTCAATAAAAAAAGAAACCAGTTTGGTTCTCATTTTTTGGTGGGGGCGGGGTGGGCAATGGTGATGAAAATGATCCATTCATTTGTCTCTAAAGATATATAAACATTATAAAACAGCATGAAACAAATTCTTTTAGTTTCTCTATCAGATGGGAAGAGGTAATTTGAGGACTGTTTTCTATTTTCTTTGTATTTCCATTGCTTAGCATGGTATCTGGCCAAATACCAGATAATAAATGTTTGTTGAATAAATCTCCAACATAAATTGGACAGAGTCTGCCCTGGATTTTTAACCATAAAAATATGCTTTTCAATAATCATAATTTCAGTAATCATACTTTTAAAATGCTAATTATTTTAAGTAAAAATTTCCTATTATAATATATAATGGCCTTATCATGTTTACAAATAATCATCTTTGAATGGGATAAACAGAGAAACCAGTCTGGGATAGCTCTTCTTTAGACTGCAATTTAACTAAATTAACAATTCCTTTTAGAATAAAAGATACACCTCAAGTGTACATTTGTTTTGATAAACCCATAAATGCTTTCACAAAACAATCTCTTGACATGGACTTTCCAGCCTACAACCATAAATAAATTCCCCTAATGACTTTTGAAAAATGCAATTTTCAGCAACATTCCTGCTTCGTAAGAGTAAAATAATATTGTTCTGTGAAACAGCTTTTGGAATGCAATCTTATTCTGATAGCATTTTACCAAGCTCAAGAGGAGGAGAATCAGGTAGATAATACATGAAGGGAAGAAATGTGAAAGTTATTTCAGGGTTAAAACACAGATACCAACATTCCCATTTTCAGCAATATATCTTGTTCTTACTTCTAAAGGGTGAAGAATTATTTCCTTATAAAATTTAACAATGCGTTCGATATTTTCCAAATAATCCTCAGGCCTCTGAACTAGATGTTGAAGAATTTCAGCCACCATCTGCATTTCAGCAATAAATGCCTAAATGGAAAAGATGTTAAATATATGTTAGTCGTTACTTTATTTACAAGTCATATCCCTCCCTCCTTATACCTAGATGCCCTTTTGGGATGAGAAGAAGGGAGAAGGGCAGATTAGAAACAGGATTTTTATTTTAGAGACATAGAACACCCCTGAAGTTCCTTAATCAGATGGAATAAAGCTTTAAATTCACTTGGATACTTACTAATTTCTTTTTGCTCCCCAATAAGTCGGGAAGAGTAAAGGAATAACATCATATTTTTAGAGACAAAGAAATTAGATTTTTTATGAATACCTGAGCTTGTAGCTCATTCATTCATTGATTCATTCATTTAATAAAGCTTAAGTGCCTACTCTGTGCCAGACACTGTTCGAGGAGCTTGAGAGATGACAGAGAACAAAACTGGGGAACAGAACAGAACTGAGCCCTGGGGCTCAGAGAGTACATGTCCCAATTGAGGAAGACAGAGTATAAATAAGTAGACAAACAAATACCTCACAGGTTAGGCTGTGGTGGTAAGAGCTAAGAAGAAAGCTGATGCAGGGGAGAGGGGATGGAGAGTGATGGGAGAAGGTGGTCATGAAAGGGTTCTCTGAAGAAGTGACATTTGAGTAGAGCCACACAGATTTCTGGGGAAAGAATATTTCAAGGCAGAGGAAATAGTATGTGTAAAAGTTCTCAGCCCAAGGCCTGGTAGGCATTCAATATCATATTTATTATCTTATTATCATATTTGTTATCTTAATTACAATGGTATGCTTTATTCAGGCTAAAATGACACACTTTTTTTCCTATTTGCTGTGAGGTTTACCTTTTTAAAAAATCTGGTATATAGATGCTGACTTTTATCTAATGCCTTATTTGCACAGGGAAGATTATTTTATATTTTTAAAATAACAGTTTTTAAAAATTGAGATGTAATTGACATATAACATTACATTAGTTTCAGGTGTACATATAATGATTCAATACAGTTGATCTTTGGGCAACGTGAATTTGAACTGCATGGGTCCACTTATAGGAGGATATTTTTCAATAGTAAATACCATACTACTACATGATCTGCGGTTGTTAGGATGTAGAACTGCGGATACGGAGGTTGGATTGTAAAGTTAACTTGGATTTTTAACTGCATGGAGGGTCAGTGCCCCAACCCTGGAGTTGTTCCAGGGTCAGCTGCATTTGTACATATTGTGAGATGATCACAATAAGTCTAGTTAACCTCCATCATCATACATAGTTACAATTTTTTTCTTGTGATGAGAACTCTTAAGATCTACTCTTAAGTGAAAGAACGAATGTCAAAAATTCATTTAACCTATTAGTGAGGGAACCAGCAGGATGACAAAGCTGAAGTATCTATAATAACTGAAATCAGAGTGCAAAGTTTGATATCCTGCTTAATATCCTACAGGGCAATAAAACTGTAGCCTTTGGGGCTTATCTTTTCCACTAGACAAATGATTTGCGATGTTGCCATCTACAAATTAACATCTGACTTCACAGAGTCTAGGCCCTAATAGAAATAGTATTTATTCATAATAATTTAGAAATTATAGAAATTATTTTAAATTATTAAACATTATAAATAAATAAATTTATAATAGAAATCACAGGTATATTTCAGTAGGGCAAGGACTGGCAAACTATGACCTGTCCCACCCCAGTAGGCTAAATCCAACCCGTCACCTATTAACAGATTTCTTTATATCAATTTTCCTCATTAAGTCATGGTAGAAGATTCTTTTGAGGCCCTATTGCATTATGCTTACTAGTACTGAATTTAGGATTGTTGTATCAACATTATATGTGAAATTGGGCTATAGCTTTCTTTTCATGTGCTCTCTTTGTCAGAGTTTGAAATCGGGGTTATACTAACTTCATAAATCGGATTCTGACTGGGCTACCTTCTTCTCCATATTACACTTGTCTTATATGGCTCTAACTCCTCACTCTAGCTTACATAGTGCTTGACACATAGTAGGTGACCAGTAACTCTCTGTTGCTATGAAATGAAGCAGATTAGCTGTCAGGATATGGAGGGACTTCCATACTGACAAGAAGGATGATCTTAAACTTGATGACCTCTACATTATGATCTAATGGTTCTTGAAAACATGAAATATTTTTGCTATTTCCTCAAGACTAAATGAAAACTTAAAGAAAGTGTAATTTTCTCTAGTAGCTGCTATTTTTTAATTATTTATACTATCATTTAATTTAATGATAGCAGTTTAAAAGTGTAGTATCTGGTATGGGGATATTACCTCTTCTTCTTCTTGCTCTTCTTCCTCTTCCCTTTCCTCTTCTCCTTTTCCTTCCTTTTGGGCTTCTTCCTTCTTTCTCCTACGACTCTCAATAGCTTCAGGATCCCACTGATCTCTTGTGAATATGTATCCTGTACTACTGTGCTGCCTTTGCCCCGAAATTCTTTGGGATAAATCATAGTCAGGACACTAAGGAACAACATTAGTAATTACATAAAACATTTTGAATATGCCTTTACTTCCTATTCACATATTATGCAGTATCTAAACTCCCAAATTCCTCAAAACCCTGAGCAAATTCAATACTGTAAATGGCATTTTGAATCAGATTTTATCATATACCAAGAGAGGCACAAGATACAACTTTTATGCTATGACAACACTTTTCTTTACCCAAAAGTAACACACGTGAGAAAGTATCAGAAGCTTTAAGATTAAAATAAAAAAAGAGGGTTAGAATAACAGTAGAAAGAGCCAGAGAAATAGAATAGAAAATCAATTTAGTCAGCAAAGGTACACAGGAGGATTCTGTCAGATTAGTTTGAAAAAGCTGAGAATGGATGAAAATGGGGGAATAGCCACAATCTTATGACAAAAAAAATATATCTTGTATTTATAGTATTTACTATCATTTACAGCTTTATGGATGAAGTAGTTCATAAAATAGCATCAATGAATGGGACCTGAAAGGTCATCTAGTTTAGTCTAACCTTTTCATTTTGTAAATGAGAAAACTGAATCTGGATAGTAAAACAGGACAAAACCAAAGTCTATGAGTAATTTTCTCATTTCAAGTGCTTCCATGTGTGTAATATTTTACTCAATTCTTAAACTAACCCTGTAAGAGAAATAATACAATATGATTAAAGCCATTTTGCAGATCAGAGAAGGACTGCTCTGGCAGGGTAAGGTCACAATGTCATGAGGGGAAACTACAACTTGGGACCAGGCCTTCTGATCTGTAGCCCACGCTCTGTGACACATTATTAATGATAAACTAAGGTTTTGAGCTGTAAATCCTGCGCTGAATATTTTTCACGATAAACTCTGGATGACATTCTATAGTAGTGGTTCTCAAACATTAGAGTGTAACTGTATACAGAGGACTGTAAAAAAAAGATTTCTGCTTCCCCTGTGATTTATTAAGTCTAGAGTGAGGCTCAGACATTTTAGCAAACATTGTCAGTGATTCTGATGCCAACAGTTCATGCATCACACTTTTGAGAAACAAACGAAGCAAGAAACTTTAGAACTTTTCGTGCTCATTTTCTGATTTCTTCAGACTACTTCTATATGGAGATGGGATGGGTATTTACTTTTAGAGGCAAGACTTTTATTTAGGGTTTCTAATTTTTTCACAAAAAAAGATCTCAACCCATTCTGGTAATTTAAAAAAACACATGTATATTTGCCCTCATTTGGCAACGCAGAATACCCACATTCTGGGTCCTTGACAAAGACTATTGTCTCCTGTTTTCACTTATAGGAAGTGATTTATTAATCTTAGGGTGAATCTGAAGGTATGCCTGGGAGCAGTGATCCTCAAACTTCAGCAGCATCCATGTGTACTGGAGGGCTTCTCAACACAGACAGCTGGATGCTACCCCAACAGTTTCTGTAGTTCTGGGGTGCTCCCTGAGAATCTGCATTTCCAACAAGCTTCTTGAGTGCTGCTAATGCAGTTGGCTCTCGGACCAAATTCTGAGAACCACTGCTGTAGCAGATCACTGGCCCTTAATGCGTTTTTTTTGCTTGTTTGTTTTTTTGGTATACAGACCTCTTTAGAATATGATGAAAGTCATAGGCTTTTGCTTCAGAAAAATGTCCATACACATAAAATTTGCATATAGTTTCAGAACGTTCTTGGATGCTTAAGGATTCATGGATCCCAGGCTAAAAACTTCTGGTCTAGAAATCCCAGACTCTATTCCCAAATAAGGCCAAACCATCAGAGAAGTGTGTGCTGTACTGAAGTTCTATCTCCCATGAGGCCCTCTGATTATGCCCCAGCTACCTGTGGAAACTGCCATGGACACCCACCATCACACAATATCAATGGGGTTAAGGACTTCATTCTCTACGTTAACAATCCTTATGTTGAGACCCATGTAAGATATATCTCTCATTTTGTTTTTCCTGAGGAATGGCTTGTCTTTTCATGGGCAATGCGGATTTTATATAACTGGTCACATTTCCCCTTCTGCTTTGGTTCATCAAACTTAGAACCAAATTTATGACCCAAATTTAGTGAGCATTTGGAGCCTTATGGCCTGTACATCTCTGTGTTCTTATTCCACCCAGTCTTAATTTCCTATATAATCTCTGTGTTCCATGGCCTAGACTTTATATTTGGTTTCAGTTAATTGTTTGAGATTTTTTTTCTCTCCATTATACATATGTTCACATGGGTGACATTCTGAAGGTCACACAGGGATTTTGATTGGCCTCTAACCATGACATTGGGCTGGGGCTGCAGATGACCCCAACACCCATCACTGAATGCCACCTGTCTCTCACAGCTAGCCCAAACACACCACTGAGTCCCTGCACCTGAGCTGAGGACCATCTAATTTATTCTGAGTTGTCAAACCCTTTGGGGAATCAGGCAGGGTATTGTTATAAACGGTTATCATTCATGTTCATATAAACAAGTGGTCCTCACCTCACTGCATTCTTACCACAACCCTATGAAGCAGCTATCTTTGTATCATCTTTGTGAAGAGGAAATTGAGGCTCCTAAATGTGATTTACCATGTTCTACAGTTGGTAAAGGAGAGAAATGGGAACAGGACCAACCCATCAGTGTTCTTGAACATTCGTACATCCAATAATTTGTTCATTCTTTCATTTTATTTAACTGGCAAACATATTAGGTACCACTTATTGTGCTAGTTGAGGTTTACAGGAGTGAGACATGGTTCCTGCCGCCAAGTAAGGCAGAGTCTAGAAGAAAATGGACAATTACAACACAGTGAGTAATATGATAGAAAAGAGCAACATGAATGGTCATCAGAGAAGTATTTAACTTTCCTGTGATGAAGCAGCTGTGGGGGAGAGAGAGAGGGAGAGAGAGGGAGAGAGAATGAGAGTTAGTTAATGTTTGTGTTGGTGCGGAGGGGTTGGTTGTTGGGGAAAGTTCTGCAGAGATGATGCCTGAACTGGCGTTGAAAGGATAACTGTGATGAAGCCTGGTGAAGAGGCAAGGAGGTGTTTCCCGTGGATGGAGCTACAGGTGCAAAAGCACAGAGGTATGACAAAGTATAATTCAGACCCTATAACTGACGCATAAATTATTATTTTCCTAACTCCTTAAAACAATTAAGAACATTCCTTGAATTTAACTATCAAAAAGAATGGTTATATATACCATACTAGAAACACAACTAATATTCTTACCTTAATATTGATTATAATATCAGGTTTCAAATTTAAATTTCTAATTAATTCTATTTGCTGGAAAGTAGTCATGGCATCCTGTGAAAGTGATGGTATTTCAGTGATGATATAGCCTGTAGAGTAAAACATAATTTTAAAAGTTTTATAATATTATCAATGTCTGAGAGCATGGATTTATTATTATTACTTTATAAAAATATCATTTAGTTATTGATGAATATTAATGCTGGTCTTAAAATCATCTGTCAACATTTAAAAATTAATAGTTAAGGTTATTGCCACATGAATTATAACTCTGAATAATGTTTTTCTGACAATAAATAAAACGATTGGGCTAGGAGGAAACATCTTTAAAAATTCCAAATCAATTTATTTTAGGCACATGAGGTGCCTAGAGAAGGAAGTTCCATGCCAATAATTCTTTAACTCATGTTAGGAAAGCTCATATGATGAATGGTAAAGGTATATTATAGTGGGTTGCATGGCATATTATTTTTATTTCTTGAATTAATATTTCATGATACAATGGAATATATATGTATATGTTTATATAAGTTACAGAGAGTAATAAAATACCCATGTAACCCTCATACATTTTAAGAAACAACATTATCAATATGATTTTGGCTTAGTACATTTATTGGCTTGCATCCCTACCCAGAAACCTATATCTTCTCATTGAAATTCACCCTGGATACCATCATCATATTAGTTTCCTTAATGTATTTCTTTAATTATGTCACTCTCTTGCTTGAGAAACCTTTCTCTTGTTAATAAATTCTTAACTCTGTTGCTGGGAATTAAAGGCCTTCGAACAATTTTTCTGCTGTTTTATAGAATATTTTTTTCTTGGAGGAACAACTGACAGACAAATTATGGTTATTAAGCTTTGATTTTTGGCAGACATTTTATAAAAACTGAATGGAGTGAGGCTGTCAAGACTGACCAGTGTCTCCTCTGGGACATGATGGCTGGCATTAACCCCTTGGTCTGACACATTGCAATTGTGGGTGCTGTGGTGAAGGGACTGCAGGACTTAGCCCTAGATTGAATTCAACCTTGGATAATTCCAGAGACCCGTCAGTTCCCAGAGTTCATGCCCTCCCCTTCTAAGAAACAAGGGATTGCACAAGACCTTCTTCCCATTCCCTCTGCTGCCAGCACTGCCCACATTTGTCTATTGTAAGTGGATGACAGAAAGATGCTTGGCACTCTGTTTGCTGTGCTCTCCAGCACGCTGCCCATTACTACAACCACTGCCACTGCCCTGAGAGCTTATCAGGCATTCCAAGTGTGACTGTTTGCAGGCATGCCAAACCTTGGGTGCACATGTATATTTGAATGAGTTTCATACTTGATCTCTTCCCTGGTGGAGGCAGCAGAAGAGAGGGTTGTTTCCATGGGGTCTGGCTGTCTCCTGATAGGCCATTATTTGGGTTGCCTTAATGTTCTGAGCAATGGATCTGGGGGCTCTACCCAATGAGAGGTGGCCAGTATCATCATATCCAGACCCTGGAAATCTGTCTATGGAAGAGTTGCGGCAGAGACAGTTACGTCGCTTGTTTATCTCACCTTTGAAGATTTACAGTGGAATAACTTAGTTCTCTGGATCCAATTCTGGGAAGATCTCAGGGGGATACTTCTTAGAGCTGCTGAGCCCACTGTCAACCTCTCTAATCCCAGAGACATGTTGTGAAGATGGAAGCATAGGTGAGGATTCCACCCTCCGTCCCACTTCTCCTTGACACCATTACCAAGCCCTTGCACTCCATGCTGAAAACAGAGGAATGGTAGACCCCATGCCACTCCTTGCTGGAAGGCTCTGCGTATACTATCATAGGCAGAATAGGCACTCAGCAGGCTAATGCCCAGCCTGCATCACCCCCACCAAGGGAAAACTCAAAGACTGTTCACACCACAGCCCAGGGGAAACCAACAGGCCCATACCGTCACTTTGCCCCCGCTTCCTGGCACAGTGAGAAGAAGGAGGTATTCCCTATAGCCACAGAACTGAAGATGGTATGCTACTGCTTTTAGATCTAAGTGTTGAGAGATTCACAGACATTGGGCAGCTTAGCGTCCAGCCTGCCCTGATAGTCATCTCACCTCAGCCCAGCCTGGCATGAGTGGCCATATTGGTGACCAGTGACTTACAGTACCATCCACAATGTGCTATACCTGGGGCAGGGACTGCCCAGACCAGGGCTGTCCATCAGTCACGGAGGAAAATGATTTTTTCTGCAATCTAAAAGGAGGATGCAGAGAAGGGCTTCTCAGGGTGCCCAGGAATTGACTCTACCATTTTCTCTTGGGTGAGGATGCAGCTCATGGAAGCTGATTTTGGCTCAAGGCCAACACAGCATGACAGGTTGTGAGTGAAGGGATTATAACTGTAGATTGTGTAACTTTTTTCTAAATAGTGACAGAACCTCCAAGTATAAAAGGGCTCTGGTACAGAAAAATATTAAGATTGGATCTGGCAATACTTTACTGACAGCACATTAGCTGTCTTTAGGGATCATGGAGTCATCAATTACCCAGCCTTACCCAGCCCCTGACCCAAGTTAATATCTCTATTTTGAAAGCCCTTCACTTCCAATATTGCTTCTACCATCTACCAGGCTGCTGGGTAAGACCAAACATCAGAAAGAATCCTTGCTTAGCAGAGAGTTTCAAACTGTGTTTAGCAAAGTGCTAGGTTCCAAAGAAATTCCTTTGGGGCTACTGTAGGACAGGTGAGGGGAGGCTGGGCAAAAGGGGCTCAAGGTCCTGCCTTCACTGTAGCCTTTAAACAAGCCCAGTTGTGCATGACTAGACCATGCACTTGCATGCTGATAATGTGGACCTCAGACTCAAGAAATCATTTATAGGGACTTCCCTTGTGGCACAGTGGCTAAGAATCCACCTGCCAACGCAGGGGACACGGGTTCGAGCCCTGATCCGGGAAGATCCCACATGCCACGGAGCAACTAAGCCCGTGAGCCACAACTACTGAAGCCCACGTGCCTAGAACCCGTGCTCTGCAACAAGAAAGGCCACTGCAACGAGAAGCCCGCGCACCGTAATGAAGAGTAGCCCCCGCTCGCTGCAACTAGAGAAAGCCCGCACGCAGCAACAAAGACCTAACGCAGCCAAAAATAAATAAATAAATTTATAATAAAGAAATCATTTATAGCACTCTCCTCTGCAAGCTCTCAGGATAAGTACCAGTGCACAGGAAGTCTAGGGGAAAGAGGAATACATTAAATGACAGCAGGAGGTGCAATCAGCAAACTCCAGAAGGTAGGAAACTCTAAAAGACAAACAACCAGTTTTTTCAGCATAGAAAGCACAAGATGATGTAAAGAGGTAGGGGCAACTTACAGATTAAAAGGTACTTGTGACATACTGATAAGTAGCAATATGTGAAACCTGTTTGGTTGGATCCTGCTTCCAAAATCAAACAAACAAACAAACAAAAAAACACCAACTAGAAAAAAAATATGAGGCACATAGTGAAATTTGACAATAGACTGATTAGATGATTTATTATTAATTTTTTAGGTATGATAATAGTAATGTGATAAGTTTTAAAAGAGTCCTTATCTTTCTGAGATACAGACTAAAACATTTACAGATGAACTGATATGATATGGATTAGCTTCAAAATAAAGTAGGTTGGGGGGAATGTATGCAGAGGCATAGATGAAATAAGATGAAACAACAGTTGTCATTGTTGAAGCTGGGTTTTTGACACATGGGGGGATTTTATATCATTCTCTACTTTTGCTTGAAATTTTCTGTAATAAGAAGTTAAAAGGGTTATGAACACTGTGAATGGCGGAGCTGAGTAGATTTATTTTTCTCATGGTTTTTCCTTTCTCTTTTTGCCAATACTTATAATTTATGCCATTTTTTTGTTGCCATGTAAGTCACTCTAAATTTTCTCAAGAGGTAATGTGAGGTAAAGAATAAACAAAAAGATATTTGCCTATCTAACTTTACATATGCATTTTCAGTTTCAATCATTATACTTTTTGAGGTCATTTATTGACCTATGTTGGAATTCCATGATTGTCCTTTTTACCTTTTTGTTCATTTTACTTCCCACATTCTGGGTGTTTTTCCCAAGTTCATCCTCTTTATTACTGATCAGTAGATAGATAACTGGATAGATAGCATATTTATATGAAATAAAGGAGATGATATCGGGATATATATCTATATATGTATGAATAGATATAGTTCATTCTGTACATAATCTATATATAGATCTACCTATAGACATAGATGATATACATATATATATATTTTTTCATTGTACTGCACTTTATTTGTATTCCTGTATTCTTTTTTTTTTTTTTTTTTTCCGGTACGCGGGCCTCTCACTGTTGTGGCCTCTCCCATTGCGGAGCACAGGCTCCAGACGCGCAGGCTCAGCAGCCATGGCTCACAGGCCCAGCCGCTCCGCGGCATGTGGGATCTTCCCGGACCGGGGCACGAACCCGTGTCCCCTGCATTGGCAGGCGGACTCTCAACCACTGCGCCACAAGGGAAGCCCTCCTGTATTCTTAATAGTGACAATGTCCTCTCTTAATTTACTAAGAATATAAAGCAGATCTCTAAATTTTTCTTCTCTCATTCAATAAATCCATTTCAGGTGGATGATTTTCTCCCAAACACATTGTGATTCTTCTTCCTTCTTTTGCAAATGCCATACGTTTTAGTCATTCTGAACTTCAGTAGTCTTTCTTGAGAAATTAGATCCAAAGCCCCTGCTCAGCATCTGTTTGAGGGCAGGGAGATTTCTCGGGTCCAGAGTCAGAGGCTGGACTGGATGAACAGGCTACAGCCTGCCAATATCTGGAGCCAGAGGGTAAGCTGCTGTCATTCTAGTTCCTATTTCCAGCTTTGTTAGTGTGGATTAATGCAGAGAAACCTAATCATTGTCAGGACTCAGGGTGAATAGGAAAGCAATCAGCAGAGGCTGTCAGCACTGCATCAAGGACCACAGCAGATTTTTGATGCTTTTGCTGGATAACACATTACTAAAAGAAGATTGAATCATATAAACTTAAAATTTGAAAACAAATGTAGATTCTGAAGAATAAAAACAAGTGAACAAGCAAATAAAACTATTGGAGTTGCTCAACTGAATTCGGACTCTGGGATTCCTTTCCTATGCCAGGGCAAAAAAAAAAAAAAATGCAATTTCAGGAATTACTTGTGCCTCAGATAAACCATGAGTTTTAAGGCTGCATTGATAGCCACTGCTGTATAAAAATAAGCATACCAAAGTGAGAGACTTCTGGGGAGTTCAGCTTCTCCAACATTAGCTTTGTGACAAGTTCATCTGGAATGCTTTGGCCACTGATCAGCATCGACTGCAGCTAAGAACAAACACAGATATTGTACATGATTGTATAATGTACCTGTGACACACAGCTTTTAAGGAAATTGTAACAATTTTGAAAGTTAGATTTGTTTACCATAGCTCCTGATTCAGTGTCACTGGCAATCTGTTCTTCCAAAATTGGTAAAGCTAAAATATGAATTCAAAATATTAGCACAAATTGTTATTAGAATTTCCAAGTTAAGAAACATATTTGTGTGTTTTTTAACTAGTAACAAAGATTAATATTTGTGTCACTTTAGAGTTTACAAAGCACATTTATACACATTATGTCATTTAAGCCTAACTAAAGTATAAGGTAGCAGAATGTATTCCACAGAAAACTTGTCTCTGACACTCACTAGCTAAAGGATCTTGGGGAAGATAACTTCCCAAACACCTTTGCACCTTGCATGCTTGTGCCCTGTGTAGTATGCAAGGGAATACGAGGATGAAATGAGGTTGTATATGACAGTGATTTGGAAATTACAAAGTATCATACAGAGTATACAGTAGTATTACCAGTTCAGATACTTTTATAATCATATGTAGTTACATCTACAGCCCATTAATTTTGCACATCAATTGTATAAAAGGAAAATATGCATCAAGAAATGTTAAAAATAGATGAACACTGAAATTTATCTAGCAAAAAGGTGTCCTGAGGCTGAAATTCTAATAACTTGGTTCCTTTTTAAGAGGAGATATTTCATTCCATGATGGAAGATATCCTGGGACAGAAATGACAGGGGTATAACTTAGGGGAGGACCCAGGAGCTGATTATGTCCCTAGCTGCTAATAACCTATGGAAAGTTTGGTACTTTTTAAGATTTCCTACAAGTGAATTTTATTTTGATAAAAAAGGGGAAATTTTTAAAGTTGTGTGTGTGTGTGTGTGTGTGTGTGTGTGTGTGTGTGTTACGTGTTGCAGAATTGTCCTCTCCCCCAAGTTGTACCAGATCACAATATCACTAATGGCATGTGAAATGCTCATTTGATAACATTCTTGCCAACAATGATGGTAGAAACTTTAAAGATTCACTGCCAATTTATTAGGCAAATATAGATCAGCATTATTTTAATTAGCATTTCTTTGAGTAACAGTGAAGTTAAACTCTTTTCTTATATTTGTCCATTTTTATTTCCACTTTTATGAATTACAGATTCACTCTTTTGCTTATTTTTCTATTAAGGCACAAATGGTTTTATTGATTAAAAGAATATTTATATACAAAGACATCAACCCCTGTCATATATATTGCAAAGAATGCAAAGCAAATTATAAATAATAAAAAAGAAAATTTATCATTAAAGATAATTAAGTCCTGGAAAATCTCCCCAAGAGCAGCTGTGAGAGTTCCATCTCTTTTCATATTTCACAGGGAGACACCCAAAACACACATATCTCCAATAGTTCTAAATTACAGAATTAGAGAATGGGAAGCAGTAGAATGGAGTCAAAGATGTTTCATAAACGTCCTAAATTCTATGACCAAAACTAAGACTAACAGAAAGGCAAAACATGTTTGATGCTATTTTAAAGATAATTTTCACTGTGTTGATAGTGATGTTTGATAAAGCAAATATAGCAAATATTAATAATAGACTAATAGATAGTAAGTAGATGGGCATATGGGTGTTCACTGTACAATGCTTTACATTTTAATGCATATTTGAAAGTTTTCATAATAAAATATTTGGGAAAAAAGATAAAATTTACCTTCTACGCGAATACACTTCCATGCCTGTGTTATCTGTTGGGCTAATGTTGTCTTACCAACCCCCTTAAAAAGAAAGATATTATTTAAAACCCAATAGAATAGCTATTTGCCAATAAAACAGATATTTTTAAAGATTCTATTGATGGTTACTATAATTACATAATATTACCAAGTAAAATTTTTTTCCATACAATAAATAAAGAATAGATCCTAGATATTTATAGCTTCATTTTTCTCTATTAACTGTCCCGTTTGCCACATTTTATGAAGTGATTTTTTTTTTTTAATTAAGAAAACAGCCCTGAAAGCAGGAAGCTGTACCATAACGGTATTCTAGGTATTGCACTCTTCCGATTGTTAAATTTTGTAATTTTGAGTACAAATCATTTTGATTATATTGAGATTCATCATTTTATTTCCTGCCTAAAGTTTATAATTGTGAATGTCTTGACAGACTTCCATTTAGTAACTTTCAAGAGCAAAAATTCCTTCTTAATGGACATCTTTGAAAAGTATCATAGTTTAAAGATAGAAGTTCACTTTAATGAAGTAACACTTACATCTGATTGCTTCCACTGTTGACTTTTAAAATTCTATTGATTTTAGAAACATAATAGAAGTTACTGGAACCATTTCTTGACCCTGCCCCAGGGTCTCTAGAAAATCAAGTCAGCCCTTAGACTCTGCTATTCCGGAGAGGCTTTTATATTAACCACCTTAGGCCCTCTAATGGTAACTACCAACTAAGCTCAGAGGCTGAAAAAAGCTCTCATCTAGAGGTCCTTACTAGAACTGCCTAGGAAGGCGAGCTATCTTACGACAGCCATTCTTGGTTTCTTCCTGTTTTGCAGAAAGATAATACATAGGTCCACTAACACACTGTGGGTAAAGATGAAGCACATCCCCTCTCAGGAGCTTTAGACACTGATGAGACTATCCTCCATTTGTCTCTTTAGTGTCCTGTCTTCACATATCCAGAGAGCCTCGCAACAAATTTCACAGAAAGTTTTATATGAAAATTGAGTGTGAAATAACCTTGGATCACATACTACTAACAATTGTCATGGTGCAGTGCTTTGATGAGTTAATTTATTCATAATATAAAAGCAAAGATAAATACAATCTAGGTTCCTTTTCAATAATAGTATACAAGAGGAGAGAAAGTTATAATTTACAACCAATACTATATCAGAGTTTGTCATACAGTGAAAGTCTAACAAACACTCAAAAAAAATTAGCACACGATGTGGTTTTCAATCTTGTATGGTAACATGAGATTATGACTTTAAAAATTAAAAAATATATTAAATAATAAGTTAGAAGAGATAACTTACTGGTTTCCCAAATACAACAAAGCAAACAGGTTTAGACAACATAAAGTTTTTGTCAGCTTCATCTTCATTAAATATATCCACAAAAGGATGCTCTTCTGTCTTCTCTTGAGAAGTCATAATACAAAATACTACAGTAAGAAAGAGTAAGATTGTTAAAGTGACTAATTTAGGAGGAACGGGCAGGCAGGTTGGGAGAACTAGAATATTCTGTGAATTTACTTAGCCCAGAAGCCATTCCATGCCACTAAGAGATGGATTTTGCCAATAATGGCAAATAAGTTAAACTGATCTATTAAAACAATAATAGGTTCATAGTTTGAGACAGAAAGCAAAAGCCAGCTATATGCTACATAAGACAGCTAAAATAAAGTATCTTTGAAAGACTAAATTAAGGAAAAAATACATACATGTATATATTCACATGTATGTTTTGATGTGTGTATTCTATTAAAGATCAAATTAGTGTACACACAACCAGCCAAACAAAAACCCAATAGCAAATGCTTTAAAAAATCAAACTAAATATGTTATATGTGTATACACATATAAATTTGTCAATGGGTATGTGTGTAGGGCCTACTAATGGCTCTAGTTAGAAATCCTAATGGAAACGAGAAAATACGTAGAACTGAAAAATAATGAACATAATATATATCAAAATATATAAGCTCACAATTTAAGAAGTTAGAAAAATAGATATTAAAAATTAATAAAATAGAAAAACATTATATAAAGAAGGGCAACAAAGCTAAATAGCAGTATTTTGAAGAGATTTACAAATAGAAAACTCTGTCAAGATTGATCAAGAACAGAAGATAGAAGGCACAATTAAATAATATTAAACATTGGTTTTTTAGAGGTGTGTTTTCTCACATCTCAAAACTAAGATTTTCCTGCGTTTTCATTGTTGTTGATTTCTTTCATTAATCAGAGACTGTTCTCCATATTATATTAATTCTTTGAAATTTGTTGAGTCTTGCCTTATGGCCTACCCCATGGTAATTTTCAAAAAAATTGTCTACATCAAGTTTGTGAATTTTATTGGTTAAATCTTCCATAATGCTTACTGATTTACTGTCTACTTGATCAAACAATATTAGACATAGGAGGAAGGACCACAGAGAAAATAATGCTGCAGATATATAGATAATAAGAGGCTATCATAAAGTTACCCCAAATAAATTTGAAATCTTAGGCAAAATTGACAAATTACTAGAAAAATCAGCTTCTTAAGAAACAGAGAAAACTTCAGTGTTCTATAACCATTAAGGAAACTGAATCAGTAACTAAAAATCTTCCCATAAGGAAACCAGATGGTTTTATTGAAGTGCTCCAAGTCTTGCAATCTTATAAACACTCCCTCAGAAAAAGGATAAAGTGGAGACTTCTTACTTAATTTATGGCTCTCATATAACCTCCATACCTATACCAGAGAATAGTCCAAAAAAGCAAAATTATATGCCAACTTCATTCATGAACAAGATTTTTTTTTTTTTTTTTGCGATATGTGGGCCTCTCACTGTGGTGGCCTCTCCTGTTGTGGAGCACAGGCTCCAGACACGCAGGCTCAGCGGCCATGGCTCACGGGCCCAGCCGCTCTGCGGCATGTGGGATCTTCCCGGACTGGGGCACAAACCCGTGTCTCCTGCATCGGCAGGTGGACTCTCAACCACTGCGCCACCAGGGAAGCCCCCCATGAACAAGATTTTTAAAAATCCTAATCAAAGTATTAGCAAGTTGAATCTAGCGATATATGAAGAAGATAACAACATCATGGCCAAGTTGGGCTTCCCCAGGAATTCAAGGATGGTTAGTATGAGAAAATTAATTTATCATATTAAAATAAATTTAAGGAGAAAAACTATATGATTATCTTAATAGATGTAGAAATAGTATGAGACAATTCAACACCCTTTAATGTTGAATAAAAGATAAACCTCTTAGCAACTAATAGAAGGGAACTTCTTTTATTGATAAAGGATATGAATGAAAGACACCCTTATATTTAATGATTAAATATTTAAAATGTTCTTTTTAAGACAAAAGAAAGAAAAGTGTAATTATTCCCAGTTGATATGACTGTCTACATAGAAAACCCAAATATGTCACAGATAAATTTTAAGAATAAAATAATCCAATTTGCTGAATTCAAAACCATTATACAAAATTCAGTTGCATTTCTATATATCAAAAATAGCTAGAACATGTAACCAAATATAAATATGACTTAGCAGCAAAAATATAAAATAAACAGGATTAAATAGTACAAAAGATATACAAGCCCTTTATGGATAAGTTACAAAACCTTATGAAAATACTTTAATGAATAGACTTGAAAAATGAAACAAAACTTTGTCCCAGTGGTCTGGGACATTGTTCACAGAACAATGAAAAATGGATTGGAGGGGGCTATATACTTCCAGGTAAATGCAATATGATTACATTTCTCTGTGGAAGTTAAGAATATTCAAATGGGCTTAATATACCAATATTATTTTAAGATGACAATATGAAATAAGATGTAGTAAGAAGTATTACTAGTATATTAAAAAGATTTGAGATGAAAACTTCAGGGACTAAAGGGCTGAAATTTCAAGTTTTTAAAAAATACTATCAAAATAAGTAATGCTAGTATAAAATGTAGTTGTAAAGGAGAAAATGCATCTAAACCTCTTAGAGAGATCATGCATTTATTAAGGAGTCTCCGTAAAGCACACTAAAACCAGGGCGATAAGGCCTGGGATGGGGATATCTAGTTGGATGTCTAAGTACCTTGAGTTTTGAACCCCAAGATTACTCCCAAATGCTCTGTATTAACAGAAGTAACCTTCTCATTTACGGAAGAGAGCAGCCTCTCCATGCCTCACCTGAGGCAGACGCCTCAGAAGACAATGCTCGACTTTTACAAGCTTATTTCCCCTCATAGCTTCTAGAGCAGTAACTGGGGTCAAGCGTCAGCCCAGCCCAACTGGGGAGGCACTGGACAGGAAGAAAGGTGTTATGCACCTAAAGAGTTCCAGGGCCTGGCTATGAGTGTACCAACAGGAACCAAGAGAACACGCCTGGGAAATATCTTGAGGGTGTCAGGTGAGGGGAATGCAAACTGGATAGGGGTTTATTGATAGTGGGCTGTCTCCCGTGACTCATAGTTTAACATCCTAGCTAGGACACCTGGAGCAAGTCCTAATTCACTGCTGGTAAGGTTACTTGAAGCTTGGAAAAAAACAATGGGATGTAAATGCCAGAACTGCCTTGACAGGGCACAGAGGCAGGTGTTAAATACTCACAGAAGCGGCATGTTAAGTGGATTTATTATCTTAGGCCAGAGAACCATCAGCCTACTCTGCTGTTTGGGATGGACAGAGGGCACTCTTTTCATTAAGATGTTAAGGAATGAGCTAGTAAGGGAGCACCTGGCATCATTACGAAGCTCAGTGATGGCTGTACATTTTTGGGCCAGGATTTAAAGTAAGGGAGAGGGCTTCCCTGGTGGCGCAGTGGTTGAGAGTCTGCCTGCCGATGCAGGGGACAAGGTTTCCTGCCCCGGTCCGGGAAGATCCCACATGCCGCGGAGCGGCTGGGCCCGTGAGCCATGGCCGCTGAGCCTGTGCGTCCGGAGCCTGTGCTCTGCAACAGGAGAGGCCACAACAGTGAGAGGCCCGCGTACCACAATAAAATAAAATAAAATAAAAAATAAATAAAATAAAGTAAGGGAGAGGCCTCTATGATACTGGGTTCTCATGTGTCAGTGGGGATGACAGGGTCTGGAAGAGCAGAGGCCAGGTGGCAGCCCTTAACTGTGAGAAACAAAGTAGGTATAATTACTATAATGGGCAGCAAGCCCAGAATGGCCACAAGCAAGACCCACAGAGATCTGCGGTGATAGTGATAAATCATGGGCTCCCTAGGGGTGAGCAGTCAATGAAAGTGTTGATTAACTTACATTTCTAAAAACGAAAAAGGGTAAGTGAACCAAAGGCTGATGTCAGCAGCCACAGTGGAAGTCATGATTCCTTCTTCATGATTCCAGAGCCCATTGACTGAAGGGACGGCAAGGAGTCCTCGAGGATCTAGCCTACAACTCCATAGCAAGTATTTATAATAGGGATTCCCCAATCCTTCCCCAAGAGAACCTACAACAATTAACCAGAGAAATAGACACTGTGGAAATAGGAATATTCTCCTCTTTGAACAGTTATAGGACACAGGGTCTCAGCTGACATCAATACCAGCAGATCCAAAATGCCATCATAGCCTCGTATTAGAGCGAGGGCAAATGGAGAACCAGTGATAAATGGAACCTTGGCTCAAGTCTGTCTTACAGTGCATCCAAAGAGTCTGAAGGATCACTCGGTGGTTATTTTCCTGGGCCTTGAGTGCATAACAGGGATTGCAGCTGGAAAAACCTTCACAGGGATTCCCTAACTGTGGAATAAGGGCCACTGTGGTTGAAAAGGCCAAGTGGAAGCTCATGAAACTGCACACCTGCTCCTTAGCCTCTGCCCTAGATAAACAATAGTAAATCATCCTGAATGAAATGGAAGAGTGCTATCCCAAAACTATTTAAAAGATGCATTGTCCTGTTTAATTCTCTAGTCTGAGTTTCTGCAAAAACCAGATCATGACAGATGATATTGGACCACTGTAAACGTTAAGTAGGGGCAGCCCCAACGGCAACTGCTGTGCAGAGAACTTTACTAGATGGACACAGCTTCTTATACTTGATATATAGCTACTCAGCTGGAAAATGCATTTTTTTTTCAATACACGTCAAGGAGGAGGATCAGAAGCAGTCTGTATTTACTTAGAACAGTCAGCAATGGACATTTAGTCTTACCCCGGGACTCTCCTGCTCTTTGTAACAAATATAGTACAAAGGGGTCTTGTTGATCCACAATATTGACAATATCAGACCTGGTGAGTGGGAAGTAGCAAGTGTTCTGGATGCCCTCATAAGACGTATGGGTAGCAGAAAATGGGAAATAAACCTACAAAGATTCGAGGACCTGTTATATTGGTGAAGTTTTAAAAGGCCAGTGGTCTGGGACATTCTGAGACATTCTCTCCAAGGTAAAGGACAAGTTACTGTACCTTACACCTTCTACCTCTAAAAAGGAGGTGCAATATTTTGTAAGTCTCTTTAGTTTTTGGAGACAGCATGTAGCACATTTGGGAATACTGCTCTGATCCATTTAAGGGGTGACTTGGAAAGCTGTCAGTTTTGAGTAGGGCCGAGAGCAAGAGAGAGCTCTGCAGCAGTTTCAGGCCACGGTGCCGAGGCCTTGCTTCATGGGCCATATACCTGGCCAGATCCCACGATGCTAGAGGTAGCTGTGCTGGGTAGGATACCTTTTGGAATCTTAGAATGCCTGCCCATGGGACGTCACATGGAAGTGCCCATCGTGAGCTGGGTATGTCAGACAATCAAGTCCTCAAGTTGGGCAGGCACAGCAGTAATCCACGGAATGAGAAAAATGGAACACTGGGATCAGGCCAAATACATCTCATAAGCAAGCAGCCTAGACACCCCCATGTTACCTATCTCTGGTTCACCAATGTCCCTTGGCTCATACCTCATATGGAATTCCCTGGGAACAGCTGATAAAAAAACGAAAAAAAAATCATGGATGAATCACGATATATTGGTGCAAGCTGTAAACGGAATGCTTTCAGACTTTAGTCCCATTCAGGTGCAGCCCTGAGAGATGGTGATTAGGGGAAATCCTCCTAGTGGGTAGGGCTTTAAGCAGTATTCCTAGGTCCTCAATTTGGAGAACAGTGCTGAATGGCTTGGTGCAGGGCCTGGAAGGAGCAAGACTGGATGATAAGAGAAAAAAGAGCTCTGGGGAAGAAGCATGTGAATGGGGCTTTGAGAGTGGTGTAACAAACATGATATATGGTGATCCCCAATGAGTCACACCCTTGTATAAGGAGTTATTGCACTGGCAGGTGGAGGTAGTTGCTGCTGCATAATTGGGGGCAGGGAGATATCTGTATTTTCGATAAATGGATCTATCTTCCTTTTCTTTTAGAAACTGGGACCACACACCGCCTTGAAGAACCAGTGACAAGGTGCTGGAAATTTAATGTGTGGGGAGGGGAGTGACTATGAGTGGCACAAAGAGAGGAACGTAGCAGATGTTATTAGTGCCCTGCCCCTATCCACTTGATATGTGCCTTTTCCAGGGATGGCCAGCCCAACTTCCAAGGGCTGGCATGTGTGATTCTTTGTCTAAGGACTCTTTGTCTAAGGACTCTTTCTAGCTGCCAGCACTTATTCTGCCTGAGCACAGGGCAGACTAGAAGTTACAGGGAATTAATGTTCTGCCATAGCAGCCCTCAACCAATAACTGATGGGAGTTGGTGAATAAATACCCCAGCTCCCTTTCCCCTTACAAGGAATAACTGGGACAGACATCCAAGCATTCCCCAGTGAATTCAGCCCACAGAGAAATTTGCTTGATAATATTCCCTTCATTAGCTTCCTTCCCTTTCCTGCTGTTGTTCGCTAGATTATTGCCCATGTAAACGATTTGTCCTCAAATTTTGTCTCAGGATCTACTCCTGGGTGAACAAAACTAAGACCAGGTTCGAATGAAAGTGCTTAATTATACTATAACATAATAATTGAAAACTAAATATTGGAAAACCAGAGTTCTACAGTTATTTCGAGTTGTTATCCTAAATAAAAACATTGTGCAAATACTTAACTCATGTTCAGAAGAGTTGGTTTCCATTATGAAGTGGAACAGAACTAAATATTTTTCCCAGTTAAAAGATCTAAGTCAATGCAAAATGCCAGAACTGACATGGCCATCTTTCTAGTTCTTTTTTTTATTCTTTTTTTTTTTTGCGGTACGCGGGCCTCTCACTGTTGTGGTCTCTCCCGTTGCGGAGCACAGGCTCCGGACGCGCAGGCCCAGCGGCCATGGCTCACGGGCCCAGGCGGTCCGCAGCATGTGGGATCTTCCCAGACCGGGGCACGAAACCGCGTCCCCTGCATCGGCAGGCAGACCCTCAACCACTGCGCCACCAGGGAAGCCCCTCTAGTTCTTAATAAAAAGGGTCCCAAACTATGAAAGAAAATGTAAAATAATAAATAATTAAATGTTAATTTAAAAAATTTGTAATTTCTCAATTTTGAATTTACAATATAATTCCTAATGCTACATTATGGATTTTAAATTTTAAAGTTTCCTTACACTTATAGCAGTTGAAAAATCCTCTAGCAGTGGGTTCTGCGGTTAACAGGGGGCCCATCTCCTGGGAAACCTAGCACTTCTACCTAGGCTGGGTTAGCTGTCACTAGAGTACATCTTACATCTCACAGTAGGTGCTCAGTAAGTATCTGTGAAATGAAGACATTGATACTTGAAAAGGGAAGTGGGTTTAAAAAGCGGAATTTCCGGAGATCCCGAAGTTTAGTTTTGCAAGAAAAGGAACTGGTCTGGGGTCCACGCAGGAGGTGGAATTCCATTCGTGCGACACCAAAATGCATCCGAGCGGTGGACTCCTACCCCTACTTACCTGGCCGCAGCGGACCCCAGCGGACCCCACCAGCAGGCCGTAGCCGCCTCCCGGGACTCTCTGTGGAGCGGTTGCCAAGAGATCTGCTGAGCGGTTGCCAAGAGAACCCAGAGCTGAGAAGAGCGCAAAACCTCTCGGGGGGCGGGGCCTCGGGAGGTGGGGCTGTGATTTATTTTCTCATTTTCAATATTCACTTTTGTACCTAATTTTGTATTCATAATTATTAATACACTCCTTTTCACAAAAATGGAAAGTGATGATCAAAGAGGGTACATGCATTGTCTATTTATGTTCACGCACATCCAAAGGAAGAAACCTTATTATTTTTTTATTTTTATTTTTTAAGAAACCTTATTTTAACGCAGAACTACAAAGCCAGTGCTACACTGCACTGCATTACACTCGGCAGCTCATTTTTAGAATTTACAGATGGTTAACCTCGTGCACAAGTATGTGGCAAAGTTGGTAATTTCCAACTTTAGATGATTCAAAAAAAATTGCTTGAACCACACACCCTCTGGACAATGTGGGTTTTGTTGACTCTCCTAAGGGTAAAATAGACAACAAAGACAGCGAGGGCGGCGGGGAAAACACTCAGTGAAAGAACATTGTTAGGTTTCCAAGAACGCAGAAGTAGGCGGGGAAAAACAGACCAACTTGGAAATGGATCTATCTGCAACTCGGAGAACCCCTTCAAAAGAAGCAATCCAGTCCCAAAAGATCTACTTTTCTAAAGAGAAGGACCAGATAAACGAGAGATTTGACTAAACCAGCAGCTCCTTTCGCCGCTCATTTTTTCTCTTGCCAGTACCAAAGATGGCGCTCTTTGCTTCCTCCCTCGGCAGTACGCAGGTTCTGGGAACCTCTACACGACCTCTCTATGGTGCACCCTCCAGCCCCGCCCCCTCCGTGCCTGGGGCTGGGCTTGCCTGGAGGTGGAGCGTAGGATCCGGAAACACTTAAGCGTGTTAGCTGGTCGTCTATATATTTGTCGACCAGGCGGCGTTTTTCTCGGCTGAAGCTGGGGTGCAGGGTCTGAGACGTCTTCTCTTCGAGTCTCCTGGGGTAGAGGACAGAGGCTGCCACAACCTGGGCCGCGGCCTGGGGCCCTGCCTTGGGGGCCCCCACTAGCTCGGGCCATGCCTGCGGCCGCCGCCCCCATTATCAGCTCGGTTCAGAAACTGGTCCTGTACGAGACTAGAGCTGTGAGTACCCTGCGCAGTGGAGCGCGGGCGGGAGGATGGCGGCCGAGTAGGTGTGGGGCAGAGGCAGCATTTACCCCCCCAGCCCCCCCATTTTCCCAGTTCCCTAATCCCAGCGGCGGGGAATATGCCCGAGGGGGCTTCGCCCAGTTATCGCACCCAGGGCTTTTGCACGTAAACATTTCCACTTAAAAGCCACGGTCGGAACACACTGGCAACAGGTGTTTGTGGTATCTCAGTAATTGTTAATGAGGTTTTATACGAGTTACTGAATTCTTTGCAACTTTCAGAAAGTCTTAGAGTTCTACAGTTCACTGGTTACAATACAGGCAGGGGTATGGAGAATGTTTCTGACCTGTGAATCGGTAACTTGTCTGTTTTCTTATTCCATGGCATAGCATCGCTGTGATTTATGTTAATTACGTGCGCTTTTATTGCTGACATTTTTGGTTCTCTTTATTTGAAAGGAAAAAACTTATTCTGTTTAAAGACAGTTGATTTTGTTGGGGTAACATTATTTTGCTTTTCACTTGACTTTTTTCCAACACATTTTATTTTGTTTTATTACTTCAAATTGCCATGAAAATAGTTGCTAGTAGAATAAGCAGATTCGTTTTTATGTTTAGGTTACTAGTTCCCTAAAATTTAGGGAATGGTGTTTATAGAAATACGTACTTTGTCATTTGTGTGGTTGGAAAATAAAGTATACTTTTTTAAATTGGGGTAACAGTGGTATTAGGGTCTGTGTTTAAATTACACTTTATGGTAACAAGATTGCATGTGCTGGAAACCTGCACAATACTCTTCCTTGTGCTATAGAGTGTCTTATAAGGCACAGTCAGTGGAACTTGGGTTGTCTCTACTAGATAGAAGAGTATAAGAAGGTACTTATCCTAACAGTTTCTCGGTTATAACAGGGTCCTAATAGCTTGTCTGCCTCAGGTCATCATTAGTGTAGAAACACTGTTGACCCTAAATTAGTTTTGGTGACAATTTCATTTGATTAGATCCAGACCAGCAGATGAAATTACCTAATATACTGTATTTGCAAATATATTCAGTTGTCCTCTGAGGAGAGCTCTACAGAAGTATCATTTTGAAACAAAACCTTCTGCTTTCTGTACAAGTGCTGATAAATATCCCTAGGTAGAAATATACATACTATATTTAAAATACAGAAATTTCAGCCCATTAATAAGCTGAACATTCATGAGGACTGGCTGAGATGCAAGTGTTCTTTCTAAAGCACAATTCATATTATAGGGCTTTTCTGCTAACCCTTCAGTGGCTCCCATTCTGAGGAGAGTAAACTCTATATCTCTTAGTTGCCTGTCTAGTTACTTGGCAACTAAATAGATCCTAGGAATTAAAAAAAAATGGTAACAGGTTGTATTAATGAGACCAAAAGCTAATGCTTTTGGAAGAGTTGTATGCCAAGCACTGGTCAAAGCACTCTACATACTTTATTATTTAATCCTCATAAAACTTCTAAGGGGCAAATGTTGTTGCTCTTCCTGTTATTATTTGGTAAAGAAGAAAAATGAGGCAAAACAGGTTAGGACAGTGCTGTTGAATAGTGTGAGCTGGCAGCTGGTGCCAGGCATAGATGGTTTGTAACTGGATGGCAACAAATTGCATATAGAAATTGAGAGTGATTAGAAACTTTTACAGCAATTTGACAGAGTAATTGTATTTCAGATGAATCAGCTAAACATTGGGTTTATGGTTTATGTCTTTGGCTTTCTGTTTTTAGCTTTGTTATGGAAATTTCAAGCAAATACAAAGTAAACAGAATGGTATAATAAACTCCCGTCTCGCCATCACCCAGCTCCAAAATTACCAACATTCTGTCACCCTCTATTATCTGTAACTTGTTCCACTTCCCACCCACAACTTATTCTTTTATATGGTTCTTTTTCTTTAAAATTTATGTAAATCAAAATGCACAAATCTAAGCTATAGAATTCGGACAGAAGTATACATGTGTTAACCACACGCTTATGTTGCTGTGGAAAGTTCCCTTGTGTCCCTATCCAGTCAACTGCCCCCTTTCCCTTCCTGGCAACTGATATTCTGTTTTTAAAATGTTAGATTAGATATGCCTGTTCAAGAATTTTATATGAATGGAATTGTACAGTACACACTCAAGTCTAGTGGCTTTTGCTCAGCATAATGTCTTTGAGGTTCATCCATGTTGTTGTGTGTATCAGTAGTTTGTTTCTTCTTCTTCTTCTTTATTTATTTATTTATTTTTTGTGGTACGCGGGCCTCTCACTGTTGTGGCCTCTCCCGTTGCGGAGCACAGGCTCCGGACGCGCAGGCTCAGCGGCTGTGGCTCATGGGCCCAGTCGCTCCGTGGCATGTGGGATCTTCCCGGACTGGGGCACGAACCCGTGTCCCCTGCATCAGCAGGTGGACTCTCAACCACTGCGCCACCAGGGAAGCCCCTCTTCTTATTATTGAATAGTTGTCCATTGTATACATATTCCACAGTTTGTTTATACGTTTTCCCTATTGACTTAGACTGTTTCCACATTTAGACTGTTGTTAATAAGCCAGCTGTGAACATTCTTGAACAGTTATATTTGTAGACATATGTTTTCACTTCTCTGGGTAAATACCTCTTAATGAAATTGCCGGTCATAGGGTTGATGTTAGGTGGTTGCACCATTTCACACTCCCATCAGCAAGGTATAAAAGTCTCCATTGCTCCATATCACTGACAGCATTTAATGTTGTCAGTCTTTTTAGTTTTAGTTATTCTAGCGGTGTATAATGGCATCTTATTATGGTTTTAATTTGCATTCCTCTAATGACTAGTGATGTTGAGCATCATTTCATGTACTTATTGGCCATTTTTATATCTTCCTTTTTGAAGTGTCTGTTCAAGTCTTTTGCCCACTTTAAAAAATTAGACTGTTTGCCTTTTTATTATTGATTTGTAGGAGTTCTTTATATATTATGGAATCAAGTCCTTCATGATATATGTATTGTGAATATTTTCTTTCAGTCAGCAGCTTGCCTATACATTTTATTAATCTTTTTTCAGCTTTATTGAGGTATAATTGACAAACAAAATTGTAAGATATTTAAGGTGTGCAATGTGATGATTTTATGTATATATATATAATTTTATATACATATATACACATTGTGTTAGCAATCTTTTGATGGACAGAAGTTTTTAATTTCAATGAAGTATAATTTATCAGTTTTTTTCTTTCATAGTTATTGTTTTCTGTGTCCTATCTAAGAAACCTTTGCCTACTCCCTGAGCACAAAGATATTTTCCTGTGTTTCCTCTAAAAGATTTATACTTTTAACTTTACTTTTAGGGGTGTGTTTCATATTAAATTAATTTTGTGTATGGTGTGATGCAGGGATTGCATTGCTTATCTATTGTGGAACAAATTACCTCCAAACTTAATGGCTTTAAACATTTCGTATTTCACAGTTTCAGTAGATTGGGAATCTGAGTGTGACTTAGTTGAGAGCTTCTTACTCAGGATCTCATGAAGTTGCAGATGTCAGGTGGGCTACAGTCCTCTAGACTGGGCTGGAGGATTTACTTCCAATATGGCTCACTCACATGCTTGGCAGTTGAGCTGGTTGTTGACAAGAGGCTTCAGTTCCTCACCTAATGGACATTTCCACAGGACTCCTTGAGTGTCCTTATGATGTGGTAGCTGGATTTGTCCAGAAAGAATGATCCAAGAGAAACAAGGGCAAAGCTGCAATGTCTTTTGTAACCTAGCCTCAGAAGTCACACGCCATCATTTCTGCAATATCCTATTGTTCATGCAGACGAGCCCTGTTCTGTGGTAGGGGACTATACAAGGGCATGCATACCAAGAGATGAGAGTCTTTAAGGGTTCTTGGAGGCTGGCAACCACAGGGATTGAGGTTCACTTTTTTCCATACATCAATTCTCCAGCCTCATTTGTTGAAAAAATTATCCTTTATTTTATTGAATTTTTTGGTATTCTTGTGAAAAATTAGTTGAAGAAATGTGAATTGATTCCTAAACTCTCTATTTTGTTCCATTGATCCATTTGTTCTTCTTTATGGCATTTCCACCTTCTCTTGCTTATTATGGTTTTATAATCAGTGTTGAGATCAGGAAGTGTAAGTTTTCCAACTTTATTTTTTTCCAAAGTTGTTTTGCCTATTCTAGATCTTATGCATTTCCATATGAATTTTACAATCAGCTTATCAATTTATAATAAAAAGCCTGTTGGGATTGCGATTTGGATCTCATTGAATCTATAGATCAAATTTGGGGAGAACTGAATCTTGATAATATTGAATCTTTCAATCCATGGTGTATTTCTCCATTTAATAGGTCTTTACTT
This sequence comes from Aethalodelphis obliquidens, assembly GCF_003676395.1. Lineage (NCBI taxonomy): Eukaryota > Metazoa > Chordata > Mammalia > Artiodactyla > Delphinidae > Aethalodelphis > Aethalodelphis obliquidens. Next base: position 49,029,895 of record NW_020837947.1, on the reverse strand, counting down.
TTTCTCAGCAATATGTTGTAGTTTTCAGTGTAGAAATTTTATGTCTTTAAAAAACCTATTCCTAAGTATTTTATGAACTTTTACACTACTGCAAATGGAATTTTAAATTTGATTTAACAATTGATCATTGCTAGTATATAGAAATTGATTTTTATATATTGATCTTATATCCTGAAACCTTGCTAAACTCACTGTGTTGAGAAGCTGGAGCTGGTGTATTGAGTTAAGAATATGCAAATTATGACTTGCTGAATGAGGGGGCACAAGTTATCCACAGGGGTTTGGCAGGTAGCTCCCTCAGTATCTGAGTTCTCACTTTGGGGACGTGAAACCATGAGCTTGTTTTGATTGAAGGCATAGTTCGAATACATCCACACAAAGGAAGTAGAGTCACAAAATCTATTACTTATATATCTCAGAAATGTGTGGGGAGGCACAATGAACCGGGGGAAGGGCAGTCCTCCATCTCAGTTCACAAGCAAACAGGAGATAGAAAGCAGGGTAGCAAGCACCTAGTACGTTTAAGGTGGTTGGGGTAGAGGTCACTAACTTTTTGAGGGCTTAGCTCTAAGTGACTGTTTTAAAAGGTGCCCTGGGAAAAGCAAAGCAGGAATTTATGGCAGGACTCCGAAGCTTGGTGTTTATCTAAATGTCCGCACTGTTGGTATGAGCAGGGTAGAACACTGTAAAATGCCTAGGCAGCAACTCAAAATAGTGTTTTTTCTCATCACACTCACTTATTCTAGTAGCTTTTTTGTCATTTCCTTAGCATTTTCTACATGAATATTTCTATCATTTAGGAAGAGGAACACTTCTTCCTTCCCAGTCTGCATGCTTTTTATTTATTTTTTTCTTGTCTTACGACCCTGGCTAGGACTTCTGGTACAAAGTTGAATAGAAGTGGTGAAAGCAGACATTTTCTTGTTTTGTTCCTGATCTTGGAGGGAAAGTATTCAGTCTTTCACCATTAAGTGTGATGTTAGCTGTAGATTTTCATAGCTGCCCTTTATCAGGTTGAGGAAGATTTCTTTCCATTACTAGTTTGCTGAGAGGTTTTTTTAAATTTTATTTTATTAAAAATTTTTTTTTAATGAGTATACTATTTTGTTGACATTTAAATTTCACCAACAATGAGCTCAAGTATATGCTGGCCATATGTTCAGATTTTTGAAATAAAGGTAAAGAAACAGACAGCTTTAAGGGTGCAATGTATTTAACACTGCACAGTATATTCAACAATTAGAGACAATCGGGGTGGGGGGTTAACTATATAACTATACACTTAGGAGCACAAGTATAGGGACAAGCCCTGCTATTGGAGGAAAAACCCACCATTCAGGACTGAACAGAGGTCCTTGGTTGCTGACAGAATCTCCCCTTGACTTCAGACTTGAGACAAACCAAGGAGTCTGTCAGTATACAAAAACCACTGAATTCAGGATAAACAGGATAGATTGGCAAGAGCCGATTCAGATTGTGAGCAGGGTTAGCTGGAGGCTGGAAATGTTGCAGGTGAAGTCCAGGATCTGTAGATTAGAGTAGCAGTCTTCTAAAAAATGCTTGTTTCCAAGTTCCTAAGATGCTTTTCCCAAACAGGAGGAGGTCTTTTTTTTTTAAATCATGAATAGATGCTGAAATTTGTTACATGTTTTTTCTGCATCTGTATAGGGCATTTCCTTTCTTTGCTTAGTATGGTGGATTACATTAATTCATTTTCAAATGTTAAAAAAAAGAACCCTTGAGGGTTTTTTTGTTTGTTTTGTTTTTTGGTATATATCACTTGGTCATGTTGTGTTATTGTCTTCATATATTGCTAGACTCTATTTGCTAATAATTTGTTAATAATTTGTTAAGGATTTTAACCTTTATGGTCAAGCTTTTGATTTATCATTTTCTTTAACATCTTTGTCTGATTTTGGTGTCATGGTAACTCTGGCATCATAAAATGAGTTGAAGTGTTCCTTTCTTCAGTTTTCTGAAAGTGGTTGTGTAAGATTGGTATAGTCGATTTACAATGTTTTATTAGTTTCAGGTGTACAACATAGTTATTCTATATTTTTATAGATTATATTCCATTTAAAGTTATAAAATATTGGCTATATTCCCTGTGCTATACAATATATCCTTATGGCCTATTTATTTTATATATACTAGTTTGTACTTCTTAATTCCCTACCACTATCTCGCCCCTCCCCCCTTTCCTCTCCCCACTGGTAACCACTAGTCTGTTCTCTATATCTGAGTCTGTTTCTGTTTTGTTATATTCATTCGTTTGTCTTATTTTTTAGATTCTACATATAAGTGATAACATATAGTGTTTGTCTTTCTCTGTCTGACTTACTTCACTAAGCATAATACCCTCCAGGTGCATCCATGTTGTTGCAAATGGCACAGTTTCATTCTTTTTTATGGCTGAGTAAATTCCACTTTACACACCCCCCCCCACACATCTTTATTCATTTGTTGATGGACACTTAGGTTGCTTCTGTATCTTGGCTATTGTAAATAATGCTGCTGTGAACATAGGGGTGCATTATCTTTTCAAATTAGTGTTTTTGTTTTCTTCAGATATATACCCAGGAGTGGAATTGCTGGGTCATATGGTAGTTCTATTTTTAGTTTTCTGAGGAACCTCCAAACTGTTTTCCATAGTAGCTGCACCAATTTACATTCCCACCAACAGTGTAAGAGGGTTCCTTTTTCTCCACATCCTCACCAATTTGTGTTCTTTTTGATGATAGCCATTCTTACAGGTATGAGGTGATGATATCTCATTGTGGTTTTGATTTGCATTTCTCTCATGATTGGCATCTTTTCATGTGCCTGTTGGCTGTCTGTAAATCTTTGGAAAAACGTCTATTCAGGTCTTTTGCCCATTTCTAATCAGGCTGTTTGTTTTTTTAATATTGAGTTGTATGAGCTGTTTGTATATTTTGGATATTAACCCCTTATCAGTCATACCATTGGCAGATATTTCCTTCTATTCAATAGGTTGTCTTTTCATTTCATTGATAGTTTCCTTTGCTGTGAAAAGCTTTTAAGTTTAATTAGGTTCCATTTGTTTATTTTTGCTTTTGTTTCCTTTGCCTTAGGATACAGATCCAAAAAAAATATTGCTGCCTATGTTTTCTTCTAGGAGTTTTATGGTCTCTGGTCTTATATATAGGTTGAGAATCCATTTTGAGTTTATTATTGTATGTGGTTTGAGAAAATGTTCTAATTTCATTCTTTTTCATGTAGCTGTCTAGTTTTCCCAGCACCCCTTATTGAAGAAACTATCTTTTCTCCATTTTATATTCTTGCCTCCTTTGTCATAGATCAATTGACCGTAAGTGCATGGGTTTATTCCTGGGCTCTCTGTTCCATTGATCCATGTGTCTGTTTTGATTATTGTAGCTTTGTAGTATAGTCTGAAGTTAGGGCAACTGATACCTCCAGCTTTGTTCTTTTTTCTCATGATTGCTTTGGCAGTTTGGGGTCTTTTGTGGTTCCATATAAATTTTAGAATTATTTGTTCTAGTTCTGTGATAAATGTCATGGGTATTTTGATAAGGATTGCGTTAAATCTGTAGATTGCTTTCAGTAGTATGGTCACTTTAACAATATTAGTTCTTCCAGTCCATGAATATAAGATACCTTTCCATTACTTTGTATTATCTTTGATTTCCTTCGTCAATATTTATAGTTTTGAGAGTATAGGTCTTTCACCTCCTCGGTTAAGTTTATTTAACCCTAAGTATTTTATTTTTTGATGTGAATTTAAATGAGGTTGTTTTCTTGCTTTCTCTTTCTGATAGATAATTATTAGTGTATAGAAAAGTAACAGATTTCTGTGTATTAATCTTGTGTCCTGCAACTTTACTGAATTCATTTATTATTTCTAATAGTTTTTTGGTGGAGATGTTAGGGTTTTCTATATATAGTATCATGTCATCTGCAAATAGTGACAGTTTTACTTTCTCCCTTCCAATTTGGATGCCTTTTATTTATTTTTCTTGTATAATTGCTGTGGCTAGGACTTCCAAAACTATGTGGCAAGAGTGGGCATCTTTGTCTTGTTCCTGATCTTAGAGGAAAAATTTCAGCTTTTCACTGTGAGTATGATGTTAGCTGTGGGTTTGTCGTAAATTGCTTTCCTATGTTGAGATATGTTCCATCTATATGAACTTTGATTAGAGTTATTACCATGAAAAGGTGTTGAATTTTGTCAGGTGCTTTTTTTGCATCTATTGAGATGATCAGGTGATTTTTATCCTTTTGTTTTGTTAATGTGATGTATCACATTGATTTATGGATATTGAACCACCTTGCATCCCTGGAATAAATTTCACCTGATCATGTGTCTGATCCTCTTTATGTATTGTTGAATTTGGTATTTTGTTGAGGATTTTTGCATCTATATTCATCAGACACATTAGCCTGTAATCTTTTCTTTTCTTTTTTTCTTGTAGTGTTGTTGTCTGATTTCAGTATCATAGAATGAATTTGGGAGTATTCTGTTCTCTTAAATTTTTTGAATCATTTGAGAATGCTAGGTATTAGCTCTTTATATATTTGGTAGAATTCCCTTGTAAAGCCATCCAGCCCTGGACTTTTGTCTCCTTGGAGGTTTTTCTTTTATTACAAATTCATTTTCACTACTGTGATCTGTCTTTTCAGATTGCCTATTTATTCCTGATTCAGTCTTGGAAGAGTGTACATTTTTAGAAATTTAACCATTTCTTCTAGGCTGTCCAAGTTGTTAATATATAAATGTTTGTAGTAGTATTCTCCTAAGATTTTTTGTATCTCTGTGATATCAGTTGTTATTTCTCATCTTTCATTTCTAATTTTGTTTGTTTGGGTCCTGTGTTGGTTTTTTTTTCTTGATGAGCCTGGCTGAAGGCTTATCAATTCTGTTTATCTTTTCAAAGAAACAGCTCTTGTTTTCATTGATCTTCTTTTTTTCCTTTGTCTCTATTTCATCTCTGATCTTTATTATTTCTTTCCTTCTGCTGACTTTGAGCTTTGTTCTTTTTCCCCTTATTCCTTTAGATGGTAAGTTAGGTTGTTTATTTGAGATTTTTCTTGTTTCTTAGGTAGACCTGTATTGCTGTAAACTTCCCTCTTAGGACTGCTTTTGCTGCATGCTGTAGATCTTGGAAAGTTGTGTTTTTATTTTCATTTGTATCGGGGTACTTTCTGATTTCCTCTTTGATTTCTTCATTGACTCATTGGTTTTTTAGTAGCAGGTTGTTTAGTCTCCACATGTTTATGTTTTTCCCGTTTTTCTTTATGTACGTCATTTCTACTTTCCTACTCTTGTGTCTGGAAAAAATGCTTGATATAATTTTTGTCCACTTAAATTTGTTGAGACTTGATTTGTGGCCTAGAATGTGGTCTGTCCTGGAGAATGTTCCATGTGCACTTGAAAAGACTGTATTTTGCTAGTTTTGTATGAAAATTCCTGTAGATATCTATTAATTTCAAATGGTCTAATGTGTCATTTAAGACTACTGTTTCCTTATTGATTTTTTTGTCTGGATGATCTGTCCATTGATGTAAGTGGTGTGTTAAAGACCCCTACAACTAGTGTATTATTGTCAATTTCTCCTTTTATGTCTGTTAATATTTGCTTTATATATTTAAGTGCTCCTATATTAGGTGAATATATGTTAATGAATGTTATATCCTCCCTTGTGTTGATCCCTTTATCGTTATATAATGCCCTTCTTTTGTCTTTTGTTATAGACTGTTTCAAAGTCTATTTTGTCTGATATGAGTATTACTACCCTACCTTTCTTATTTTCATTTGCATGAAATATTTTTCCAGCTGTTCGTTTTCAATAGCTCTGAAGTGAGTCTCTTGTGGGCCTCATATGGATGGGTCTTGCTTTTTAATCTGATCAGGCACCCTGTGTCTTTTGATTGGAGCATTTAGTCCACTGACTTTTTTTTTTTTTTTTAATTTTTGGTTGTGTTGGGTCTTTGTTGCTGCGCACGGGCTTTCTCTAGTTGCGGTGAATGGGGGCTACTCTTCATCGCAGTGTATGGGCTTCTCATTGAGGTGGCTTCTCTTGTTGTGGAGCACAGGCTCTAGGTGCACAGGCTTCAGTAGTTGTGGCACACAGGCTCAGTAGTTGTGGCTCGCAGGCTTTAGAGCGCCGGCTCGGTAGCTGTGGCGCTTGGGCTTAGTTGCTCCGCGGCATGTGGGATCTTCCCAGACCAGGTCTCGAACCCGGGTCCCCTGCTTTGGCAGGCGGATTCTTAACCACTGCGCCACCAGAGAAGTACAGTCCATTGACATTTAAAGTGATTATTGATAGGTTTGTACTTACTGCCATTTTGTTACTCGTTTCTGGTTGTTTTTGTAGTTCTTCTCTCTTCTTTTTTTCTTTTAGTTACTTCCCTTGTGGTTTGATAATTTCTTTAGTGGTATGCTTGTGTTTCTTGATCCTTTTTGTGTATCTATTGTAGGATTTTGATTTGTGGTTACCATGCGGTTCATATGTGTTGACATATTGACTATATCTACTTGTTTTAAACTGGTAGTCATTTAAGTTCAAACACATTCTAAAGGTCTATATTTTTTTACTCTCCTCCCCACGTTTTGTGTTTTGATGTCATGTTTTTATATCTTCATATTTATCCCTTAACTGTTGTAGTTATAGTTGATTTCACAATTTTTTTTGTCTTTTAATCTTTATACTAGCTTATTTAAGTGATTGATCCACAGTCTTTACTGTATATTTCTTTCCTATTGTGATTTTTTCCTTTCTTATAGATTCTTACTTGTAGCCTTTTCTTTTCCACTTAGAGAAGACCCTTTAACATTTTTATTTAGGGTGCGTTTAGTATTGATGAACTGTTTTAGTTTTTGCTTGCCTAAGAAGTTCTTTATCTCTCCTTCAATTCTGGATGATAATCTTGCTGGGTAGAGTATCCTCAGTTACAGGTTTTTCCTTTTCAGCATTTTAAATATATAATGCAACTCCCTGTGGCCTGCAAAGTTTATGCAGGAAAATCAGCTGATAATCATGTCAGATTTCCTTTGTGTGTGACTCCTTGTTTTTCTCTTGCTACCTTTAGGATTCTGTTTTCTTTAACTTTTTCCATTTTAATTATGATATGTCTTGGTGTGGGTCTCTTTGGCTTCATCTTTTTGGGGACTCTGTGATTCCTGTGCCTGTATATCTGTTTCTTCTTCAAGTTCAAGAAATTTTCAGTCAATTTCATCAAATACATTTTTAAAAAAAGATTTATTTATTATTTATTTTTTAAAATTTATTTTTAGCTGCATTGGGTCTTAGTTGCAGCATGTGGGATCTTTGTTGAGGCATGTCGGATCTTTCATTGTGGCATGCGGGCTCTTTGCAGCACATGGGCTTCTCTCTAGTTGTGGCATATGGGTTTTCTCTTCTCTAGTTGTGACACGCAGGCTCCAGGGTGTGTCAGCTCTGTAGTTGTGGTGTACAGGTTCCAGAGCACATGGGCTCTGTAGTTTGTGGCACGCAGCCTCTCTAGTTGAGGCGTGCCAGCTCAGTAGTTGTGCGTGGGCTTAGTGCCCCGCCACATGTGGGATCTTAGTTCCCTGACCAGGGATCAAACCCGTGTCCCCTGCATTGTAAAGTGGATTCTTTACCACTGGACCACCAGGGAAGTCCCTCAAATACATTTTTGACCCCTTTCTCTCTTTTCCTCTGGCACCTCTATAATGTGAATATTTGTACACTTGATGTTGTTTCAGAGGTTCCTTAAACTGTTTTCATTTTTTAAATTTGCTTTTTCTTTTTTACTTCCTAGATTGGGTGATTTGCATTATACTGTATTCCAGATCATTTATGCATCCTTCTGCATCATCTAGTCTGCTGTTAATTCCTTTTAGTGTTTTTCAGTTATCGTATTCTTTTGTTCTGACTGGTTCTCTTTTTATATTTAGTTCCTTGTTAAAATTCTCAGTTTGTTCATCTGTTCTTTTCCCTAGTTCAGTTAGCATTCTTATTACTAATGGTTTGAACTCTTTGTCTGGTAAATTACTTACCTGTGTTTCTTTAGTTATTTTTTGTGTTTTTTTCCTCATTTTTTTATTTGAAAGAAATTCCTCTGTCTTCTCATTTCACTTAACTTTCTCTGCCCTGTGAAATTAGGTGAAATAGTTACCTAGCCTGGTATTGAATGGTGTCCTTTTGTGGGAGTGTCCCTTTACAGTCTGCATGTACCCAGTGGCTTTGGTGGGAGAGCTAGATCTGTTGTGAGCATGAGTCATGTCTTCCCCCGTGGTGTGCTGGTAGCTATCACCTTGGTAAGAGGTGGGCCTGGGGATGGAGGGGTTGGAACCATAGCCAAGTGTGAACCAGGGCTTCTCTCTGCTCATTGGCCTACACCACCCTATCGGCGGGGTCAGATCCCAAGTTGCTGGAGGGTCAGGTCTGAGCTGGTTCTGTTGCCTCTAAGTGTGTGCTCTCCCCCCTCCCCGCTTTGGCACCTTCACCGCAGAGGGGAGCAGTGCTGGAGAAGAGGGGCCAGAGTGGTGCCTGCTGTAGGCCAGGGTGCACTAGGGCAGTCTCAGCACACCAGTCAGAGTTCCATATTGCTTCCAATCTTTTGCCTCCCTGAGCACCAGGAATGGCTGCCCTTGCCCCATTCAGATGTCCTGCTGGTCCAAGCTGGTGATATCCCCCAGAGTTGCACACTCTCCTCAGTTGCAGCAAGCTTTACCCTAGTGTTCCATAGAGCAAGAGAGTCTGGCGCCAGTGCTTATCTCAGGCCGGCGCATGGTCATGGGAAGCTGGCCAGAATCCTGGTCAGTTTCAATCTGCTTCCTCTGCCTTGTTTCAGGAGTAAGTGAGCATGTGTGTGCTCTTCACAAGTGAAGTCTAGGTTTTTACAGCCCTGCTGTCAGTCCCACTGGTTTTCAAACCAGTTAAGAGGACTTGTCTTCCTGGTGTCTGACCCCAGGGCTGGGGTGCCCAATATGTGGTTCGAACTACTCACCCCCTGGGGAGGATATCTCCAAGCCCATGTAACCCCCCTCCTCTTCTGTGTCCCCTCTCAGGGGCCCAGGTCCCAAACTGATTGCTTCTCTTCCCTTCCTACTTGACACCATGTGCTCGCTCTTAGAGTCTTGGCTGTATGAGTCTTTCTGCCAGTCTCCAGTTTGCTTTCAGTGAGAATTGTTCCACATGTAGATATATTTTTGGTGTGTTCATGGGGAGAGGTGAGCTCTGCATCCTCCTATTCTGCCATCTTGATCCCCTTCCTGTTCGATTTTTTATAAGTTTGCTAGAATTTACTACTGAAAGCATTTGGACTTGAAGTTGCTTTGTTGGGCAAATTTTGATAATCATTTTTTATAGTAGGTATAGAGCTATGCAGAGTTTCAGTGGGTCTTGAATCACTCCTGATAAGTTGTGTTTTTCAGTAAAATTTTCCATTTCATCTTAGTTGTTGAATTTACTGGCATCAAGTTGTTCATAATGTTTCCTTATTAACCTTTTGATCTCTATAGGATTTATAGCGAAGCTCCTTTCATTCCTGACATTGGTGTTTTGTGTTCTTTATCATTTTTTTGGATCCACCTTGCTAGGCATTTATCAATTTTATTACTCTTTTGAAAGAACCAACTTTTGACTTGGTTAATTTTCTCTGTTGTTTGTTTTCTGTTTAATCAATTTTTGCTCTTAGGCTTATAGATAAGCCTCTTCCTCTTATAGATTTTGGGTTGATCAGTTCATTTTTTTTAGCTTCATACGGTACAAATTTAGATCATTGACTTAATTTTTTTCTTTTCTAATATAAAGCATTTAAAACTATAAATCTAAGTAGAAAAATAGTCAAAAGACTGTGGAAAAAGTATTAGTAGCCTGAACAATAGATAAAGCAGTATATTCTTATATACAAATTTTTTTTTTATAAAACTGAAAAATGAAACACCTGACAAAAAGGACAAGGACCTGAATAGGTGATTTGCCGAAAAAGTATGAATATGAAATGATGTTCAACTTGCTAATAATTAAAGTAATAATGTGAAAATAGATTCCCATTTTTCACTTGTCAGAATGGCAAAGATTGGAAAGATTGACCAAAGTCATTGTCGACACGTGTATGAAAGAAATGGGCATTCTTGTTTTGGTTGATGGGGGGGGTATTAATTGGTTGTGAAGGAGTTAGGGGACACATTGAGGAACAAAAGAGACAGTGAGCAAGATAGGGTGCCTCTTATACTGAGCCTTCATTTAGAAGGGAAAGTCGGTAGAATTGCCCCGAGGTGAGGTTCATGTTGGCATTGTCACCTTGTGTTTAGAGGTGGATTTTGAGGACTGTTTGGAGAGGAAAGGGAGATGGGTTGCTAGATAGCGTGCAGGAAATACAGTTCTGGTCTTGGGAAGGTTCTCCTTCCTCCAAAGCTTTACCTGTTCTGTCACTCAGCACCTTCATCTTGTCCTTTGGCTCATGTGACCCAGGCCTACAGATAAACTAAGGCCAGATCCTGCCCTGATGCTCATACATCCCAGTGCAACTAGGAGTTGCCCACAGGTGATTAGCAATCTGAAGTTATCCTGGAAAAAAACTGCAGTTTACCTTAGATGATTTCCAGTTTCTAGCCTTTAATACATGATGCCCTAGGGGTCTTACCATTGCAATAAGTGACCATTTCATAACAAAGAAATGAACACAAAGCAGTTAACTTTAAAATTGGTAGCTGAACGGAATTGTGGCAGATTTTTGTGTCTGCATGTGTTTTGTGGGAGTGAAGTTGTTAAGATAATTTTTACTTTTGCTAGCTCAGAATTGTTAGTGTGTATGTTTGTATCTTTGTGTTTATTTAATTCCTGCCTGTTTCTAAAAAGATTTAAGGAAGCTCCTCCCTCCTCCCCACCCCATCACATGAAACAGAATAAAATAAGTAAGAACCACTTCATGAGGAATGTAGCTTATTTAATTAGCCCTTGATTATTAGTCTTGATTTGGGAATTAGGGGATAGGAGAGGACAGCATAGGATGTGGTTCACTAAGGGACTGTGGAACTGGGAACCAAATGATATAAACTGGAGAGAGAATCAAAGTGATGATAGCAGATTTAGAAGATGTGATTGGAGGTGACAAAGTTTCCACTTGTTTCTAGAGGTGATTTGACACTTGCCCATCAGTAAAGCCCTGAAGCTATGAAGAGTGAGCTTGGCGACATCCCTCTCTATCAGAGGCTCCTTTCCCTTTCTGGACTGTGTTACCCGTTGTGGGATTGCAGGAATCAGAGGTGGCAGGCCTGCAAGATTGTTAAAGATTGTGAGAAGTAACTTCGTGATGATCTTTAAAAATAATACCTTTATTCTGAAAGTTCAAGTGAAGTTTAGTATTAATTGAAGCTGTCAGACAACCTAAAATGTCTCCTCTTTCAAGGAGGCTGATTTTTCTTCCCTCAGCTGAAAAGTGAGTGATTAATTAGCCTGTCATTATCAAAGGAGATGATAATGTTAGTAGATACCGAATTTCCTGTTAAGTGGATTACCAATTGTATTCCATTTGGAGTTCAGGTATATATTTTAGAAAGACATTCATCTTTAAACCAAGTCACCACTGTTAAAGCTACATATCGAAATTTTAACTTTCAGAAGAGAGCCAGCTCAGATCATCTTCTATCTTAATAGGCATTTTAAGGTAGCTTTTTTTGGTATCCTAATTTTCCACCCCAGTTCTTGCCAAACCGCCACCCCCCAACAAATCTAACATACACAGATGTTCTCCCCCACGGAGTCGATTCATCTCATCCGCGTCTATGCGTGCATTCAGGCAGTCTAGCTGATGTGTGCCTGATTTATGGAAGTCTTGTACACTCCAATTACTGCTCCCTTTTCCTTCCCGGTTACTTTTGGGCATTTTATTTACCTCCTTTTTCACCTTCACCATTTGAATTTCAGACTGCCAGTACTTGAGATGACCTTTCCTTCTTCCTACAATCTCTAGTTATTACTAAGAATTTACAATGAATTTAACCCCAACTTTCTAGATATGTAAGTCTCTTCTCAGCACATTCACATATGTTAGGTATTCTTACTGGCTTCATCTTCTTGAAGCAGTGGCTCAAATCTGGACTGGTTGCTCCCAAGGCCTCCAGCACAGCCGCCATCCTGGATCTCCCTTGACCATCATTCAGCAACCTCTCTTGTGATGATCTCCTGACTTTTCCAGAGCCTGTATTTTTTTCTTTCTTGATTTATGCCCTCATTTTGGTGGAGCACCTCCTTCAGTTGCTTCATGAGAAAGTGAAACTTGTGTGACTCAGATTGGGACTTCAACCCAGAGGCTGGGACTCGAATCCAGCCAAAACCCAGGTTGGGACTTGAACCCACAGTCTTTTAACTGAGATTACACCCTGGTCTCAGGTCTTAATGAAGCTCAGGTTCTTGATGTCTCATCGCAGAAAGAATTCAGGGAGAGACAGATTGATAGGTAAGAAGTGGATTTATTTAGAGAGAAACACACTCCACAGACAGAGTGTGGGCCATCTCAGAAGGCAAGAGAGGCACCAGGGTACAGGGTTGTCAGTTTAGGGGTGGATAATTTCTTAGGCTAATGAGTGGGAGGAGTGTTTCAGCTATTTTGGGGAAGGGGAGGGCATTTCCAGGAATTGGGCCACCACCCAGTTTTTGACCTTTATGGTCGGTCTTGGAACTGTCATGGTGCTTGGTGTGTCATTTAGCTTGCTGATGTGTTACAATGCACATGTATGCAATGCAATGTATACTGAGGCTCAAGTCTAGTGGAAGTTGACATCTGCCATTCTGGACCTATTTGGTTCTAATCAGTTTATGTCATGTCCTCGAGCTATGTCATTCTTTTAAAGATTGTGCCCTACCCCCTTCCCTCCTGTTTCAAAAGGGTTCATGGACAGGAAGTTTTTTGAGCCCATACATTTCTGAAAATGTCCTTATCCTACCCTCAGGTTTGATTGATAGGTTTAATGTTGAATTAAAGATTGAAATTAATTTTCCCTTAAAAATTTGAAGGCATTATGTCCCTGTCTTCCACCTTCAGTGTTGCTGTGGAGACTTTCTAGTGTTCATTCATTCATTTATTTATTTATGGCCATGTTGGGTCTTTGTTGCTGTGTGTGGGCTTTCTCTAGTTGCGGCAAGCGGGGGCTACTCTTCGTTGCAGTGCACAGGCTTATTGCAGTGGCTTCTCTTGTTGCAGAGCATGGGCTCTAGGCATGCGGGCTTCAGTAGTGTGGCACGTGGGCTCAGCAGTTGTGCCTCGCAGGCTCAGTAGTTGTGGCGCACAGGCTTATTTGCTCCACGGCATGTGGGATCTTCCTGGACCAGGGCTCGAACCCATGTCTCCTACATTGGCAGGCGGATTCTTAACCACTGAACCACCAGGGAAGTCCCAGTGTTTCACTATTCTTGATTTTTAGTTTGAAGCCTTTTTTTCCCTCTTTAGAAGCTGTGCTAGCTCCTTTTTACCTTCAGTTTTCTGAAATTTTACACTCCTACCTCCAGAGATAAAAGATGCCACAGATTTCCGTGCCTTTGGAGATTCTGTAGTATAAATTAGATTGCTTCTTGACTTCCCACAGCTCTCTTGGGCATGCTTTTCAGTTTCAAATGATTTTTTTTGCTGCTACTTCATTCTTTCTTTTGCCCTTGGGGCTTATGTCTAAAACAAATGACCATAAAAAACTTTATTATGATTTTCGCAAGGCTTCTGGGAGGAACAGAGGTGTTCACTCCTCTGTCTTTACCCAGAAGGCTACCCATTTGCTCTCCACCCAGCTCTGCTGTGGATTTTGCCCCCACTTCACGGAGACTGCCCCTTGCCCCTGGAACAGCCACTCACAAGCTCTTATTGTCAGACCCCCTGGACACTTCTCTGTCCTCATCTTTCTTGACCTCTCAGCATCATTTGATGTGGCAGTGACCGCCCCCTTCTTTTCCAAATCATCTCCCTTTGCTTTGATGACTCCAGCTGCCCTTCCTCTCAGTCTTCCCAGCAGGTTCCTTCTCCATATTCAGCTTCTAAATAATTTTATTTAGATTGCCTCAGGCTAGGGGTTTTTTTGTTTTGTTTTTTGTGAGGGTTTTTTTTGGCTCTGTCTCTATCTTTACTCTCCCAAGAAGGTTAATCCAGTCCCATGACTTCACTTTAAATGCCATTTATGTGCTGATGACACCCTCTGAGATCTCTCCTCTGAGCTGCAGACTCAGTTCCCACTTGATCCCTTTGGGAATGTTGTAAACAGAAATCTTGTTTTTCCTTCAAACCTGCTGCTTCTCCAGTCAAGCCTACATCCGTAAGTGGCACCACCATGTAGCTAGTTGCTCATCAAGCAAAAGTAATTGGATTGATTACTCCTTCTTTTCCAATTTAATCCATTAGCAAGTTCTATGCCCAGAATCTATCTTCAATTTATCTTTGCCCTTAGGTGTCTAGCCCAGTGCCTGGCGCATGAGACATTCACTGGTAAATGACCAAGTGAATGATGTCAATAGGGAACCAGGAAAATTGGTGTTAAAAATGTGAACTTTTAAAAATGTTCTGAAAGACAGTCTTTGAAAGTAAAGGCAGAGGGACTGTTCTAGTTTAAAAGACATTTTTAATAAAAGACCTGGGACTTCCCTGGTGGCACAGTGGTTAAGAATCCACCTGCTGATACAGGGGACACGGGTTCGAGCCCTGGTCTGGGAAGATCCCACATGCCATGGAGCAACTAAGCCCATGTGCCACAGCTACTGAGCCTGCACTCTAGAGCCTGCAAGCCACAACTACTGAGCCTGCAAGCCACAACTACTGAAGCCCGTGTGCCTAGAGCCTGTGCTCCGCAGCAAGAGAAGCCACCGCAATGAGAAGCCCACGCACCACAACGAAGAGTAGACCCCGCTCGCAGCAACTAGAGAAAGCCCACGTGCAGCAACAAAGACCCAACGCAGCCAAAAATAAAATAAATAAAAAAGACCTGGTAACCAGATGCAATGCAGGATCCTTGATTGAATTCCGTTTTGTTTTTTAAGCCAGCTATTTGGGGAAATTTGGTGGATTGTATATAGGTAATATTGTATCAGTGGTATTATGATTATGTGGGAGTATGTCCTTGTTTTTAGGAAATACAAGTTGAGGTTTTTTTGGGTTTTTTAAAATTTATTTTTATTTTATCTGTGGCTGCGTGAGCTTTTTTTAAAAAATTAATTAATTAATTTATTATTTTTGGCTGTGTTGGATCTTCATTTCTGCACGAGGGCTTTCTCCAGTTGCGGCGAGCAGGGGCCACTCTTCATCACGGTGCATGGGCCCCTCACTGTCGCGGCCTCTCGTTGCGGAGCACAGGCTCCAGACGCACAGGCTCAGTAGTTGTGGCTCACAAGCTCTAGAGCGCGGGCTCAGTAGTTGTGGCTCGCGGGCTCTAGAGTGCAGGCTCAGTAGTTGTGGCTCACGGGCCCAGTTGCTCCGCGGCACGTGGGATCCTCCCAGACCAGGGCTCGAACCCGTGTCCCCTGCATTGGCAGGCAGACTCTCAACCACTGCACCACCAGGGAAGCCCCTAAGTTGAGGTTTTTAAGGATGGTGTATTACGATACCTGCAACTGGTTTTTCACGTGGTTCAAAAGGGAAAAATGCTTATCTCAAGAAGGAAGGAGGGAGAAAACAAATGTAGCAAAACATTAACAATTGGTGAATCTAGGTGAGTGGTATACGGGTTTTCATTGTACTATTCTGTTCATTTTACTGTGGGTTTGAAAATCTTCAAAATAAAAAAATTAGAAAAAATCAGCAGTGGAGAAGAATTTAAGGAAAAGATATTTCAGGGCAATTTTTAAGCCCCAAAATGCTGAAATTCATTTTGAAGCATAATATTAAATATAATAAAGCTTAAGTATATACATAATTATAGAGCTGATTTATTTAACAAGATGGAAATAAAACCAAGTAGAAATAAGGCCTTTCTGGAAAAGTTACTTCTTAAAAATTTGATGTGACGGTCGATGGTGAACCGCCCACCAGAGGGCAGTGCAGGAGAGTGATTCTGTGCACAGCTGAGAGCTCTGGTTTTCTTTCTCACTTCACTGGATCCACAAGAGGTCGCTCCTCTCGGCACAAAACATTTTCAAGATTCTTAGACCACTTTAATAGAGAATGTGGTGCGTTTAATGTTGTCCCAGAGGTCCCTTGTCAAGATGCTATATATAAGCTCAAGTTCAGACCACCCCTTTGAGTTACTCATTGCTGAGTTCTCCCATATGTAGGCTCGATGCATGTGATAATAAACTGTTTTTTTCTCCTTAAAAAAATAAATAGAGAATGTGGATAGTTGCACTGCTTTCCGTTTCTTTCTCTCCACTCTGATCTGCCTCTGAATTCTTTGGATTTTTGCCTTGGCCCCTCTGCTTCGTGGAGTAGACTTCATGCAAGTGTCTGGATAAGAGGGGTGTAGATCTGCCCTCCTGTGTGTGCTCCAAAGGCCAGTAGTGCATTTGCCCACTCGCATCCCAGGAATTATATCTGTCTTTTTATTACAAACTGCCAAATCATAGTCCTACTACAGTTCATCTTTAGATTCCCTAGGATCTATTGAAATTCTAGGAATATCACTCAGGGGTTTTACCTCTCTTAAAGCTGTGATGTGCCTCCTTTTACTGAGTGGTTGATTTAAAAGGGCTGTGTTTCTGTGTAGGGAACCAAACAAGGTGGGTTAGTGTAAATGTTGTAGAAAGTTACCCAGCAGATCAAATGATTAGTCCGTGGTGAGTGGCTGTTCTTTCACTTAACATTTACCCAGTGCCTGTGGAACCAGATTGTGCTACTAGACTAGAATTTAAAACCACAGGGGTTAGGGGGTTAGCCCCAGACTCCTGAGCTGTTTATATTTAGGTGAAGGGGGCAGACCTGCTCCAAACAAATTTGGAGAAGGTGCTCAGAGGAAGTGCTAAATTCAGATACAAGCAAACGTTCTTTGGCGGGGGCAGGCGGGAGGGGGTGGGTGTCACGTGCCCTATCTTGGCTCAGTACATCAGGTCCTGTCTGGAGGTCCTTCAAGGCCAAACTCAGTATCAGGACAATACCAGCCTCTCTGGCTAGCTTGCTCTGACCCTCCCCAAATGAGTGAAGTGCCCTTCCCATGTTGTCATCACGTCCAGTTCAGACGTCTATTACAGCACGCTGTTGTTCATGGTTGTTAATTTGCATGCTCATCTCTCCTGAGGACAAAGACAGATTACTAATAGATTTGTGCATTTTCCCACTCTGGTTCCATTCTGGTGTTGCATATGCTTTTTTCCCTCCGGGGTATCTCTTTTTTCCTCTCTTTTGGGGATCTTTTTCTCAAATACAATGGCATAGGCTCGCTGACATCTTAAAAAGTAAAGCAAAGAAAAGGAAGTAACACTCATTGAGTGCCTTCTTTGTATTGAACACTATTCACTGTGTTAGGTGTTTTATGAGCATCTTCTCCTTTGATCTTGTTCCTCTAACAAACTCGCCAAGCTTCTTCCCCTTTCAGGTCTTTGCACTTGCTGTTTCCTTTCCTGGGAACTGTTTTTCCTCAAGTCCTCAAGAAGGTGGCTCCCTTTTCTGCTAACAAACATGTATAGTTTACAAACCATTCTTCTGAGGTTGATTTTATTAGGCTGGTGACCCTGTTCTCCTCTCAGGGGTGGGTAGGGTCTCAGGGAGGAATTCGCTGAGGTCATCCCGAGAACGTTGGACTTATTCCCTCTCACTGTGTCCTTGCCCTTCTAGCTGCTTCCCCAGTGCATCCTGGTCACTGGATGTCTCGAATTAGTTTACTAATTTTTATTATAATTGCTCTATTTCTACCTCATGATAATTGGTACCGTCATCCAGACTCTACCTCTCCCTAGGAGATGAGGGATTCAGTATTTTGGTTAGCTTTCCCCTTAAGTCTGGGCTAAGCCATCATCTTTTAACACAGAGTTTTGTTATTTATAATCTGGAAGTCTAGGTCAGATCTTTATAAACAGATATATACTTAATAATTTAAAAATCCATCTATTTCTACAGATTTAGCATTAAAACAATATAACCAAGTGCTTATATTCTGTTGTACATATCTTCTGTTATAAATTCTTACTTTAAAAAATCTTCCCCATCCTTTGAGGCTTAATTCAAGTCTTAACTCCTCTGACGTTTTCTGCATCTGTAGTACCCAACATTAATCTTTCCTGCTCTGAGATCCTGTGGTCTACATACTTCAGTTTGGCCATTAATCTAGAGAATCTTATTTGTTATTTAATTGCTTTGTGTATCTGTATCTATGTGACTTATGAGATGGTTAGATGCCAGTTGATGGTAGCAAGGTGTTCTCAGTTTTTGCAGTGTTGAAAAAGTGTCACTTCAAAGGACTTTTTTGAAGCAATATATCTTTAATTTATTTTTCCTAATGGAGTTTTACTTACTTTCTTAAACACAATTCAAAACTTATTCATCTGGTTTAGCATTTTCTTTGAAGCATTTTCTTTGAATATAGGATGATTATTTTTCTGTATTTTTACACACACTCCAAGGAAGTGTGTCAGAAAAGAAAGAATATTAATTATTTCCTGTAGCTTATCTATAAAAAGCCATTTGGGAAAGTACACTCATTTTAATCTTTTATAGGACTTAGGGGTGGATTTTTATAGTTATATTAAAGTCATTTTTAGTCTTCTACAGAAAATTTGTAAAGATTTATTTGATTAAAATATCAATATTTGATATTGATTTATATCAATTAGCTATAATTGTGTAAGCATTCCTAATTATGTGTTGAGCTTTCTAATTCTTACCAGAGCTGCTGCTTCCTGGTAAAGTTTAAACATGAGTCTCCAATCAGGTTAATCTCTGTATAATATAATTAAATTCATCTGGCCTGGTTACTGGGTACATTTTAAATATCAGACTGATGCTTATCATGACACCACTACGAATATTTCAATTTTAAAGTTGACCTTTTAGAATCAGCCTTTCTTTAATCTGCCAGTTATACTTAACAGAAATATTTCTTTTAAAAAGTAACCTGACTTTACTGTATTTAATTAAAAAAATTGAAGTGACTATAAAATGTGTATAAGGAAAACTGCCTTAAAAAACTAATGACATTTCTTTTTATTTATAGAGATACTTTCTAGTTGGGAGCAATCATGCAGAAACAAAATATCGTGTTTTGAAAATTGATAGAACAGAACCAAAAGATTTGGTAATAATTGATGATAGGGTAAGTATCTTGAAAACCTGAATACAAACAGAAACTTGTGCTTGTCGTTTACAGGATATGAACTATCCTTACAGCTTCTAGTGACATAGACTTTTTTTTTATCATACATCTAAAAATTATAATTTTTCATGGTTGGCTAGAATTTGAATCTTTTATCTGGTTTCTGGAAATTACTGATGTCGGAAAGTATGCCAGAATTACACTTTGTCCCTCATTTTGATTTGTTTTACAAAGCAAACTGTTTGGGTAAGATAATGAATATATTTCCTTAAAGGAGTTCCATTTTAAGGATTCAATATAATTCTTAGTATTTCATCCACCAAAGAGATTATTTATTACTCTGCTTTAATATGAAGCTACTTGAAGTCACAAAGGACTGGTAGGGTCTCTTCTGATCACTTGCTGGAGAAATGTTAAGCTATTCTTATCCAGATGTTATATTATCCAGAGTTGGAAATACAGACTTAATTCAGGTGGCTCAAAAATATGAGGCTTTTAGTCAAAAGGGAAGTACAATAAGGTGGAATTGACCAGTTAATTTTAACTCTCAAATGAGAGCACCTGACTGACCCTTTGTATTGAGGTTCCTGTCTGTGAATATTTCTGAATCCATGTAGATGCCTGGTTTTTCAAATATGTTAGTAGCTACAGTTTGGAAGCCATTTTACATAAGCTCTTTGCAAAGCTATTTTCTATGTTATAATAATTTTAGATAAATTGTATTTTGTGACTTCCTGTACTCCTGGGTGTCGTGGTTCCTATCCCATCCCCAACACACACACCATCTGGGAGTTTTTATTAATATAATGTAATGATTCTTGGCTTTCTTTGTGGGTAGGAGTGGTTGATCAGGGATCTCTTTGAGAATCTAAGGAAAGCTATGGGCCTTCTCATAAAAATGCACATATGCACGTTTAACCAAAACTTTGCATACAATTTTAAGGGGTTTATAGATTTCTTGAAACTTGTCTGTGGGTACCTTAAATCTCTGAATCTCTGTCCAGAAGATAAGGTTTTGATACACCTTTTTAGTACAGCAGCCTGGGATCCAGGAACCACCCTTAACTGCTAACGTTAAAGAATTTGTTGGCCTTAATAAAAAGAAACGAAATTGAGTTATTTGTAGTGAGGTGGATAGACCTAGAGACTGTCATACAGAGTGAAGTCAGTCAGAAAGAGAAAAACAAATACCGTATGCTAACACATATATATGTGGAATCTAAAAAAAAACGGTTCCGAAGAACCTAGGGCAGGACAGGAATAAAGACGCAGAGGTAGAGAATGGACTTGAGGACACTGGGAGGGGGAAGGGTAAACTGGGACGAAGTGAGAGAGTGGCATGGACATATATACACTACCAAACGTAAAATAGATAGCTAGTGGGAAGCAGCCGCATAGCACAGGGAGATCAGCTCGGTGCTTTGCGACCACCTACAGGGGTGGGACAGGGAGGATGGGACGGAGACGCAAGACGAAGGAGATATGGGGATATATGTATATGTATAGCTGATTCACTTTGTTATAAAGCAGGAACTAACACACCATTGTAAAGCAATTATACTCGAATAAAGATGTTAAAAAAAAAAGAATTTGTTGGCTTTTTTAAATTGTAACTTAGTCCTGCACTATTATATTTACTTCTCTGAAATAGCTAATGATGTAAAGTTTTAGGCAACTTCTAATTTTCAGGGGTAACTAAATAATGAACCTAAAAAGCGAGCACAACCTTACAGATTAAATTTGCTTATTTCTAGCATGTATATACTCAGCAAGAAGTGCGAGAACTTCTTGGCCGCTTGGATCTAGGAAATAGGACAAAGATGGGACAGAAAGGATCATCCGGGTTATTTCGAGCTGTTTCAGCTTTTGGTGTTGTAGGTAAGAAACATGCATCCCTCTTACTACCTCTTTTTTTTTTTTTTTCCTACATAGACTCCTTGAAGATAGTTTGCAAGGCTTATATTTATATTGGTTTATAAATATGACCCATCCTCTGTGGCTTTGGTTGTTTAAAACTGAATTATCTATCAGCCAAGTATCAAACAGCCTTTATATAGCATCTGCTATGTGCTTAGGACTGTGTTCAGTTTCGTGTGGGGTAGGAACAAATGTAGCGATGGTGTGGACCTTTAAGGAGTCTGTCTTGTCAAGGAATGAAAAAGTAAAAATTGGCTTGGACTGTAAACATCAGCTGGAAAAACAGATACAGGTAAAACCAGCTTTTAAATTAAGAGGAATCTCTCCCAAGGACATGCTACAGTGTAAAGTGTCATAACCCCTTTCTCTGAATGACAACTGCTTTCTTACTCACTGAGAAACTTTGTTCTCTAAAATCACAGGCTATCAGAAACTTTGCTCTTTAAAATTGTGTCAGTAAGAGAAAACATGCCCCTCTTGCCTGTATGAGCTAAGTCATTTTGACACAGAGAAGCAGCCTCGATTGACAACTCATGCAGAGTTTCAGATAAGGGGTTTCTGGACACAACAGTCTACAGCTCTGCTAACTTTGCTGCTTTCAAAGAAATGAGACCACGAGTCTGCTTCACAATCTAGACTTGATGTTTATCTCTTTACATACAGTCTTGCTTTGGTTTGAGTCTCTTTGTTTAAATTTTACCTAATCGTGTCCCCAAATCCTATAATAACGCCTATATTTATTCATGAACAAATATAGAAATGGCCTTGGCCTTTAAGTAGTCTGTGGTCTGGCTTGTGGGGCATTTGTGAGATGCCTCACAGTTCTTCTGGTGTGTTGTCCTTAGTGGGTCAGTAAACCTGTCTTTGCTCTACCATGGGTTTGTCCCGGGGAGTCTTAAGATGATTGGACTAGGATGGGGGACAAAACCCAGTGCATATGAAAACAACTCCAGGATTGGAATTAAGAGCCCAGCTGTGTAGTCAAAGGTAAATGGTATTGGAGATTACATAAGAGGGGTAGACTTTTTGGACCTGGAATGACAAGGAAAGATTTCCTGAAGATGATGAGACTCAGGCTGGACCCTGGAGGAGAAGCAAGATTTGGATGGATGTGGGGAAGGGAGGAGAGAGCTCCAGTAGGGGCAACAGCAGAGGTGCGGGCATGAAGATGCCCATGGGTCCTGGGATGCTGGCAAGTAGTTGGGTGAGGCCAGGTCACTGGGACCTTGGAAGCCAAGCAGAGGGCAGTTGTATCTCAGCTTCCCTGTTGGCAGAGCCTTATTTTGAGTCTTTTTTTTAACACTTACAAAATTATCTCTCTGCTTCTTAAACCTACTGGACTGTATGCAATATTGACTGAGTGATTGGTGTCTATAGATGCTAACAAAATTAATATGGTCTGAACTATGCTATATAGTTTCATATTCTCATGTTCATTTTTTTGATTAGTACTTTCTCTTTGGTGACCCTATATTTGTTGAGACTTTGATTATTCATGTTCCGCCGTATTTGCAGTTCATTTTTCTCCGTGTGCTCTCATAGCCCTTCGATGTGTAATCCATTTAGGTGCATTTTGTGCCTTAGGCGGCTGCCAGGGCAAGTTGAGAGTGGTAGGTGTGATTGATTTCCTCTCCATAGGACTGGCCCCTTCTCTGTACATTCTGCTCAGTCTTGACAAATCCCTTGAGGTTTCATGTTTAATGGGTACCTGTTTGTGGGCGTGTGCATGTCGGTGTATGTCAAGTGAGCTCATATGTTTAAATTCCATACATTCCATATGTGTTAAATTCCACTTTAAGTGTTACTTATATGTTAAAGAAAAAAAACTTGTAAGTAAAATGTGTCTCAAATACAGTAGGCTTAATTAGTTACTTAATAGGTTAAATTCATTCCTTTAAATGCTGATACTTTATTACAGCTTTTTAAAATGGAAATTTCCTAAAGTGTATGTAATATTGAATGCCTCATTAGCCAGGGTTAATTATTCAAAATTGAACCTTCCGTGATGATTAAGTATAACGAATTGAAGATCAGTTATTGACCTATGTTTAAAAATAGCTGCCCTCGGGTGTTCTGGAGTTGTATTGGGCAGTTTGCCTTTACACTAAGTGCCCTCTAGATGCTGTACTGTGTTGTTGTAATGGTACTTTCATCATTCTTCATCGTTCTGGGCATATTTGCTTTTAGCAATATTCCTTGCCTCATTTTATTTTATTTTATTTTGAATTTTATTTTATTTATTTTTATACAGCAGGTTCTTATTAGTTATCTATTTTATACATATTAGTGTACATATGTCAATCCCAGTCTCCCATTTCATCCTTGCCTCATTTTAAATCTGTTGATAACTAAGCTTATAAAACCAAAGCTTTATTTTAATCAATTGATGACCAAGTTTATAACCAGATACTCATTTTATACACAAGTATTAGTTAATAAACTTTGGGTAAGGGCTGAAGGTGTCTCCATGTTTCACTTAGGTGGCATTCTTAGGTATTGTGGTAGCAATTTCTCTCGCAATTTGAGGCCTCTTTGAGCCTGTCCTTGGATGGTGAAGTCACTAAAAGACTAACCTACCAGTAGAGTGACACAGTAATGTACTAAGTAAGCATTTGTTATTTTCAGGGCATTTCAGTGCACTTTATGTATTCTAGTTCAACCATGTAAATAAAGCTTAGAATCTTTAAGAGTAAATAGGGAGTAAATAAAAGGCTATGATTTGTCTAGTACTGCCTTAGAAATAATGAGGGCTACTGAAATAGCAAAACACAAAATGCTTATCTTTGAAAAATGTATAGTCTGGTTGTCAAAATAATACATGTGTGAAAGGACTAGAGTGGTTGTCTTCTGTGACTGAAATATTTTCTCTCAACTTTTTCAGCATGCCTAATTTGTGAATAGCACTTTGGCTGGGATGTTTTGGACTGTTATCGTGGTTAATTTAATTCACAATCTATAAGAATCTAGAGCAGTGCTTCTCAACTATCTGTAGTAAAGGACCAACCAGTTTTTTCCAGAAATGTGTCACAGACCAACACAGGATCCTACTGTGCATAGCTTGTCTTCAGCTTGGGCCACATGTGATTCATCACATAAGTTCAGTAATACCCAAACTAGTCTTGCCTGTTCAAGGCAAGTTCATTGATCATGAACTCAGATGTTTCTAAACCCTTACTTTCAATTCGTTTACTTGTCTTTTCATGGGCTGGTACTGAAAGCACAGGGACCATTACTGGTCCCCAGACGTGGATTGATCCTGTCCTATAGCTACCTTGCCCATTTCTGACCTGCTCCATTGTTATTTGGCAGCCAGCAGGAGGCTTGGGAGACCACGGGATGGGATCATGAGCATCCCTCACATAGTTGTTTTATCTGGTCCTGGGGCACGCAGATGGAGTCGGTGGCTGGTGGCCTGTAGTCCTTACTACTCTCAGCTCTGTGACCATCCAGCCCCTTTTGATATACGTCCTTTTTCTGCGTGTGTCACCTGTCAGAAGATACTCTTGTAAGCTGCTAGTACAATGTGTCATTATAGCAGACTAAGTGATGGACTCAGTTGTTCTTTAAAGCAACACCCTTAGAAATAGATTGCAGATCCAAGATACAGGGAAAACAACAATAAAGTGTGAGCCTCAGACTAGTAAGGGAACAGTAGATTTGGTGTTAGAGAGTCACTTTGGTCCCTTGTGGTTTTTGATACTTCTCTGCCAGAGTGCTGTTTTCCCTGAAGGCTTTTTTTTTTTTTGCGGTATGCGGGCCTCTCACTGTTGTGGCCTCTCCCATTGCGGAGCACAGGCTCCGGATGCGCAGGCTTAGCGGCCATGGCTCATGGGCCCAGCCGCTCCGCGGCATGTGGGATCTTCCCGGACCAGGGCACGAACCCGCGTCCCCTGCATCGGCAGGCGGACTCTCAACCACTGCGCCACCAGGGAAGCCCCCTGAAGGCTTTTAAGATAGTGACTAGCTGACACGGTGACCTCCCAGCAGGATACTGCCCTCTTACCTGTTGGTGGGCTTGTGGGTCCTCTCCAGCCACCAGAACTCCACACCACTCCATCCTCTCACACTGTCCTTTTTTATTTACTTTGCTTGGTTTCCAATTCAAATGACATAGCCTTCTCTACTCAGAGAGAGAGAAATCACTTTTGCGTGATGACTGTCATCTAGGCATCTGGGAAACACTCAGGGAAATTGGTCTGGGATCAGAAGTACGTAGAATGAAGATGAAAAAACTTGTTCTGGTTTTCAGTATGTTAAAACGATGAATAGGCTGACTCTTGACAGAGGTCTATGCCAAGCTAAAGCCTTTTAATTGTTGGTTATATTTGATAGGAACCTTTTAAAAAGGAGTGACGTTTCCAACTGGTAGTAAAAAGGAAAAAGAAAATAATCTCATAATATGCTGAAAGCATTTTATGCTGGTAGAAAATATTCTTTTGTGCAGTATATTTACTTCATCAAAGTTATGAAGGGACATGTAGGATGAAACAGAGCTGAAAACATAAAATTAAAATTCAGTTGGAATGCAGGTTGGAAGAAATTATTATAGAGAGGGTTTTTTTCTATAAAAAGTAAATATATAGCAAGAACAAAGGGGAAACTCATTCATCTTGGGAATATTTATTATTTAAAACCAATTAGATTCTCTTTTTTGGGTGTTTTTATGCTGCTCCCAAGCCCCTTAATTTTGTAGGTTTTAGCCTTCTAAAAGGATAACTGCTTCCTAACTTTTAATGAGGTTGACATTAGCTTTTTCTCCTATCTTAAATCCGTTAGCTTTAGTCAGGGAATTTTTAGCTAGTCTCCAAGGGGAGGTGGGGAGGAGCATAAACGAACATTTTTTAAAAATGTGCTTTGTGGATCTCTCAAATATAAGTATTTTTCATGGTTTTAATAGAAGTAACCAGGTTCATAAAATCCATGAGGTGTCTTTTATATATTTTGGCTCATTTATGTTAATATGTTCAATTACTGATTTTCTTTTTTGTCAGTTAAGAATAACAAGACACAGACAATGAGTATTTGCCAAATCTAGAGCAGCCATTTATAGCACCAGGATCCTAGCTCAGGCTTTATAGAGTGTAACAGAGAGAGAGAGAGAAAGAGAGAGTGAGTGAGTACACCCACACATGCACATAAGAAAGTTAGTTTTGAAAAATGGCTGCGCTATATATAAGATCCTTGGTTGAGTTTTTCTTTCAGTGCTTTGAATATGTTATCCCACAGCCCTCTGGCCTCTACTGTTTCTGATGGGCAGTCAGCTGTAAGTGACCGTATCTGACTCACCCTGTCAGTGAGTGGGGGTGATGGGATCCAGTATTTGTGCTGGGGTAAAGCTTCCACTCTACAAGTAGGACTGGGTAGAAGAAAGGAGCCCCCACTTTCAGATGTGCTTGCCTGGAATAAAGCGTCTGTAGCACAGAGCTGGAAGGAATGGGAAATGCTGGTGCCCTGCACCTCCTGAGCAGAAACCAAGGCTCTAGACTGAGAGCTGGGGAGGGAGGAAGGGGTACTGTCTTTTTTGGCAACACCTGCCGGGAGTAGATATTCTGTCCCACTGAATTGGGAGAAGGGTGTAGAAGGGAAACAAATGATGTTTCGTATGTCACAGACTTCCTGTTCTTTCCAAGATCTAGTAGATTTTCTTGAATAAATGTTTCTCCACTTGCTGTATGCCATTAGGAGAATTTCCAGAAACTTTCAATGTTTTGTTTTGTTTTTATAATTTTTACCAGTTGTGGTTGTTTCACTGGGGAGAGGCTCTGCTGAGCTCCTGACGTAACCAGTTCAGAAGTGTTCCCCTCCCTCTCCCCCCAACCAACCAAGAGAGTTAGTTTTAACTCCCAAAGCAAAAGTTCTGGGAGCCAGAACATTTTTAACCAAGACTGTGCGGTAACTAGTGTGTTGCTGAGAACTTAGTGCTACTGAACATTAATACATATGGTCTTTCTTTAATCAGTTTGTTTAGAGCAATATTTTTAAGTGAGATAAATATTTCTAGAGAATAATTCTAAGACAACCGAAAATTTGTATGGCTGTAAATCATAGAAATAATAAAGTAGGAAATGTGTCAAAAGTCTTTTGCCTTTTAAACATGTATCTAAAAGCATTACTAAGTTTAGGAAATGTATTTATCTTTCTTTTTTTGTTGTGTAGGCTTTGTCAGGTTTTTAGAAGGCTATTATATTGTGTTAATAACCAAAAGGAGGAAGATGGCAGATATTGGAGGTCATGCAATATATAAGATTGAAGATACAAATATGATCTATATACCCAATGATTCTGTACGTATTACTCATCCTGATGAAGCTAGGTATGTACTGGTGGTAACTGCTATTTTTTTACCTGGTAGACCAATTAGAAAATAAAACATAGTCAAAAGATTATAAATGTTATGTTAAAATGTAAAATACTGGCTCAGAATGCTACAGCTTTTGTTCAAGTGCTATTAAAAACCCTCCATTAAAACAATGGATTTGGGCAAGAATCAACAATGGCTCCTAAAACCATTAGGTGAGAGGTTATTATTGAGGAACAGATATTCACTCAGTCTCAACATACCATACTCCATAACTATCTTTATTATTTACAAAGAGAAAAAAATGGCAAACATACTCACCAAATGATCAAATTCAGCATCACCAATAATGAGACAAAACTGACATTATTTACCTCTTAACGTGAAGCAATGGGAAGGACGCCCACTACCTGTGTAGTTTTCTTACTAAAAATATTTAACTTAAATCTAAGCATGAGGAAATAATCAGATAAATCCATATTGTGGGACTTTCTGTAAGACACTGGCCTGGACCCTCCAAAAATGTCAATGTCGTGCAACACAGGAAGAGCCAGAGAGTTGTTCTAGAGTTTAGAATCGACATGACAAAGTGCAACACTTGAATTTGTTAGATCCAGGATTAAAACATGTGTGTGCATGCTCATGTACACGTGCGTGCGCGCACACACACACACAGCTATAAAGGACTGTACTGGAACGGTTTGTATATGGACTATATACTAGGGGATATTGGATCAGTATTAAATGTTGGGTGTATAATGATATTGTGGTTACTCAGGAGATTGTCCTTGTTCATAATAGATATAAAATAAAATATTTAGGACTGAGGTTTCATCATGTCTGCTACTTACTGTAAATGGTTTAGAAAAATAAAATGTACATGTATATTTAAAGAGAGAGAATGTATGTGTGTATAAATGTATAATGAGAAATGTTCAACAGTGAATTCAGGTGAAGGATATACTGCTGTTTATTACACTATTTTTTCCCCCAATTTTTCTATGGATTTGAAACCTTTAAAAAGTTTTGGGGGGAAATTACTGGAACCTTGGGCATGTGGGGAAAGGCTATTAATAAATTAATAAAATGATAGAGAAAAGATTAGAATTGGTTTATTTTAATATTATAAAGGTTAAAATGGAACAAAGTTAGGCATGCTTATAAGTTTTTAGGGAAGGTAACAGTTTAGATTTTAATTTCACTCAGTACTTTCATGGTGTTGTTCTAGATACATGAACTGGAATTTAAAGGTGGTGTGGCTCTCTTGTTTAAGACCCTCTTAGATAGTGGTTTTCTGGACCTTTGTGGCATTGTCTTTGGTATTTGGAAGTGGAGTATTTAAAACATAATTTGTTTACACAGGGGTAAGTAGAGTTTACCGGATAGAGTGGACTTTTGTCTTATACGAACAAAAAAATTATGTCTCTTATAGCTTATAGGCAGGCATAGTATATTGAATAAAAGTGAATCAGAGAGGAATCTAAAAAAATGATACAAATGAACTTATTTACAAGACAGAAATAGACTCACAGACATAAGAAACAAATTTACCAGAGGGGAAGGGGGGGCAATAAATTAGGAATTTGGGATTAACAGATACACACTACTATATATAAAATAGATAAAAAACAAGGATCTACTGTATAGCACAGGGAACTATATTCAATATCTTGTAGTAACCTGTAATGGAAAAGAATCTGAAAGAGTATATATATACATATACGTGTGTGTATATATATATAACTGAATCACTTTGCTGTAGGCTTGAAACATTGTAAATCAACAATACTTCAATAAAAAATAAATTAATTTAAAAAAGTGAATCAGATAGGCCAGTGCATAGAAATCCAAGGGTTGGGGAAAAATTAAAGAGGTTTATATTATTTATAAGCCTCATCTTTATGATTCTTTAGCTGAGAATAGTAAAACAAATTACACTCTTCTATATAGTGATATGACTGTCTTTAAAGAATGAACTTATCTTGTGATTAATATTGTATAGTAAATGGAATAATCCAGAATAAGATACAGTTATTTTAATAGCTTGTTATAGGTGGACTTACACTATTACTGGATAGGTAAACTTTTACCATACTTACAAAACTATGTAATCCAATAATGCATTTAAGTAAAAATGTTTGGTATGATATTAGGAAATAAAGTACCATAAAACATTTCATACAAAATGATAAGTAGATGTTACCCCTCTGATGTATGGTTGTATCAACATTATAAAATTTGCTAGAGCAATTCACCATGTTAAAATATTGTTGGGAAAAATTATGACTATCTTAATATATGTAGAAAATGTATTTGAGGGAATTCCCTGGCTGTCCGGTGGTTAGGACTCCGTGCTTTCACTGCCGAGGGCACAGGTTCGATCCCTGGTTGGGGAACTAAGATCCCGCAAGCCGCACGGCGTGGCCAAAAATATGTGTGTGTGTGTGTGTATGTATTTATATTTATATATATATTTTTCATATATATATATATATGACAAATTCAATACCCATTTGTGATCAGTGTCTTTAAAAGGTTGAAATGAATATGAAAAAGTGTTAACATTTATTAGTCCTGAGTGGTAGATACATGGACATTTTATTCTGCACTTTTTTTTCAGTTTAAAAAAACTTTGCAGCTTAAAATTATGGTGACCCACAAACATTTCTGCTTGTTTTTGTTCCTCTACTCTCTCCAACCTCAAAGCATATTGTGAAAACAAGAACAGTATTTACTTCTGTCTTGCCCAAAGTCTAAGCGCCCTATGTATGTAAGGGCATGACTTTCCCTCTCTGGCATAATCAGTGATGAGGAAGCGGTCAAACTAAAGTTAAGGGTCTCAAGTGATGATCAGGATACTTAGAAATTGCTCCAGTTGAAATCTCTTCTCCAGTTATGGATTGAATTTCTCAGTTTCAATGAGTGTATTTACAAATATAAATGTATATATATATGTATATGTTAAGCTATGAACAAATAATGGTGTTGTGTGAATGCAATATGCTTTGGGGTTTTTTGGTCATTTTTTTCCCCAGTTCTATTGAGATAAAATTGACATACATCACTGTGTTAGTTTAAGGTGTTCAGCATAATGGTTTGACTTAGATATAATATATTGTGAAATGATTACTGCAGTAGGTTTAGTTAGCATCTGTCATCTCATATAGATACAATAAAAAGAAAAAGAAAAAAAAGAAGAAAATTTCTTTCCTTGTTATGAGGACTCAGTATCTACTCTCTTAACTTTCATGTATATCATATAGCAGTGGTAACTATAGTCATCAGGTTGTTAACTATAGTCATCATTTTTTTTCAGGTATCTACGAATATTTCAAAATGTGGACCTGTCCAGCAATTTTTACTTTAGGTATGTTTGAGCTGAATTTTGCTCTTATCATTCTCTTAAATGTTTATATAATTTTCCATAGGGTAAAAACAGAATCAGTAGTACTTCAGTTATTCTTTTTTTTAAAATAGCCAAAGTTTTTCATCTAAAATAGTACAAATACAAGTATTTCCTCCTTTTAAAAATCTGATATTTGAAAATTTGAATGGATAAATTGTAATTATACTCACTATAAAAATCATCTTTATTAGAATTTTAAGGAAATATCTTTTAGTTTTGAACTACAAAAATGAAATCTGCGTTCAGTCTATATACAGAGTTGTAACAGTTTCACAGTTTTCAATTTAACAATCTAGCAAAATTAGGTAAAAATAAATTCAAAATAAGAAGAACTGTTGAAATACCAACATACCGTACTGGCATTGTAAATTACTAACTTTCCTGGAGAGGAACGTAGCATTAAGTATATATGAAAATATGCCTGAAGGTAATAAATCAGGAGATAAAATATTAATCCTTATTTGTAAAGGGACATTAATAGCTTCTCTATTTATCATGGCCCAAACAAGCAAACCAGCAAACACAGGGACAACCCAAATATCGATAATTGAAAAATAAGCAAGCAAAGTATAGCAGAGCATCATGATAAAATATTATACCACTGATGATGTGACCAATATGTAGGCCAGGTAAATAGAATTTTCCATGTAGCCAAATAACTTTCTTTCAGCTATAATGTCCAAACTCAAAAGTAGAACATAAAATAGCATATAGCAATAAGGACTTGAGTCATGGGACTAGAAGAGGACCCAGAGTGTTGTAGCTATTGGTGTTACATACTTTTGGGGTACTTTGCATTATTTTAAATTTATTTTTAAACTGTTAATATAGTTAACCATTTCTTTATGAAATAAAGAAAAACTTGTCTACTGTGTAGAGTGGATTATGTCTTCATGTGAAACCGAAGACAGTTAATTAATTTAGCAATAGTATAGTGAAGGGCTCCTAAAGAAATAATTTTTGCTTCCACCAATGTTTATTGAAAGTATATTTCCATTGTATTTGTTTCCATCATTTGCTTTTCAGCCTTTATTGCTTAATTATGTTTATAGTCTCTGTGAGTTATTACTGAAGCTCAGTGGTACTGTTAGAAATGGTCTTCTCCTGATTCACCATTTTCAGCTTCGTCTGCATCCCCATACTGAGTTCTGAACAAGTCATTCCATAAGTAAAAATATGAGGTTAAAGACTTCTGGAAAGATTATACTGCATTGTTATGATTCAGCTAGAATAAAGCAGGAAGAATTGATTTTAAAAGTAAAAGCCCAGGGCTTCCCTGGTGGCGCAGTGGTTGAGAGTCTGCCTGCCGATGCAGGGGACACGGGTTCGTGCCCCGGACCGGGAAGATCCCACATGCCGCGGAGCGACTGGGTCCGTGAGCCATGGCCGCTGAGCCTGTGCGTCCAGAGCCTGTGCTCCGGAACAGGAGAGGCCACAGCAGTGAGAGGCCCGCGTACTGCAAAAAAAAAAAAAAAAAAAAGTAAAAGCCCAACTTCTCTCCACCCCCCAGCTTTATTGAGATATTACTGACATATGTAAGTTTAAGTTGTACAATGTGATGATTGATACATGTATAGATACATGTATATATTGCAAATGATTACCACAATAAGGTTAGTTTACACCTTCATCCCATCACACAGTTGTGATTGTGTGTATGTGTGTGTGTGTGTGTGTGCGCGTGTAGTGATAACATTTAAGATTTGCTCCCTTAACAAATTTCAAGTATATAATTCAGTATTGTTAATTATAGTTACCATGCTCTGTACATTAGATATCCAGATCTTATTTATCTTATGGCTAAGAGTTTGTACCCTTTGACCAACATTTCTCCATTCCTCCCCCTGCCACTGGCAACTACTATTCTACTCTCTCGTTCTATAAGTTCAGCTTTTTAAGATTCCACATGTAAGTGAGAACATAGTCTTTGTCTTTGTTTGTCTAACTTATTTCACTCAGCATAATGCCCTCGAGGTCCATCCATGTTGTTGCAAAAGGCAAGATTTCCTTTTTTATGGCCAAATGATACCCCATTATTTATATATGCCACATTTTCTTTATCCATTTATCTGTTAATGGACTCAGGTTGTTCTGTGTCTTGGCTGTTGTCATTAATTCTGCAGTGGGCGTGGGGGAGCAGATACCTCTTTGAGATAGTGATCTCATTTCCTTTGGATATATACCCAGAAATGGGATTGCTGGATCATATGGTAGTTTATTTTTAATTTTTCAAAAATTTATTTAATTTTATTTATTTATTGATTTTGGCTGCGTTGGGTCTTCGTTGCTGTGCGCGGCCTTTTCTCTGGTTGCCGCGAGCGGGGGCTACTCTTCGTTGTGGTGCGTGGGCTTCGCATTGCAGTGGCTTCTCTTGTTCCAGAGCACGGGCTCTAGGCGTGCAGGCTTCAGTAGTTGTGGCATGGGGCTCAGCAGTTGTGGCTCACGGGCTCTAGAGCGCAGGCTCAGTAGTTGTGGCACACGGGCTTAGTTGCTCCGCAGCATATGGGATCTTCCTGGACCAGGGCTTGAACCCATGTCCCGGCATTTGCAGGCGGATTCCCAACCACTGAGCCACCAGGGAAGCCCTATTTTTAATTTTTTGAGGAACCTTCATTCTGTTTTCCATAGTGGCTGCACCAATTTACATTCCCACCAGCAGTGCAAAAGGTTCTCTTTTCTCTACATCCTTGCCAACCCTTACTGTTTCTTTGTTTGTTTTATAATAGCCATTCTAATAGGTATGAGGTAATATCTCATTGTGGTTTTGATTTGCATTTCTCTACTGTGATGTTGAGCAACTTTTCATGCACTTGTTGGCCATTTGTATGTCTTCTTTGGAAAAATGTCTATTCAAGTCTTTTGCCCATTTTAAAATTGGATTATTTGTATGTTTGCTGTTGAGTTGTATGAGTTCCTTATGTATCTTGGCTATTAACCCCTTAATAGTTAGATGGTTTGCAAATATTTTCTTCCATAAGTTGCCTTTTTATTTTGCTGACTCTCTTTCTGTGCAGAAGCTTTTTAGTTTGAAGCTTTTTAGTTTGTTTATTTTTGCTTTTGTTGCTTGCTCTTTTGGTGTCATATCCAAAAAACATCTTTGTCAAGAACAGTGTCAAGGAAATTTTCTCCTATGTTTTCTTTTAATAGTTTTATAGTTTTGGGTCTTACATTTAAGGCTTTAATCCATTTTGAGTTAATTTTTTGTGAGTGGTGTAATACAGGGGTCCAATTTCATTCTTCTGCTGATGGTTGTCCAGTTTTCCCAGCACCATTTATTGAAGAGACTATCGTTTCTCCATTAGTCTTTTTGGCTCCCTTGTCAAATATTAGTTGACTATATATAGGAGTGGGTTTATTTCTGGGCTCTCTATTCCATTGGTCTAGGTGTCTTTTTTATGCCAGTAACACACTGTTTTGAATGCTATAGCTTGGCAGTAAGGTTTGAAATCAGGAAGTTTGATGCCTCCAGCTTTGTCCTTCTTTCTTAAGATTGCTTTGGCTATTAGGAGTCTTGTAATTCCATACAAATTTTAGAATTGTTTTTCTTCTATTCCTGTGGAAAATGTCATTGGCATTTTGATAGGGATTGTATTGAATCTATAGATGCCTTTGGGTAGTATGGACATTTAAACAATGTTAATTCTTCTGTTCCATGAACACTGGATATCTTTCCATTTATTTGTGTCTTATTTTTTTCATCCATGTCTTATAATTTTTAGTGTACAGATCTCTTATCTCCTTCGTTAAATTTATTCCTAAGCATTTTTTATGCTCTTGTAAATGCGATTGAAAAACCAACTTTTTTTTTTATTTAATTAATTAATTTATTTATTTTTGGCTGTGTTAGGTCTTCGTTTCTGTGCGTGGGCTTTCTCTAGTTGTGGCGAGCAGGGGCCACCCTTCATCGCGGTGCGCGGGCCTCTCTTGTGGAGCACAAGCTCCAGACGCGCAGGCTCAGTAGTTGTGGCTCATGGGCCTAGTTGCTCCGTGGCATGTGGGATCCTCCCAGACCAGGGCTCGAACCCGTGTCCCCTGCATTGGCAGGCAGACTCTCGACCACTGCACCACCAGGGAAACCCCAAAACCAACTTTTTAATACAGATTTTACCCCTGTGAGATTAGATGCTAGTAAAGCTAATGGCTCTATCGAGCAAATGTGGTAAAACTTAATTTCACAGATGAAATAAATCAATTTCAAACAAATAAATAGTAAATCAATAATTTGATAATTAATAAATTGAGGAAGAAATAATTAAAATATGTATGTGAGTCTCCAGACAAAATTGTAACCATCTTAAAATATGACTAAAATACTTTCAAATTTGTGTAAACCTAAAGAATTCTAGATACTGTCTGAAATTCTGTGCTAAAAATATATAGCTAGAGATACTTATAAAAATTGTTAATTTTGTGCAAATTTTGTTTGCACAGACTGTTACAATTTTTTGCATGACTGTTATGCTTTTCAAACATATTTTACCGTGATGGCTTGTGTTATTTGCTTATTCTTGTTTTATTACTAAGTCAGTTATTGTACCACCAGTAATAATTAATAGAATTCTTTTCATTCATAGGTAAACTAGAGTACAGTACTGTTGCAGTGGATATTGTAACATTTTTAGTACTCCATTCAGATATATGAGAGTGTGACCCCTTTGTACAAGGCCCTGAAGTTAGATTAATTTCAGCGTGAAGCAAAAAATGCACACTGCAAATCAATTAATGTAGGTTACTCACATTGTATTGTATATTTCTAGTTATGCAAATGCCTAAGTCATGCAGTGATTTTTTAATTTCCAGTTATATTCATGGTTTACTGTGTTTTAATGTGCTTATTTGTACAGCATTGCTTCCAAGGAAACTAACAGGTGCTAAGTAATTTAGTTCATAGGTTTTAATTCCTTCTGGGAGCCAAGACTATGAAATATGTTTTGCTTTTCTAATTCTTATTAAGTTTCAGTTCTTTTCTCAGTTACAGCTATGATTTGTCCCACTCACTTCAATATAATCTCACTGTATTGCGTATGCCCCTGGAGATGTTAAAATCAGAAACGACCCAGACTCGCCAGGAGAGTTTTGACATCTTTGAAGATGAAGGATTAATTACACAGGGTGGAAGCGGTAGGTGGTTTTCAGCACATCCAATATATGTTAATGTGGCATCTATGAAACGGCATCTCATTAAATTCACTCACATTTCTCCTTTCCTCTTTGCTCTTTGTCCTTATATCAGGTTGTTTCAGGTATAGGAACTTGACCAATTCATTTTTATAGAGATCATGCATCACCCAATGAATTTCATTTGTGGGCAAGCCAGAAAATTGTATACTGATGTTTTCTAGCAAAATTTCATGCACCTTTTATGGAATACATTCAGTTTAGTCCTTGAATGGAGAATTTTCTTTTTAAATATTGGAGACTACACATCACCACCTTATTTTTCTTCATAGAGACCAATTGTGTATGGGTTGAGTTTTAGAAAACAGTTACCATGGCTTGCCTATTGTATCCTAGACATTTATATGTCATATCTCTAATCCTCATAAAAACTCTGCTCAGTAGGTATAATGCTACTTTGAAAGAAATAAAGGCTAAGTAGGAAAATGAGGCCTAGAGATTAAGATCGCAAGGCCAGTGTCTAGAGGAACCATTGCAATAGGTCAGAGGCTGTTCTGACTTTGATTGGTCTCAACTTGCCCCTCTGGTCCCTCACAAGCCCTGCTTCTGTCAAGACCATTGTGGGATTACTGCAGGACGTGTGTGTGACTAGTCTAGAGTGGCCCTGGACATCTGGGACTAACCAGTCACAGAATAGTATTGGTACCTTTATCCCTGGATTTGGGGGTTGGTCTAGAAATCTAAAGCCAGAGACATTGCTAGAGTTAATGTTGTGAAGGAATTGCTTCAAACTTAAGACAGTTTAACTGAATTGGGCTTACTATGGAAACATAAAAAGTTAGTAGTGTCTTTGGGTGCCTTCCTCAGTGCGCCTTCTATATAGTGATGGAGATGTGAGTGCAGAGGTAGAATGTAAGTTCCAGAAGGTTTGTCCTTACAGGACACACAGAAAGAGGCTGTACTCTGTTAGCATTTTGCCAAAGGTTCTGGTCCACTCTAAGAAGACTTAGACTGTTACTTAGACTGAATGCCGTCTCTGTTATTGCCTTGACTCTTGTTAGTTTATTAGATTGAATATCTCTTGAGCTAAGGCCAAACCCAGTGCACCCTCCCTACCCCAAAACATCTAGATCACGTAAATTTGCCATGGTTCAGACATCTGGATTGTAACCTGTACCCCTAGAGACAGGTGGAGGGTAAAATAATGTGTGCCTGAATATTTGTCACATCATTTCTTCTAAATATCATACTTAGTAATAGAAAAGCTAAAAGTATTACCAAATTTGCACTATGTCTCATCTCACATCTGAATTTGAATATCTGTTCTGGGATCTGAATTAAGCCTCTGAAAGCTACTTAATTTTTTACTATCTGTCAAGCAGTTCTACTTAATAGATATGAATAACTGTGTATTAGGTTTTTATAGCTGCTATAAGAAATTACCACAAACTCAGTGACTTAAAACTATACAAATTTATTATCTTATGGGAGTCAGAAGTCCAAAGGAGGTCTCAGTGGACTAAAGTTAGAGTGTCAGCAAGGCTGCGTTCCTTTCTTGAGACCCTAGGGAAAAATCCATTTTCTTGCCCCTTTCATCTTCAAAGCCAGCAATGGCCGGCCGAGGGTTTTCCCACATTACATCACTCTGACACACTCCTGTTTCCCCCTTTCACTTATAATGACCTGTGATTACATTGGGCCCACTTGGACAATCCAGAATAGTCTCCCCATCTTAAGGTCATCTGATTAACAACCTTAATTCCATCTGCAACTTTAATTCCTTCTTGCCATTGTAACATAACATATTCACAGGTTCTGGTGATTAGGACATAGACATCTTTTCTGTAGGGGAGGGATGCATTATTCTCCTACTACACAGGGGGAAACTGATAGGAAAGAGAGGGTGAGGGTAATAGGTATCGGGGTAGGTAGAAAAGGAAAATAATACATTTTTTAAAAATCTCTAATGTGTCAGGCAGCAAGTTAGTCACTTTGCATATATTATTTTTTTAATCTGAATAATATCTCTGCGGTGAGTACTACCATCATTTCACAGTTTAGAAAATTGAGGTTCTGAGATGTTACGTAACTTGCCAAAGGTCACAGAGCTGGTAAGTGGCAAAGACAGGACTCCAATCCATTATTCATGCTCAGTGTAATGTCATTGAAGAGGTAGAGAAGGCTTAGTTTTTATGAATAAAACCAAAGTGTTTGTCATAGTATATGAACACTCTTAACATACATGTTTTGAGAAGAGTATTGACTGCCTCTATCCAGAACTGTTAACGATCTTTTAAGCCATTATCTTTTAAATATACTTGTTTTATTTTGTACTTTATATAAGTTTTGTAAAACTCATTGATGTTTAATAAATTTATTTGGATATCCTGAAGTCATGCTTGATGAAATTAGTTTTGTTGTATAGAAAAAGCTTGATATGATAACAACTACCACTTATGGAAGTATCAGTAAGACACCAGACTTGTTCTGAGCACTTTATGTACATTATCAACTTATCTTTATAACAATCCCAGGATACAGGCACAAATGAGGAAACAGGGGCACTGGGAGTAAGTAACCCTCTTGGTCACACCTGTCACCCTGCTGATGAGGCAGAGCTCGGATTTGGACCCAGGCACTCTGACACCAGAGCCATGCTCCCAGCTGCAGTCCTTGCTGTCTCTTGGCCTTATTCATGTATTTGTACACCTCTCCTTAATTTCCCAGCTGTTTTCTTCTCTCTTAGGTTAAAAACTCACAGATCAGAAAATGTGTGTTTTCTTTAACTTTGTACAGAATCAGCACAGTGTTCTGGGCAACGAGATGAGTTATATCTACTGAAAACAGCAATGATATTGATCAGGCATTTTGAAATTAAAAACAAAAGTTTAAGAACTTAAAAACGAATGTCAACCAATTTCCTTATCTTTCTGATACCAACTCTTATTTTTCAGGTGTATTTGGGATCTGTAGTGAGCCTTATATGAAGTACGTGTGGAACGGCGAACTTCTGGATATAATTAAAAATACTGTCCATCGTGACTGGCTGCTGTATATTATTCATGGGTTCTGTGGGCAGTCAAGTATCCTTTTTTAAAAAAATTAAGATACATATTATTAAACTTACGCTGTACCGATTTATAGAAAGCTATGTATGAATTATAAGATTACAATTGTCTGTGCATCCAACAGATAGATTATAATTACCTATGCATTCCACGTAGTTGAAATACAAACAGGAATGCAGATCTACTATGTATACAGACAAATAACAAGGAAGAAAACCTATGTGCATAGGAAGTGATACAGGTAGTAAGTATCATTCTTACCGAAGAGAAGGAGCAGAATCCCTGACAGGCGGGGAGGATGGGGCAGGCTCACAGGAAGAGTTGAACTTGGCCTGGCCTCAGTCAAAAGGCAGGCCTTGGCAATGAGATTGTGGATTGGGGAAGCACCATGAATGTAGAGATGGAAAAGTTCATGGGAGTGTACTTGTGGCTTGTATATATCGATAAAACCCCTGGGAGGTACAGTGTAGTGGGAAGGAGATCGTTTAGGGGGAGTCAGACTGCCAGTCGCCAGATTGCTTTGGTGGTCGGACCAAGGACTTTGGGTTTGGCGCTAGAGCTTTTGAAAATTTTTTTTCAGGAGGGTAACATACAAATTAGTACTTAGGAAGCTTGAGTGGATAGCTATTTTCAAGGTGGATTAAGTAAAATGAGACTAGAACAAGGGACACTTGTTAGGAAAAGATTGCAGTGGTTCAGGCATAATGTAATGAAGGTCTGGATTAGGGCATAATAGATTAAATAGACATAGGTTGAGCCTTGGATTAAGCTGATGAGTTCAATTTTATAAATACCTTTTGTCCTTTTATTTAATTTCGCTATGTTGAAACCTCTCAACGTGTGCTATTACGTTATGAGGTTTAGGAAGGCAGTGTCTTCTTTCTAGGAGTGGTGGTTTGGTTTTTCCTGTCCCCTTTTGAGATCATGTAGGGCATTTGTGCGCCTAGCCTGCTTTCTAGTTGACATTCTTCCTTGTGTTCTAGGTTTTTTAAAAACCTAGAGTGAAAACTTTAAAGGAGTGGTTGTTTTGAGACCATTAAGTGGGTGAATGTGATGAACCAATATTATGCTTTCTTGCATCAGACCTTTTGGGAGGAGTGGAGTCAGGGGGTAGAGCTGGAGAGATGAGCCTTGAAGAGGACCTGTGCTGCCTTCTTGGTGGCAAACGAGGGCAAGGAGAGGCTGGGTGAAGACGCAGAGGACTTTGGGAATGAAGATGAGTGAGATTTGTGTGCTACACTTGAAATGGCTCATTACTTTGTAATCATTTTCAACCAATGAGTGGTACTATCTGATTGATCATTCACTGAATAATGAGATTTGGCTCTGAAATACTCTTTCTGCTTCCAAAAGTAAAATCAACCTGTAAAAGCACACAGTTTGCACCACCAAGGACACTAAAAGGAATGTGCTACAGTTGCTAAAGACAGTTTCTAAAAGGTAATTCTAAACTGTTTTGTATTTCTCAAGAGCTAACTCAGGGCCTGGCATAAGTACAATAAATGGGTTTTTTTTAAGTAGTGAATAGCACCATAGATTATAATTTTAAAGCTCGTTCGTTGAAATGTTGACTCCAGGCTCCCAGTTATCAAGCATTTAATGAATTCTGGAAGTCTACATGAGATAAAAGTCATTGCTATTTACTGAACGTTTGCTATAGGCCAGGCAGTAGTAACCATTACACACATTACCTAACCTAGTCTTCCCAACCACCTAATAAAATTGGTTATGTTTTTTAGTACTTATACCGTTTTACAGAAGATGAAATGGAGGCTCAGAAAGTTAAATAAGGTGACATAATTAATAAACGTTATTTTGATTAAACAGTTCCCAGTGTTCAATTTTGCAGTTAGGTGACAAATTTGGGTACTCTCACTGTATTATACTAACTCCATTCCCTCAGAGTTATCTATTGCTTCATAATTCAAACACCCTGTTAAGTGACATTTGCTCACTTTGACAGGTATATGGTCTCTGAAGACTAAGGAAGGTTTAGTTGTACCTGTTTACATCCATACTTGGCTATAAGGAGGGACCACAGGTCTTCCCTTGGCCGATAACCCTACATCTGGTTACCATTTCCTCTGAAGTTCATGGAAACCACTCCTTAGTGAAGTTCGTTTTTGCCTTAATACCTGCATAATTGGAAAGAACAGTTAGACCCAATGTTGTTCCATTCTTGGGTGGAGCTTTTTGGTGTTCTTTAACCTACTGGACAAAGTATATTGGGTGTAATGATTCTCTTGGTTTGGTGTGACAGTCATGAATGCTAAACAGCTTTAACTTGATTTCCAAGAGCTGTTGATCTATGGACGACCTGTGTATGTCACTCTAATAGCTAGAAGATCCAGTAAGTTCGCTGGGACCCGTTTTCTCAAGAGAGGTGCAAACTGTGAGGTAAGATGGGAAAACAACAACACTGCTGGAGATTGAACTTTTTACATCAGCTTTGCTGGCAGGTGAAGCAAAGTGGAATTTTAGAAAGTGGAATTTCTTAGTTTGGGACATTATCAAGAGAATAATGAATTCTCTAGAGTATCGGAAACTTGTGAGAAATATGACTAATGTACAGATACTCTGAAAAATCAACTGTCTTAGAGTTATGCAATACCTTAGGGGGTTATGAAATGTCTAATGTTTTGGAGGATGAGTCATTTCTGTAATATATGAAAAAATGTAGTACATATTTAGTGGAGAGACTAAAATAGCAAAGCACCTCCACCCAAGGAATAAATGGAGGGGAGCACTCATTGGAAATGCATCCTTGATAAGAAGACTGAGTAGAGCAAGGCATGGGAAACCCTTTACCCCCTTCCCTCTGCTTTCGTTTGGCTCAAGACAGACTCCTTCTCTACTCATCCCTAGAAAATAACAACAAATTTTTCTGTCCTGCCTTCAGTCATGTAATGTCCTTTGAGTGTTCCATCTCTCTTTGCAACAGACAACTTGAATCTTAGGCAGATGTGTGATTGAGTAGACAGATTGAGCAAGACATTGGGTTTTGATCCTGCCTTAAAATAGCAACATTTGTTCTTAAAGTTATATCAGCAGTGAACATAGTTATAACTGGTGCTTTAAGAAAAAAGCAGAATTTTGCAACTCTATTTTTTACTTCTGAATATTTCAAGGGTAATTAAACAGGTACATTATTAATGCCTCTAAAATTATTCTTTGTCATATCATCATATACTTTTATAGGTAAAGCTATCTCAAGATTTTTTTTTTTCTCTCCGTCAGGCATCTTTTATTGGAATCTCTTTCTTTTGTCCTTTTATTCCTCCTTGGTCTTCAGAATTGAATTCTTATATTTCACTGGTCTTCCTAACCTCCTGTATAATTTCATGTGATTGGTTTTTTTTGGTTTCCTTCTCTGCCATTTATATCACTCAAGCTGTTCTCTATCTAGTACTTGTATTAGCTACTTAACTTGATTTTTCCCTTGTCTATTCTCTGCTATTTTTAATTGCTTCCTTTATTGCATTTTAATGATTTTCCTTTTTTTAATATGCACATTGAATGTTGATCAACATTTACCTCTTTTAAAACATTCTAAGACTAGGAATTATATTTTCATTGTGTACTTGAAATTTTTTCCATTAAAAAATTCTAAGGATATAAAATATTTTTAAATGCACCTTTCTTTCCAGGGTGATGTTGCAAATGAAGTGGAAACGGAACAAATACTCTGCGATGCTTCTGTCATGTCTTTTACTGCAGGAAGTTATTCTTCTTATGTGCAAGTTAGAGGATCAGTTCCCTTATACTGGTCTCAGGACATTTCAACTATGATGCCTAAGCCACCTATTACATGTGCGTGGAACAGTCTTTTTTAATAGTAACTCTTCTTTACCCACATTTAGAGGTAGTGAACTACTATCACAGAAATCTCATAAATGCTTGGGTTTTAATGAAGTTTTAGTACTGAAGAGTAGATCATTTAGAAGAAGGACTACTAATATTTTTATGCAATAACATTTATATATGTATTTTTAATTTTGGCCACTAGTAAATTATTTATATTATAAAATATAAATGTAATTATTTATATTCAGAAATGTAAGAATCATTCAAATTCAATAAATACATGAAGAATGATTGATAAGCTCGAGAGGAATTTGAGACATGAAACTACCAGAAGATTAGTTGAATTGCATTTCTTTAAACATTATAATGCAAAACAAAACACTGTACTTCTTTTATTCTTTCTTTACCAGTTTTCATTCTGGTACTTACTCATTTTTTTTGTCCCCCCAGTGGATCAGGCAGATCCATTTGCCCATGTGGCTGCTCTTCACTTTGACCAGATGCTTCAGAGGTTTGGCTCCCCCATCATCATCTTAAATTTAGTGAAGGTATGACGTGCTATCTGTTTGGTTATGAAATTCAGTTACACTGGACAACATGGAGGGGTTTAACAAGCCTGCTTTACCTCTCCCTAGAGGAGAGACTTGTGGATTTATCATGCTATGATGGCTCACGGTGTCTGAACTGTCTGAGCCTCTGTCCTTTGGCCTCTGATTCCATGTGGCCTCTTCCCTGGGTATGTGGGAGAATCCGTGGTGTGTTCCCTTGGGAAGAGAGCAATGAGTGTGTCAGTCTCCTGATTTTCTGGGGTGAACTAGGTGCAGGTGAAATTCTGCCTCAGCTTCTAGGACAGCTTGGAGAAGGAAGCATGGAGGTCAAACAGCCACAGCCTAGCCTTGATACAACCACTTCGTTGACCATCCACAAGATCTGCTGGGCAAGATAATATGTAGTAGTGGGATCTAAAGACTAGATTCAGAAATTGGGTGTGGTTGTAGCTCAAGGATAGGGTGGACAGAGTGGTGGCCTGGCTTCATAATTCTGTGCTCCCTTGTCAGAGTACACTGGTCAACGTATCTTGTGTATATGAGTAGGCAGTCAGGTCAAAGGCTGGGGTAGAGGGTAGGGCGACTAGATAAGAAGAAATAAAAGGCATCCAAATCGGAAAAGAAGAAGTAAATCTGTCACTGTTTGCAGATGACATGATACTATACACAGAGAATCCTAAAGATGCTACCAGAAAACTACTAGAGCTAATCAATGAACTTGGTAATGTAGCAGGTTACAAAATTAATGCACAGAAATCTCTTGCATTCTTATACACTAATGATGAAAAATCTGAAAGAGAAATTAAGCGAACACTCCCATTTACCATTGCAACAAAAAGAATAAAATACCTAAGAATAAACCTACCTAAGGAGACAAGAAACCTATATGCAGAAAACTATAAGACACTGATGAAAGAAATTAAAGATGATACAAACAGATGGAGAGATACCATGTTCTTGGATTGGAAGAATCAACATTGTGAAAATGACTATACTACCCAAAGCAATCTACAGATTCAGTGCAAACTACCAATGGCATTTTTCACAGAGCTAGAACAAAAAAATTCACA
The DNA here is from genome assembly GCF_003676395.1 of Aethalodelphis obliquidens. Lineage (NCBI taxonomy): Eukaryota > Metazoa > Chordata > Mammalia > Artiodactyla > Delphinidae > Aethalodelphis > Aethalodelphis obliquidens. Next base: position 48,985,483 of record NW_020837947.1, on the reverse strand, counting down.
ATTTGTATGGAAACACAAAAGACCCCAAACAGCCAAAGCAATCTTGAGAAGGAAAAACGGAGCTGGAGGAATCAGGCTCCCAGAGTTCAGACTATACTACAAAACTACAGTCATCAAGACAGTATGGTACTGGCACAAAAACAGAAATATAGATCAATGGAACAGGATAGAAAGCCCAGAGATAAACCCATGCACATGTGGTCACCTTATCTTTGATAAAGGAGGCAAGAGTATACAATGGAGTAAAGACAGCCTCTTCAATAAGTGGTGCTGGGAAAACTGGACAGCTACATGTAAAAGAATGAAATTAGAACACTTCCTAACACCATACACAAAAATAAACTCAAAATGGATTAAAGTCCTAAATGTAAGGCCAGACACTATCAAACTCTGAGAGGAAAACATAGGCATGTACACTCTATGACATAAATCACAGCAAGATCCTTTTTGACCCACCTCCTAGAGAAATGGAAATAAAAGCAAAAATAAACAAATGGGACCTAATGAAACTTAAAAGCTTTTGCACAGCAAAGGACACCATAAACAAGATGAAAAGACCACCCTCAGAATGGGAGAAAATATTTGCAAATGAAGCAACTGACAAAGAATTAATCTCTAAAATTTACAAGCAGCTCATGTAGCTCAATATCAAAAAAACAAACAACCCAATCCAAAAATGGGCAGAAGACCTAAATAGACATTTCTCCAGAGAAGACATACAGATTGCCAACAAACACATGGAAGAATGGCTGAACATCACTAATCATTAGAGAAATGCAAATCAAAACTACAATGAAGTATCACCTCACACCAGTCAGAATGGCCATCATCAAAAAAATCTACAAACAATAAATGCTGGAGAGGGTGTGGAGAAAAGGGAACTCTCTTGTGCTGTTGGTGGGAATGTAAATTGATACAGCCACTATGGAGAACAGTATGGAGGTTCCTTAAAAAACCAAAAATAGAACTACCATACGACCCAGCAATCCTACTACTGGGCATATACCCTGAGAAAACCATAATTCACAGTCATGTACCACAATGTTCATTGCAGCTCTGTTTACAGTAGACAGGACATGGAAGCACCCTAAGTGTCCATCAACAGATGAATGGATAAAGAAGATGTGGCACATATATACAATGGAATATTACTCAGCCATAAAAGAAATGAAATTGAGTTATTTGTAGTGAGGTGGATGGACCTAGAGACTGTCATACAGAGTGAAGTAAGTCAGAAAAGGAAAAACATAATACTATATGCTAACACATATACATGGAACCAAAAAAAAAAATGGTCCTGAAAAACCTAGGGGCAGGACAGGAATAAAAACACAGACGTAGAGAATGGACTTGAGGACACAGGGAGGGGGAAGGATAAGCTGGGACGAAGTGAGAGAGTGGCATGGACATACATACAGTACCAAATGTAAAATAGATAGCTAGTGGGAAGCAGCTGCATAGCACAGGGAGATTGGCTTCATGCTTTGTGTCCACCTAGAGGGGTGGGATAGGGAGGGTGAGAGGGAGACGACGCAAGAGGGAGGAGATATGGGTATGTAAGTATACGTATAGCTGATCACTTCGTTATAAAGCAGAAACTAACACACCATTGTAAAGCAATTATACTCCAGTAAAGATGTTAACAAAAATCAGAAACCAATAATAAAATAATACTGAATTCTATATTTTAAAAACAAATCATAGCTGTTTCTGTTGCAATGAAGTGAAATGGAAGAATCTCATTCTGTGGCCAGGAAAACTCTGAGTGTATGAAAAGCAAGGGTTTTGTTATATTATGTTTGTGGCAGTTGGCCGACAAACTAGTAGTATCTGAGATTATTCTGAGAAGTTGGTTAGTAAGTATAATTCAATTTAATTAAAAACCAAGTAATCCTATGTCCATTTAGTCCACCATTTGACAAGCAGTTCTGAAGGTTTCCTTTGTGCCAGGGCAATCATAGAAGCAGTGGCTGCCTTCCCAGGGCTACCAGTCTAACAGAGGAGATGGTGAAGTGATGCAGAGGTACCGACACTGGGTTACGATGCTATGAGAGCTTATAAGGGGAAGGAAGTCTTCCCTGAGGAAGCGATGAGTCAGCTCAGCCTGAACGAAGAGGCATTAACAAGGCCAAGAAGAAAGAAAACAGCAGGTACAAAGGCCCTGAGACAGGAGGGGATTTGGTGGATTTAAGGAAGAAAAGGCTTGTCTTGCTGGGTCCCAGAGGATGAGGGAGTTATGCCAGACATGCAGAGCCTTGTAAGGTGTGTTAATGAGTCTGGTCTTTATCCTGACTTTCCAAAACCATGGAAGGTTTTGTATGGCTGAGAGGATGGTGATCAGATTTCTGTTTTGAAAAGATTGTCCTGACCTCAATCTAGAGAATGAATGGATTGGTACAAGGCTAAAGTCTATGTTGGAAGACAACATAGGTGGCTGTTAGAATTATCCAGAAAAGGGTAACTGGCCTAAACTCGGGTGGTGTGGTAGAGGTGGAGAGAAGTGGACACAGGCAGTAGGCTCAGTGATGAGCTGGGTCTGATATGAGGGAGAGGGAGATGTCAGGCTTGATTCCTAGGTTTCTGGCGAGTATCAGGTGGATGGATGGTGATGCCATTCACTGAGCCAGGGACCGTGGACTCAGTCTGTGAGGGAAGATGGTGAGTACGGTTTGGATGTGCTGAGGTTTGAGATGGATTGAGTCCTGTCAGAGGAGCTGGCAAGTGAGTGGCCAGTGTGTGAGATAGAAGCTCAGGAGAGAGGTCTGGGCTGAGGTGTGATTTTGTGGCTCATGTGTGCCCCAGCGATATTTGAAGACATGGGCATGGAGGTGATGCCCATTTAGAGAGTTCAGAGTGGGAAGAGGGAAGAGCCTCCAGTCTTGTCTTGAGGACCCCCCAGCTCTTAATGTCCAGTTAGAGCAGGCAGAGTCTGTAAAGGAGCCTGGGAGAGAACAGACAGAAAAGTAGGAGGAAAACCAGGTGAGTGCCATGTTATGACAGCTAAGAGAAAGCGTGTTTCATGAGGAAGGAAGGAAGCAGTCAACAGTGGCAAAGGCTGCTGACAGGTCAAGTAAGATGAAAACAGGAAATATGCTCCTTGTGTTACCAACACGGAGAGCACTGACTGAAGTGGACTGAGCTGTAGGAGGACTTCCCTCGTCCTGGGGAAATGAAGTACCTAATGAGAAATGAAGAAGAGTTGGTGTTTTCATCAGTATGTTGTTTTTTTGTTTTGTTTTTTTTTAAGAGAGCATAATGCTGTGTTTAAAAGCCTGTGGGAAGGATCCATTTGGGATCCTTGAGACGTATAAAACACAGGAGAGAGAAAGGACGATCAGGGGCATCATGTGCTTCAGAAAGGAGGAAATCTGAAACATGGAGGGAGGAATTATTTTAATGGGAGGACAGAATAGTAAGGGTACGTGTGTGTGTGTGTGTGTGTGTGTGTGTGTGTGTGTGTGTTGTGTACGTGTACATGCTCCTTCCTGATATCTTTAACTTCTCCTTAAGGTAAGAGGGACGGTCACCTGCTCAGAGCAGAGGTTTGAGGGTGGTGGAAGTTTCACAGCCTTCATGTATGTGCGAGGGTGGATTGACCAGAGACCTCCAGGAAATGCTAAGGGCTAATTTCAGGTTGGTGATCAGGATTTCTTTCTCTTTTTTTTTAATTAATTTATTTTTGGCTGCGTTGGGTCTTTGTTGCTGCACGTGGGCTTTCTCTAATTGCAGTGAGTAGGGGCTACTCTTCATTGTGGTGCGAGGGCTTCTCATTGCAGTGGCTTCTCTTGTTGCGGAGCATGGGCTCCAGGTGCGTGGGCTTCAGTAGTTGCAGCACACGGGCTCAGTAGTTGCGGCTCGCGGGCTCTAGAGCGCAGGCTCAGCAGTTGTGGTGCATGGGCTTAATTGCTCCGCGGCATGTGGGATCTTCCAGGACCAGGGATCGAACCCGTGTCCTCTGCATTGGCAGGCAGATTCTTAACCACTGCGCCACGAGGGAAGTCCCCCAAGATTTCTTAAATTCTGCTATTGCCTGACTTTTCCTGGCAGGGCTTGTGTATGGCTGTGAGCACAGAGGAAGTAGATAATTGGGTTCGTTCAGTTCTGCCAGGCAGGCGTGATGTAGAAAGACAGATAATAGGAGTTTTGGATGTTGGCGGAAGTCTAATTGAAGCAGACCATGAAACCTGAGCTGGAGGAGGGTGAGTGTTGGAGAGGGTGATGAAGAAAGCAGTGCTGTCGGTGGACTGGGGTCCTGGTGAGGTGGGGTGTTTAAAACAAGCCATCTGAAAATAAAAGAGGTTCTGGATAAGAAATGTTGAAGGCAGAGGAGTTACCTGTGGTGATGACTTGATCTGAGATGTGAGGGTGGGAAGGATGGCTTAGCTAGAGTGGAGGAGGAACAGGTACTGGGAGCCGCCCAGGAGGGGGGCACAGACCGAGATCCAGTTGCGGGGAAAAGACCGTAGAACCAAGTGCGAGGGTTCAGAGGAGCAGGGCGTGTGTGTGTGCCTGTGAGCGTGTGGCTCCGGAGGAGGGGAGTGGGGAGGAGGGGCTGGGGACAGTGAGGCAGGAAGCTTTATTTCTTCCTTTGTTGCTCTTTGCTTTATGAAATTATTGCATCCTATGAGGGATTGACTTTGTAAAATAAATCATTCAGGTATTAAATACATCATTTTTTAGACTTTGGTTCACATCAGTTCAGAAGTTTCATTTTCACATCTCTCCCCCATCAACTCAGAATAACATACGGCAATAGGTGGATGGTCCACAGCCTCAGCCTGATATTGAACAGCAGCTATAAGAGATATAATCAAAAAATTCAAAAAGGAAAACTCTAGTAATAAGAACCCTCATGAACACTTTTCTAGTAAGCTATAAGCCATAAGAGATTGTTAGTATAGAAATAAATTATTGCTGAAGCACTAAATTACAAGGTTATCGCTAGAACATAAACATCGACCTTAATTAGTGCATTTTCTTCATATTTTAGAGTCCTTATAGTGTGGTTAAAAGCTATGGTTAAGTGGAAATTCAGTTTATGATGTTTGAAATAATGTATTTCTCTATTAAATATGCAGGTTCAAAATATAATATCAGATACGTGTGGTTGTAAAGTGTTCCTGCCCAGCTTTCTCAAATGAACATTTATTTCTTAATATTTAAAGGGCAGTCAGTGGATTTTAAAATTGTCCTTGTTTATTGTTTCATTGCCATAAAAATCCTGGCAATAACTAGAAAATTGTTTGGAGATTAAGTTGCTGTTTTGTAGAATAGAAAAAAATGTTTTTGTCATTAGTTATCTTATTCATAGGATAAAAGAAGATGTTTATTCAGTTCACTTAGAACTCCTCATTAACTTGTCAAAGAATGTGTGTATGTGTGCGTGTGTGTGTAGCATGATATCAACGGATATTCACTCTTTATTCTGCCTCCGTATGAAGTGTCTAAAGTGGAATACATTTCTTGATTTCTCTTTTGCCCTGTGTTGTGCACTATCTCCTGCCCTCCCTCCACTCCACCATGTGGAGGTTTGAGACACTGCTTGTCAGACATTTTGGAGCAATCCTTATACTGTCATTGCTTCTACTGGGGATCAGTAGGAAGCCAACCAGGGATCTGATGTCATTGTACATCAGAGGACTTTAATCCGGGGTCCATGGACGGCCATTGTGGGGGGGTGTCTCTGAACCCTTTGAAACAATCACTTGCATATGTGAAGTTTTCATCTGGTTGTTAAAGGGGTCTGTGACCAAAGAAGGTCGATGAAACAATCCACTAGCTAATCCACTGTGGGCAGACTATGCATAAAGCAGATTCTTTACATAGACATGATTGAAAGTTGATGAAATAACCTTATCTCTCTGTCTCATTAAATGTCAGATTTGATATAAGAAATTCAAAAACTTTTTGTTTCTCTAACTGGCTTAAAGTGCTTTTGAGAAAATTACAGGTATACAATTTAATTTTCTCAGATGTAAAAATAAGCTAAATATTTGTTCATCCCAAACTGATTTAATGCTGTTCTTAATCAATTCTTAACTAATTCCTCCATACATACAGCTGTGCAAAATCACTGTTTCCTCAGTGATTATCTAATTAAATTCATGACAGTTGAAAAGTAATCACCATGGTTGAAAACAGTGTAGACCTATTTTGATGCCAGCAATAGTACCTCAGTGCTGTATCCATATTGCTGAATTGTTTTTTGTTTGTTTCTATGTGAAGTCCTGATCAGGATAACAATAAAGTTAATTTTTATTAATCCTTACCATGTGTCATATGCTCTGATAAGAAACTATCATGTTTCGTCTCACTTAAACCTCACATTAATCCTTTAAGTGAGATACTTCTGTTACCCATTTTACAGACGAAGAAATGGAGGCCAAGGAAAGTTGAGAACCTTGCTCAAGGCCATGTGGCTGGTAAGAGGCAGAGCCAGCACTCCAACCACAAAGCTGGACACTATGCACCAGCTCCTCTTGAATGGGAGGCAGTATGATATCTAAGGAGCTACAGCAGGCAAGGAGGTGGACAGTCAGGTTTAGTCCCATGAACGCCTCTCAGCGTCAGTTCATCCAGCCACAGTGTAAAAGGGGAAGACATGGCTGCCTTGGCTACCTCACGGGGATTTTATGAGAGTCAAGTTTAAAAGCCTATGAACGGGATTTCCCTGGTGGCCCAGTGGTTAAGAATCCGCTTGCCAGTGCAGGAGACACAGGTTCAAGCCCTGGTCCGGGAAGATCCCACATGCCGTGGAGCAACTAAGCCCGCGTCACAATTACTGAGCCTGTGCTCTAGAACCCGTGAGCCACAACTACTGAGCCCATGTGCTGCAACTGCTGAAGCCCACGTGCCTAGAGCCCGTGCTCCGCAACAAGAGAAGCCACCGCAATGGGAAGCCCACGCACCACAGTGAAGAGTAGCCCCCGCTCGCCGCAACTAGAGAACGCCCGCGCACAGCCACGAAGACCCAACACAGCCAAAAAAAAAAAAAAAAAAAAAAGCCTATGAAGCCTGCGAAAGCATTCTCCGCTCTGCCAGTTTGGGGATTAGCCATCTAGGCCCAGTTGATTTCTCTCTGGTCCTTAGCTGGCTGGGGTTGGAGGTTCCTTTCTTCTGGTCCTTAGGAAGTTCTCCTTTGCCAAAGTGGAGTGTGGAGTGTGTAGGACAGGCCTGTGCAGGGTGAGCTGGGCTTCTTGGGACTGTAGGAGGTTATGAGGAAGAAATCGGATCTCCCTGAGTCTTTAATGCTCATCGTCTGTTGACTGTAGTTCAGTGGTGCATTTATTTCTTTGCATTATCTTAATTTGCGTAGGTAGGTTTCGTTTTTGTGTATTTAGCACTGCAGCTTTTTGTCTTAGTGGCAAAGTTATGTTAAAAGTCTGTTCCTCTGATTTAAGGTAGTTAGAACACTGAAAATGTTTAATTTTTGGTAAAGGAACGAGAGAAAAGAAAGCATGAGAGAATTTTGAGTGAAGAACTCGTAGCTGCTGTGACCTACCTCAACCAGTTTTTGCCTCCCGAGCACACGATTATTTATATTCCTTGGGATATGGCCAAGTACACCAAAAGGTGAGCAGATGCTCATACGTCTGGTTATATTTTCCTCTTCTTGTGATGTAAAGTAGCAGGAAGCTGATCTCTCTGGTAAAGTGAATGTTACTTTTTTCATTTCCTTTGTGAACCGGCTTGAGGGGCTGTTTAACTGCTGGTGTATAATTTGAGGGCTTAAATTAGTTGACCAAATTCTTTTTGCCCACCATTTTTACCATTTAGAAATTCTCTTTGAAGTATCTAGTAACCTCAGAACATCTTTACCCTGCTGCTTTTCCTTAAAGGCATTAGCTTCACTTTTTTCTATTTCATTCTTTCTCCCTGTTTAATCACTTTCTCAGACACCACTTTCAGATTATCTCACGCATGGATGAACCAGTACTAACTCTTGACTGTTTATAGTAAATCCAAACCCCTTAGTGTAATGTTAAAGCCCCATCACCTGGTTGGTTCCAGAATGCATAACTTCTTCTTTATTCCCGGGGCTGTTCTGTTCCTGAAAAGCTAACCTTCCTGTTCTGTCCCCAGTGCAGCAGCCAAGGTCCAATTCTGGAACCTTTGTTCCTGTTGTTTCCCCCTGCCCTCCACTGGCTGCTTTCCCACCTCTCTGTCAAGATCTGATTCAAAACTCATCTCATCCAAGGAACTTGCATTCATTTACTAGGGGTCATACAAACATTAGGTTCATATTGAGGTCTCCGTTATTTTTAAATGTCACTGTATTGTTTTGCACTTGACTCATTGTACTTTTTTCTGAATCATTTTATGTAGTTAGATACATGTACATGTGCGCACACACACACACACACACACACACACACACACACACTTTCCCATAGTACAAGCCTGGTTGCAGGTTGGTGCCATTAGTAGTGATTTATCTTCCAGTGTTTTCTTCTCCTTCCACTGCACTGTGCATTGTGCTCTTCACATTTCATGAATCCATATTTAACTGACTGCACCCTTGGGGAGCGAAAGGCTTTGGGAAGAGCTCTTGCAGGGGGATGTCATGTGCCGAGTTTAAGGCTTGCCAATAGTTGCTATCGAGTTACAGGCCCTTCATGTCTCCTTGTGCCAAATCTTGCTAGTTATTGAGTACACATTGCATTCTAGAAATTAATTCTTACACTGTTCCTGTTGAGTACAAACCAGAGATTTTAAAAATTAAATCCCTGAGTATCATTACTGCAGACTTTGCTTTAGATGTGAGAATAAATATGTATTAAGACGTGGGCTGTTCTCACTTCTCTCATTCTTCCTCCTTGCCCTCAGCAAGCTGTGTAATGTTCTGGATCGCCTGAACGTGATTGCAGAAAGTGTGGTGAAGAAAACAGGCTTCTTTGTAAACCGCCCTGATGCATACTGTAGCATTTTGCGGCCAGATGAAAAGTATGTATGGTGTTTTAAAACCTAAAAGAAATCAAGAATTTTGCTCTTACAGATAAAAAATATTCTAAATATGAGCAGTTTGACTCCTTGGAAGATGGATGACTTTATTCCTTTGGGGAGACAAGACACGCAGCCCATGTGACTGTGGAATGAATGTTCACGATGGCATGCAGTTTCCTCTGCGGGTATATACCCTGAGATGGAAGCCATGGAATCTCTTGCTTCTTAGAATAAACATTACATAAAATATTTCTGTAAAGTAAAATTTTCTGTAATGAATTCTATTCTTCAGTATTAAATAGGAGCAGGAAAAATTTTCTAATAAACCAGTGTATACGTTAGTATTTAACCTAACATTTTAATGAAAATGTATCATTGTATTATAGTTAGTTGCTCACAAGTCTTTCCTCATTACTACTTTGTGAGCACCTTCAGATCAAGCAAATGTGCTTTATTTATCTTTTAAGGGACCAATATTATATATTTCCAGTATTTTATTTTCAGTTAGTAAAGTTAACTATAATGGTACACACACACACACACACACACACACACAAAGCAAAAACAAAAAACAACCAACTACTAATGTGTACATCTTTGCAAGTAATCCTTCTGTTATAGTTTGAATTTCGGGGCACCTGTGACCAGGGTCCCCAAGACCACTCCCAGGCTCAGTGATTCACTAGGAGAACTCAAAGGACCCAGCATATTGTTGTTCTCTTGGCTGTGATTTATTACTACCAAACAAAACAAAGCAAAATTAGCCAAGGGGAAAGGCACATGGGATGAAGTCCAGAGGAAATCAGGGGCATGCTTCCAGAGTCCTCTCCTGGTAGAGGCACACAGAGAGCGCTAATTCTCCCAGCGACTTGTGATGTGTGTGTGAAATGTCGCCACCCAGGGGAGATGATGAAAGACTTGGTGCCAGGGTTTTTATTGGAGATGGTCCTATAGGCAGCCTCTGCCTGGCAGCTTCCAAAATTTCAGACTCGCAGAAGGAAAGGATGTTCAGCAAACCATGTTGTTTCTACAGACGGCTTAGGCACATTGAGCCACTCTTGTCTGTTCTGGGAATGGTGGGAACTGAAGTTCCGGACTCCAGCCACGGGCCAGCCTTGTAAGCAGGCCTTTCTGAGGATGGCAGTCAGGCCTGCTGTGTTATTTTCTTCACTGCACCTTGTTTTAAATAATTAAAATATTTTAAATAATTAAAATAGTAATATCATGATATAGTACTTATGTAATAAGAACATTTCCCCAGGCATTCATTAGTACGTGGAGAAAGTATGTAGGAAAGAAAATAATAAGGAAGACTGTAAAAACAAAAGCTCCATGAAGAAAAGCTGGAGGAGGTGGGGCCTCCTGATGTTGAGGCGAGAAGGATCAGGCTTGGAAGATTTTATTATAAAGTTGCCCTGCAATTATTAGTCATGTCTGTAGAGACCAAACAGGAAATGCGCTTAAATTAAAGCACGAGAGATTTTGGTTGAACATGGGTGACAAAATGCTAAGAGTGTAGGGCTGGAGCAGGTTAAGATGCTCCTTTCCTGGTCTCCCTTTAGCGCATGGATAGCATTCCGTCTCTGTGACTTGCATATTCACTTTCCTGAGAGAATGAAAGTAAACTGAATCAGCTGATTATTCAGGGGCATTCAGCCCTATTACTTTGATTCTTAATAAAGAGCTAGTACCAAATATGAATATAGATTATGTTATTAAAAATTTTTAATTAAAGCATGTATTTTTAAACACAGGTGGAATGAACTAGGAGGATGTGTGATTTCCACCGGTCGCCTGCAGGTATAGATGACATTGTATTAATAATGAATAGAATCTGTATCCAGTGTATGATGTTTTCTGAAAGCAACCATGGAGAGAGATACTGCTTATTGAATGCAAAATTATTAATCATTTGAGAATGAGGTTTTTTTAAAAATATGTTTATTTATTTATTTTTGGCTGCGTTGGGTCTTCGTTGCTGCTTTCTAGTGGCGGTGAGCAGGGGCTATGCTTCATTGTGGTGCACGGGCTTCTCATTGCGGTGGCTTCCCTTGTTGTGGAGCACGGGCTCTAGGCGTATGGGCTTCAGTAGTTGTGGCATGTGGGCTTCAGTAGTTGTGGCTTGCAGGCTCTAAGAGCGCAGGCTCAGTAATTGTGGCGCACGGGCTTAGTTGCTCCGCGGCATGTGGGATCTTCCCGGACCAGGGCTGGAAGCCATGTCCCCTGCACTGGCAGGCAGATTCTTAACCACTGCACCACCAGGGAAGTCCTGAGAATGAGTTTTAAAAGCCTTACTGCTAGTGTTTAACTCTTGCGAAGGATGTGTAGCTGAAATAATAATCGCCCACAGATTTTTTCTATATAGTATAAATTTTGTTATTGGAAATAGAACCATAAACAGAAATGTGAAAAGAATAAATTAGAAAGACTTTGGAAAATGAACCAAATACAACAGTATATATATTAATTATGCTTTAAGAATGAAATGGCCTCACCCACTGAATATTTTAGTTTGTACAGTAAAGGAGATAGATCAGGGAAAAAAGCACATATTTTACTAATTGATACATGTGGAAAATGTTAGCTATTTTTATCTTGTTAAACTAAAGAAAATAATTCAAATATAGACTAGAGGGTGCAATGATGCTGTTGCAGCAGTATTAAATGAACAGCAAATATAACCTTTTATAATGAAAAAAATGTTCATTATTTGTTCAGGAATAATACCCTGCCTGCAGCTATCTTCTATTGCTTAAAGAAATCTAAAGTAGGATGGAGGTAGTTTTGGTGACTGAATAATGAATGACAGTTCAAGGTGTTTCTCTTTAGACTGGTGTTCTTCGAACCAACTGTGTGGACTGTTTGGATCGCACCAACACAGCACAGTTTATGGTGGGGAAATGTGCTCTGGCTTATCAGCTGTATTCCTTGGGCTTAATTGACAAACCGAATCTACAGTTTGATACAGATGCAGTTAGGTAAGCCTTATTTTCTGCCTTTCGAATGCTGGTAATGACAGAAAGCAAACCTGATTAATAAGGACTTTTATGAACTTGTTTCTCCTTTCAGCTTCTCAAAAACCATGTTGTTAAAAGACATTATTCAAATTAATTTGGTAATATATATTTCTGTTAAAGCCTTGTGTATTGTTACCATGGTTTTTATTTTCCTATTTGTGTTAATTATCAATAAACATTATGTACTTTAGATAAATCCAAACTAGTGGGTTTTTTAAGAAATAAATCCAGACTGCATTAGGGGAAAAAAGTAATAAGCCTTCATATATTTTGAATTAAACATATAAGACAGATAAAACATTGATTCTTCAGTAAGGAATACTGTTTATTCACTGGCCGTTGGGTCCATGACATTGTGTGAAGTACCATTTCTTGAAAATGCAGTGATCGCTGTTATAGGTCCTCTGAGATAGTCATAAAGGCTCTGTCAAAAAAAAAGCGATGAGCTTACAAATGGCCAGGTCCTCAGATACCACTGCACTAAAAAGTCTTTGACAGGCACTTGAAGAAACATAAGTTTCAAACGTGTATTTCTAGGAAAGAATATGGTTTGTTTGTGACAAGAGCATGTCCTTTTTCCCAAAGGCAATTCAGAGAGAACAGAAAATTCTGTCGTGGGAGGTAAATTGATTTGGCAGGCTGCAGAAAGTTAGGATTCTTTTAATAGAGTTAAAACCACCTTGGTCTGGCTTTGATGGGTTATGCTTTTGGTGCCCCTGCTTTTTTTTATATATATATATAGCATTTTCTTTGACTTTGTTGCTTATTAGACCATTACTATAAAATATAATATATTTTGTATGTGCATATATCTTCGAGATGTTGAAGAGTCTACTTGAAAAGAAAGGCTTAGAGGAATTCATAAAGTAAAATACTTGTTTTGAGTCCACAGCTAAGTGAATACGTGTGTAATACTTTGGGTGAAATTCTTTAGTGTTTGTATGTTTTGCTTAGGTTATTTGAGGAACTCTATGAAGATCATGGGGATACCCTGTCCCTTCAGTATGGTGGTTCCCAACTTGTTCATCGTGTAAAAACCTACAGAAAGATAGCGCCGTGGACCCAGCACTCAAAAGACATCATGCAGACCCTGTCTAGATATTACAGCAATGCCTTTTCAGGTAATTCTGGAGTTATATGCATTTCTAAGACTTATCCTGATGTGCATTTTTCTCTTATACTTTTTTTTTTAAGCTAACTGGATAAAGTCAAAATTAAATATTTTAAAAGTTTAAATAAAACAGTCTGTCACTTAAGAGGTACTCAGTAAATATTTGCTCAGTAAATGAATGAATAAACTTTGTATTTTAAATAGGGCACTTTGGCCACCCATAATTAGAGCTTTTACGTACTTGAGAATATTTGATTCCTTGGCTTCTGCCTTGTTCTGAATTTCTGCTTGCAAAACATAGATAAATTTGTTCAAGAGTGTTGAGTAATTATTTTAAATAGAGTTCATCATTTTAACAATTGTCTAAGAATGTAAATATCACTGATTCTTTTAAATGTCAGCTAGAAATGAGTTGTAACATTAACACTAAATTTTACTCTTATTTTATGACTTGGGAATACTAAAAGAAACAGGTGGTTAAAGTGGCACTTTTCCTGCCTCCATTCTGATGGGATTTCCAAAACAATAGATAGGAAAGTGATTGTGAGACAGACCCCACGCACAGAATTTATAAAGGAAGTGCTCAGGCTGATTCCGTGAGTCTTGGACTCTTGAACCAGATCGAAGATAAAAACGTTTACAGAATGTAGAGAAGAGATTGGTAAAGAGAGTCTTCGGAGTGCACTGTTGCCGTGCAGTGACTGTCACCCACCCCTACTCCTTCACCTCCAGCCTAGAGAGAACTAGGACTCTGGACAAGCTTAATGTAGTGCTCTGTTGTTGGAGGGACCCCATGGAGCTGTTGGCTTTGGACTGCTGTGTAGCAAAGCTGAAGCAGAGGGACGGGCTGAGGAGAGGGCTGCCATGTTGGGAATGGCCAACCCTCCCAGAGTTGGTTAGGCCAAAGGATCCTTGAGTGTTTATAGGTGCCCAGAGGTAGGCCTCACGGGGGAGAGTGCTGGCATGGCGTTGGCGTAGGTCCTGGCCAGAGGGACCGTAGCAGCAGGAACCAGGAAGTTATCACTGGATTCCCCAGGAAGGAGTAGCAAGAAAATGCCTGATGTGAGAAGATACATGTGCTCACACCAGGGGAACTGCAGGAGAGTCCCCAGTGTTGGGAACCTCAGAAGAGTGCCTGAAAATATCCATAAAAGAGTCAGCTTTCAACATTTCCTATGCCCAGAGAGAATGCAAAGGCTAAACTGCTACTAACAGTTTGGTATACTACTGTTCAAGCATGTTAGTTTTCTATGCTATCTAACAAATTACTAAAAAGTTAGCAGCTTAAAACAACATGTATTCATTATCTCATGATTTCTGTGGGTCAGAATTCCAAGCACAGTTTAGCTGGGTTCTCTGCACAGGGTCTCACAAAGCTATAATCAAGATGTCAGTCAGGCTGTGGTCTCATCTGGAGGCCTGATTCAGGCCTCCACTTCCCTGCTCATGTGTTTGTTGGTGGAATTCAACTCCTTGCAGTTCCGCGTGGACTTGTTCCTTGTAGGACTCATAGCGACTTGCATCTTCATAGCTGGCATGTGGAAGACGGTCTCTAGAATGAGTCTGCTAGCAAGACAGAGTCTTATATAACATAATGTAAACATTGAGGTGACATGCCATCACTTTGCCATATCTCGTTGCTCAGAAGCAAATCATTGGTCCCACCTACACACAAGCACAATCTGTATCAGTTTCCTAAGGCTGTTGTAACAAAATAATACAAACTAGATGACTTAAAACAATAGAAACTTATCTCACAGTTTGGGGGTAGAAGTTCAATGTCAAGTTGTCAGCAGAGCCAAGTTCACTCTGAAACCCATAGGAGAATGCTTCTTCCTAGATTCTGATATTTTGCCAGCAGTCCTTGGTGTTCCTTAGCTTGCACCGGCAGCACTGCAATCTCTGCTTCCATTGTCACATGGTCTTCTTCCTTTGTGTGTTTAGGTCTGTGTCCCATTTCCCTCTTCCTGTAGGGACACCAGTCATACTGGGTTAGGGTCTACCCTAATTCAGTATAACATCATCTTGACTTGATTATGTCTGCAAAGACCCTAATTTCAAATAAGATTACATTAATGGGTATTGGGGTTTAGGGCTTCAGTATATTTTTTTAGGGAGACACAATTCACTACACAGCACAGATTATGACACTAAGGCATGAACAGCAGGAAGTGGGGAGCATGGGGGTCACTTTGGAGTCCACCACATCAAGTAAGACCATCTCTATTTACACACTATGGAGGGGTCGGAAACAGGTTGGCAGCCTGGCGGGCGTGGGAGGGATGTGCAGGACAGACCTAGAGGTCCTGGGTGGTCTGGCCCCACCTACCTTGCCATCCTGCCTTTCACGCCATTCCCATCCCCCATCACCGCTCTCCAGACACACGGACCTTCTCACTGTTTCCTGAGTAAGTTAGGCTTCTTCTGCCACAGGCTCTTGCTGCACCCATTGGAACACATGACTGCAGTCTTTTGAGCTTTAGAGCTCACTCTCCTTTCACTTCCTCAAGGAAGGTACTCAGTTTCTGTTCTTGTAACGTTCTCTACCTTTGTAGCACTTGGCACAATTGCACTTAAATTGTTAACTGTACTATTAGTTGTGTGTCCCCCCCACCCCTACCGTGACACCCAAGAGCTCCGTGAGCATCTCGTTCACTATGGTGTCCCTAATGCCTTGCTCATGGCACAAGAACTATTTATGGAATGAATTAATAAATGCATGAGTTAATCCATTCCCTGTGTTCTCTCAACTTCCCCTTTTCCCTGAATTAAGAAATTGACAGGACTAAGTATGTCAACCTAATAACATGTAGCCTATCAGTAATGCTCTTAGGCTGCTCAGCTCATGTCTTTCGAATTCACTGAGAATTACGCCCATTGAACAACTCCGGGTCAGCTCAATGTATAACATAAACCACAAAGCCACTATAGACCTTTAAGAGTATTTAGATGTTCCTCTGTATGCGTGACTCTTGAGCTGGATTTAGGAAGTTGACAATCGAAGTATATTAATCCAAACAAAAACTAAGAGGAAAGTCAGATTTAGAAATTCAAGCCAGTGGCATACCTTTAAATTCTAGATTTCTAAAGCAAAAATATTAAAGTATTCCCATCATCCTTTGTTATACCTACTGCTGTGGTTCTCAATGAAGATATTAATATTTATTGATGCATTCCAATTGGCTGTAACATGTATTGCAAATAATTGATTACTATAAAAATAACACATGGTTTCACTTGTTTTTATAAATTAGAATGGTTTTAAGATGATCTCTCTAAAGGCATCTCACTGGCTATGCTTCATTGTTTTACTAGTTTCCTAGGGCTTCTGTAACAAAGTACAGCCACAAGTGGGCGGCTTAAAACAACAGAAATCTATTGTTTCACAGTTCTGGAGGCTTGAAGTCAGAAATCAAGGTGCCAGCAGGCCTGTGCTCCCTCTGAAGTCTTCAGGGGAAGATCCTTACTTGCTTCTTAGCTTCTGGTGGTTTGCTGCTGACCCTTGGCTTGCAGCACTTTAATTTCTATCTCTGGTGTCACATGACATTCTCCCCTCTGTTGTGTCTTCGTGGCATACTCCTCCCTGTGTGTGTGTGTCTCTTCTTATAAGGACACCAGTCATACTGGATTACGGGCCTGCTCCACTCCAGTGTGACTGTATCTTAACAGGATTATATCTGCAAAGACTTGATTTCCAAATAGGGTCATATTCACAGGTACTGGGGCTTAAGACCTCAACATATCTTTTGCGGAGGACACAATTCAACTTACAACAGTTGTGTAAGTTATGTGCCAACAAATACATATACCTCTCGGTGTATGTTATCATGAAAAAGGTTTAAAACTGCCCTGATGGAAAGGGTCGTCCACTCTTCTGCCCTCTCCTATCATGGTTGTCCCTGAATTGGGAGTCATTCTTGACACTTAAGGATCAAGTAATGTGGTTTTTTTAAAAAATAAATTTGTTTTATTTATTTATTTTTGGCTGCATTGGGTCTTCGTTGCTGCGTGCGGGCTTTCTCTAGTTGCGGCGAGCGGGAGCTACTCTTCTTTGTGGTGCGTGGGCTTCTCACTGTGGTGGCTTTTCTTGTTGCGGAGCACGGGCTCTAGGCACGCGGGCTTCGGTAGTTGTGGCTCGCGGGCTGTAGAGCGCAGGCTCAGTAGTTGTGGCTCACGGGCTTAGTTGCCCCACAGCACGTGGGATCTTCCCGGACCAGGGCTCGAGCCCATGTCCACTGCATTGGCAGGCAGATTCCTAACCACTGTGCCACCAGGGAAGCCCAAATAATGTGTTTTTCAATAAGATTAGAGCACAGAGAATGAATGTGTAGCTGTGCATGATTAAAAAAGAAAGGAGAACCATTAAAAGACAGAGGATGGTCATGAATAAGTAACATGCACCTGATGGAAAGGTAAAGCAAAATTATGCACAACTGAAAGAGAAACTATTATGAAAGGAATTATTTTATGAATAATGTGGCTAAAACAGACTTCTTTATTTTGAGAAGCATGGTGTCATTGGGGTGTACAATTTAATTTTAAGTTACAATGGATATTATATAATGGTAATATAGTAATAGAACCATTTTCTTTAAAGCACTCAAAATAACTTTGTAAATGTTAATCTCCTCGTGTTATGCCTCTTGGATAGGCAGGAAGGTACTTGAAATTAGGTTGTTAGGAATTTTATCCTTGGTTCATATAGACAGATTGATGCTATGTGGGTCACCCACCTGACTCCCTTTCACGCTCATTTTGATAAAACCTGTTCTTGAGGCTTCACATATTACCATCTTCTGGGGTTTGTCTCTAAGAAATGTCCGTTGATTTCTAATATAACTGGCTACCTAAGCAGTTATAGGACGCCAGCAAGGAAAGAATAGGTACCTAGGTACTCCCTTTGGATATTAGGAAGAATTTTATAATTATAATTCACTGAAGGACCCTGTCAAGCTCTTTCTAATTTTTTTTTTTTACATTTATATTTGAGTTAAGCCTGACTTTTTTTTTCCCTGAAGCTTGTTGAACTGAAATCCTATTATAAGAAAAAAATAAAAAGATAAGATACCTGCAACGGTTAATAATAGACCAGCTGTATATATATATATACACACACATATATATACATACATACATGCACACAGCTGTAATTTAAATGTGTGAATGTGTGTGTGTGTATCCATGCATGGAGGGGAGCCATGTTCTCCTCAAACAGAGATTAAAAAAAAAAAAAAAAAGCTTGTGGGGTAAAGACTTCAAAGCTCACCATGCATGGAATGCAGTGATTACAGAAAACAGTGTCGAGATGTCATCGCCAGCATTATGGTAGTGCCGTGAGGTGGTGGAGCAGTGTCTTTTCCTTTCTGCCCACCCCTGAGAGAGGGACATGCAAAGGAGCATCTGAGCACATTTTTGTTTATCAAGAATACTGAGGGCTTCCCTGGTGGCGCAGTGGTTGAGAGTCTGCCCGCCGATGCAGGGGACACGGGTTCATGCCCCGGTCTGGGAGGATCCCATATGCCGCGGAGTAGCTGGGCCCGTGGGCCATGGCCGCTGGGCCTGCGCGTCTGGAGCCTGTGCTCCGCAACGGGAGGGGCCGCGGTGGTGAGAGACCCGCGTACCGCAAAAAAAAAAAGAATACTGAGCTAGCCTTCTAAGGTCATCCTTCTAACAGCAGGTTTAGAGTGAGTAAGCTATATTTGGCTATAGCAGAAAGAAGACATTTGGAAAATGTTATGTTTTAACAACATTTGAAATCACATTAATAAAACTCTGGCTAAAACCCAACTGTCCACCTGTTCTGCAACCAAAGCCGTTAAACGTGGCAAGAGAAGAAGTTGGAATTATGACCCTCAGTTTAAACTGACTGCAGTTCTCTGAAGGATACTCAAAACAGCCTGACAGTCCTGCTAAATTTCCCTAATATGTTCATTCTTTCACTCTCCAAAGTGACCATTCATACCTTGTCCTCTCTCCCTAAACCACTCTCAGCTGGTATCTTTGCTTCATTCTTCATTGAGAAAATGTCATGGGGGGGGGGGACTCCTTCTTAGCGCCGAATGCAGAGCCTGTCCTTATCTGCACCCACTGTTTCTACCTTATATCATACAGCTCACTGCCACATATGTCAGTTGCTCCCCTCTGCTGCCTCATTTCCATTAGCATAAAAGCACACCTTATGTTCTTCGTTGAATCTTTCCTCCTGTCCTTAATTCCACACCCACCACTAGCTAAAGTCCTATTTCTCTGCTCTCCGAAAGCAAAACCTCTTGAAAGAGTTATCTGCCCACCTGTTTCCTCTCGCATATCCTGTTCTCTCCACCTGCCTCACTGGGCCTCTGCCCTGTCCTGCCACCGAACCAGTGCTTGTCAAAATCACCAACAATCCCCCATTGCCAAACCCAGTGATTCCTTTCCTATCTTCATCTTACTCGGGCTTTCAGCAGCTTCTATCACAGTTGAGCTCTCCCTCTTTCTTCAAACTCACCTCTGTGCTGTTTCACTCAGTCTCCCTGGTGACTTCTCCTGCCCTATTTCTAAACCTTCCTCATCTCTTTCTATACTTTCACCTTTGGGGCATCTTACCCAGCTTTTAAGTACCATGCCTTTGACATTCAAATTCATATCTCTTCCCTTGACTCCTCCACTGAACTCCAGACTTATTTATCTACATGCCTACCTAGCAGGCATTTCCTCCAGAATATTGTGGCAGTTTTCTATAGGTGCTGTAACAAATTATCACAGACCTGGTGGCTTAAAACAACACCTGTTTGTTATCTCACGGGGCTTGTGGGTCAGAAGTCTGGGCACAGCATTACTCAGCTGTGTTCTCTGCTTAGGGTTTCACCCAGCTGAAGTCAAAATGAAAGCAGTGAAGTCAGATGAAATCAAAATCAAGTCAGAAT
Organism: Aethalodelphis obliquidens; assembly: GCF_003676395.1. Lineage (NCBI taxonomy): Eukaryota > Metazoa > Chordata > Mammalia > Artiodactyla > Delphinidae > Aethalodelphis > Aethalodelphis obliquidens. Next base: position 48,965,507 of record NW_020837947.1, on the reverse strand, counting down.
GTGTATGCTGATCTGGAGGCCTCCAGGCTCCTTCAGGTTGTTGGCAGAATCCCAGGCAGTTCTAGGGCAGATGTCCCTGTGGCTGGGGCTCATTCTTGGTTTCGGAAGGCTTCTTGGCTTGTGGCCCACTCCATCTTCAAAGCCAGCAACGGTGCATAAACCCTTGTGCTTCGAATCTCTCTACCTTCCTCCTCTGTTTTTAGAGGATTCCTGTGATTACAGTGGGCCCACCCGGATAAGACAGGATAATTTCCCTATCTTGAAGTCAGTGATTAGTAATTTCACTTACATCTGCAAAGTCCGTTTTGCCATGTAATGTAAAATATTCATGGGAAACTAGGGAGGAAAGGTCATGAGGCCAAGTTTCTTCCTACCACAGATATCTAAGAATCTCAAACTGATCATTTCTGAGACAGGAGCTCTTGACTCTGCCCCAGACCTGTTTCTCTACTTGTTTCGTTTTTTGTTTCATTTTCCACCTCAGCTCCTGCTGTTCAGTTCAGAATCCTAGGAATCATCCTTGATTTCTTTATTCTTCTTATACTCCCCCATCTCATCTCTCAGCAGATCTTTTTGGCTCTAGCTCCAAAATATATCCCAGACCCTTCTGCTGTGTTTCATCCTTACTCCTGCCGGGCTGGTGCGGACAGCTGTTGGCTCTCATCTGAACACCTGCAGTGGCTCCTGTGATTCCTCCCTCTGCCTCCCTCTTCTCCTCTTGCCCTTCACAGCAGCCAGAGTGATCTTTTCAAGACTTAGATCTTATCACTCCCCTCTCAGAAAACCCTTACAGGGCTTCTGATTGCATTTAAAAGTCACGCTCTTCATCGTGACCTACTAGGCTTTGTGTGCTCTGCCTCGGCTGTCCCTAGTCCTGCTCTTTCCTTTGCTCCCTGCCCTCCAGCCCCCTGGCCTTCGTGCTGTTCCTGGAGCTGCCCAGCCTCTACCCACTTCCCTGACCACCCGACCTGAGTGTCCCTCTCCTTTCTCATCACTCTCTCGTCACTCTTTTATTTTTTTCATAGAACTTATTTCCTCTGGAAGTACCTTGTACATTATTTACTTGTATATTCTTTTTGTTTCCCACTGTGGAACATAAGCCCTACGAGAGCCAGAAATCAGCCTTGTATAGACTGTATCCCTAGTGTGGGACATAGTAGGCTCTTGGATAAATGAATGAATGGTGTGTTTTTTAATTATGAAAGTAATATATGTTAATTATAATTATAGAATAACTCACAAATCATGTAATCCTCACCTTTCAGAGATAGCAACTTGTTCATATTTAGCAGAACGTGATCCTTCTAGTTTTACTACACAGGTACTGTGTATCTGTTTTTGCCCTTTTGGATAATGTGAGTAATCTTTATGACCCTGAATATTCTTTTACAGCATGATCTTTGGTAGCCTTTGGTAGGCTTGCAGCAGTCTATTCTTTAGAAGCAGCATAGGGAGGTTATTTGTTTTTAGTGTGCATTTAGGTTCCTTTTAAACAAACATCTTTGAACATATACCGTTTTTTGCATATTTTTTATCTTATGAAAACTTCAGAAGCATATTTATTAGTTCAGAGTATAGACATTTTCAGGACCTTTTAAAAATATATATATTGCCAAAGAGCCTTACCAAAGGATATAGCAGTCAAGTCCCCCTCAGCAGAGTATAGGAGAGCTCATTTTGAAAAGTATTTGCCAACTTAAAAGGTAGAAGATGGTATATTGTTTTCAGTTTGCATTTGTTTAATAACTAGTACAGTTGAGTTTATGTATGTTCATTGTCTACTTGTTTCTTTTAAAAATTGCATGTTTTTCTTTTTCTGTGAGGGTGTTGATCTTCGTTCTTCTTACATTTAATTGGTGTTTATTTCAACGTACAGTGTGAGTAGGGATCTAATGTCACTGTCCACTCCCCCACAATGGTTAAACAGTACTGTTTATTGAATAGTGTCCCTTTCCATTACTGATTTCAGAGGCCACTTTATCACGAACTTAATTTAATATTAAGGTCAACAAACATTCTAGTTTCCAAGTTAAAATTTTTGGCTAATTAAAAAGAATTGTTATATTCAAGCCTGACCTATTTAAATACAGTGCATAATAAAACTGGTTAGTGTTTAACCTGTTTGGATGGAGTTTGAAAGGCGCATATTCTTTTTTCCTTTAGAGCATGATTGATTACAAAAGTAGATAGTCATTTTGCCCTCTTGTTATCTGCAACTGCAGAGAACCTACCTGTTTTAAGCTTTTATCTGTGTCCAAAGTACTGCTGTCTTCCAGAAGGTGATAGCCTTATTTGCAGTCAAAAGTAGCCAGGAAAATTCTCAGGCTCATCAGGGCTGGCCTTAGATTCCAAGCTTAGTATGTGACCATAAATACTATGGATATATTTTAAGTTATAAAAACAGCAGGACATTCAAGAAGTCTCCATTATGATCCTTGGAAGGAATATCCTTTATTTGGTTATGTTTTTCAATCTTACATTTTATTATACTTGCTAAAAATTAAAGGAAGCTATTAGTAAGCTTAATAAAAAAGAAACTCCTTGAAAACGTGGCTGAAAAACGGAAAGCTTCTTTAGATAGTATTAAGATATTTTGGGGTACTGCATAGCATGAATTATTGTGCCATTAAGGCCATTCAAGAAGCATAAAGAATATAATTACTATAAAAGCAGTATGTTTACTTTCACATTGTGTTAAGAGGGTGAAAATTGGGGCAGTAATGCCTGTATCATTTAGTACTTTGATGTTTTCACTCAACAAATGGAAAAAAGGCTCCAAATATATTGATCATATAAACACATCCCTTTTATATATTACTTTTAGCCTAAAAGGTAAGTGCTGTTTTAATGGAATGCTTCCTGTCAAAATATATAACTGGAATACATGTTTGATGTACCGTATTTCATTTATGCTTCTGCCAAAGTGACCAAATAGCCCAATGAGAACAATGTTGCTAATTTCAGATTTTTCTGTGTTTCACTATAGCTGTTGGAAGGAAATTGATTTTATGATAATGTTATCCTGTTTCAAAAGCAGTCATTTCTATTGTGCTGTCTTTTTGGTTCTGTGCTCATTTTCAGAAAGAGGTTATTATTTATATTGTGGAAGCCTGCCCCAGACTTGAATATACAAGGGATCGGAGATGAGAATGGAAAGAAGGAAATGAGGGGAAGGAGTGAAGGATGCTAGGGAGGGGACAGTGCAGAGTGGGAAGGATGGCTCATGAGGCGGCTTCAGTGCTTATCATCATTTTTACCCAAATATAATTGGGAAAAAGAAGAGATACAGCATATATATATATGTAGTCAATTTTATTAGTTCATATTACCTTTGAAAAGGTAATTTTGGAGTGGTTGAATGGTTAGAATGAGGCTGTTTTCCATGTGCTCAATCTGCCTTCATTATCAAACACAGCTGTAGGAGACAGAAAATGTAAACATTGTCTCTGCTAAAGAAATGGAGAATGTCTTTTCATGGATTAAAAGCAGAAACTTGGAAGCTGACTTGTTCCAGGTTGTGCAACAGAATATGGGTAGAACTTGGGTCACTTTATTTGTGTCTGACATCTCTACTAGTCTTTGCAATAAAGTGAAGATGCCGTTTGTTTTAGGTAAACTAACACACAGTGAGAATGTTTTCTAAAAATACAATCACTAAGGTACTTGGCAGTTCTTGAGGATTTTTAAGAGTCTCTCAAAATTCAAGAAGCAGTTTATGTTCACTATCCTCTGTGTTATGAGAGGTACAGAGTAAAAAGGAAACATTGTGAAGCAAGATTTTAATTCTCAAAATCTTGGCTGTTTTAGATTTTGTGTATGTGTGTGACTTTTGAAGTATAAATGCTATTATTTTCAGAGGTATGTTCTATGAAATCACAGTTGTACCATTATCCTCCTAAGAGAACATTCCCGAGTTGTTTATGTCAGTAATGGATTTCCTGAAATACATATTTTTGCTTTTTAGATGCCGATAGACAAGATTCCATTAATCTCTTCCTGGGAGTTTTCCATCCCACTGAAGGGAAACCTCATCTCTGGGAACTCCCGACAGATTTTTATTTGCATCATAAAAATACCATGAGACTTTTACCAACAAGAAGAAGGTATTTTTTTTTTTCCTAGTCTACTATGTAAACTCAGATTTGATGTTATTATGAATGTGAGATAGTTTTCTTTTTGAGAAATGGTCGTATAGGCTAAAGTAGTCAGTCTTGCTACATGTTTGCCATGAGGAATTTAGTATTGTTGATGTCCTGATAGTAGGTTTGGGAAATCATCATTAACAAATGCAGTTGTTTGGCATTTTCCATAAGATACAAAGTTTCAGAACTTAACCATTGAATGTAATTTGAAGCTACACTCGAGCAAACCATTAACATCATTTTTGACTGGTTCCCACAAATGTGGAATGATAAAGAACTCAACATTTCAGGAGTCAATCTTAGACATCCTCACTTTGGAATTCCAACTGTCTTTCCTCCAAGAAGCACAAGGAACTCTTGGTGACACTAGGGAGGACAGGAAACTAGAGCGGTGGCGCTAGGGGCTGATACCACTCCCACCACCCTTACTGCTCACTCTGAGCTTTCTAGAGTCATTCACCAGTATCGGTTATTTTGATGACAGTTAAATTGGTAGTAATAGTCCCCAAAGAAATGAACTGTTTCCCTGAGGTGTTTTGACAGGACGCCCTGTAGCCCAGGCCTCAGGGTCAGGTAGAATTGGAGTCTCTGCAGTGGTGTGACCTTGAACTAGTTATTTCATCTCTCTAAGCCTCATTTTCCTCATGTACAAAAAGTAAATGACAGGACACACATCACAAAGTCATTGTGAGGATTTAATAGAGGACTCTAACATTTTTAATTGAAGAGTCATGTACTAATAATGGGCAGCATTTTTCACATACGAGGCTGGAGCCTGGTACCTTCTGCTCAAAGGCCTGTGATGTCAGGTTTGCTCCTAACGCTTGCTTTCCTCTCACAAGATCGGTGTGATATAGTCCTTATTTTGTGCAGAGATGCCTCTCGAGCACTACAGGGGTCATTGCCAGTCTGGGCTAATTGTGTGGACAGACCACAAACAACTGATGAATTAGCAAGTGCTGATGTTACAGCTGTTACCAAATTCTGTGATACTTCAGGAATATTTAAAATATTAAGGAAATGTCAGAGTTTATATGTTTCTCAGCTTTGTACTTTTAAGTACATATATTATTGGAATAGCCAGCTTAATACTTGAGCTTACTTTCCCTATAAATGAAGCAGTTCTGGTTTTTCCACTACATTTAAGATTAATAAATGATTGCTTTGAATTTTTGCTGACAAAAAATCTGGAGCTAATTACGTTTATTTGATGAGAGATAAGTGTAAATACCTATATTTAGCTTTGTTGATGCAGCTGACTATGGGTAAATGTGGCTGACTTTCTAAAACTTTATATTAACTTAAAGTATTGAAGCTCTTAAGATACAACTTGGGAACAAACAAAACTCGATTTTCTGTTGCTGAAATTAGCTAGTAAATTACGAGCGAAAGTTAAAACCACTTGCTTACCTTGAGTAACCACTTGCAGTGTTGGCGCTTATTTGTGGGAATAAAAGGAAGCTGATGTTACATTCCCATTAAAAAAAAAAAAAGGAAACTGAAGTGCAGAGAGGATGTGTCTTGACTGAGATTATTCAGCTGGTTAGATGGTACAGCAAGGATCAGCTAGAAGTCTCTCACTGAAAATAAACTTTTATCAAAGTAGATACTATGTCTCTCACAGTTGACTTGGTCTCCTGGTTTGTTTGGGTTTTTTTCTCTAGAATGTCAAAATTCCAAAAATTGGTTTTTGGCATCAACAATTGATACTCCTCATCCACAGTACTTATAAAGACTGTCAGATAAATTTCAGGGCTTTATTTTGGACTTTATACCAGTTATTTTGATGACAGTTAAATCAGTATTATAATTCTCAGAAGGAATGAACAGTTTAGCCAGAGGCAGTAACCAGACAGGAGCATGGACGTCAGGGTAGAGCTGAGTTGGAATTTCTGCAAGTGTGTTACATCTGGAAAACTTGTTTTCTAAACATCTGGAAAACTTGTTTTCCCAACTGTAAAATGAAGACGACCATACACACCTCACAGGTCATTTTGAGGATTAAATGAGAAAATGGGCGGGAAGTACGTAGTACTGGGTCTGACACACAATCAACACAGTCCTGAAGCAGCCAGGTTCTGGAGAGACTGCCTGCGGTTAATACCTGTGTGACCAGAGGCAAGGTCCAGTTCTCAGTTTCCACATCAGCAAAATAGAGATAATGGTAGTGTCTGATGTGTAGGTTTTTCTGAGAATCAGATGAGATCATATAAATCCTTAGCACATAGTAAGTCCAACAGGTGTTTGTATTGTTATTATTTTTTAAAGGGATTACATTCCCTAGTTGTAACATTTATTAAAAATCATATAGGATGGCCATAAAATCTAGAAACTTAGATAATATTTTATCACTTATTATAACATAATATCAATGAACACTTTATTATGTATTCGCTTGTGTTTCCAGACTTGGTGACCATCATGTATTTTATACTGTGTTTACCAATGATTTATTCTGAAACAACATTTTTATTGAATAATAAGGGAAGGGGGAATAAACCTAGCTCTGCCTAAAGTTTGTCCAAACCAATCCTCTTGAGGTAACTACTTTTGTGACTCAAAACCCCATGTTTATTGATCTGTTCAAAACCACTGATTGAAGCTTTGTTCTGAAATAGGTTAATATGTCATATATCATCTCAGATGCCATTTATTGAATGAGTGTTGATAATGTCACCAAGATATTTTTAGACTTTAAGCATTAATTATCTCATTGACTCAGAGTTGGGAGGTTTCCTGGCTCTATTCTCTGTCTGATATGTGAGTTCCCTCTGTGTATTCCCAGACTATGCTTGTCTGGCCCTGGTTTGTCAACAGGGGCATGTCTGGTTGAGAGGTAGTTGTTTTCGGACAGTTCACTTACATGATTCTTCCTCATATCATGCCGATATCTGCTTCTCTATAACTTTACCTAGTAATCTTAGTTCAACCCCTGAGACCTTGAGAACACAATTTCCTCATCCACTTGATAGTCTCTTAAATAGATGAAGACAAGTTCACATGTTCTCAAAATCTCTTCTTCTCCAGGTTAAAAATGGCTCCACTTTCTTAGCTGTTTCTCCTATACTGTAGTTCTAAGTCTGTTTAGCATTCGGAAGGTGCTCTTCTGTATTCCAGCCGATGTCAGTGCTCTTTTTAAACTCTGGTATCCAGACCTGGGTCCAATAGTAGTCAGAGTTTGGTCCGATTTGTGCCAGCTGTTATGGGACCATTGGTACCATTATTCCCCTTGTCCTGGATAATCTATTTTTTAATCATTAAGTGTAAGATTACATTAACTATTTTCAGTAATGCCATTGTAATGTTAATTCCTTGGGCTTCCTATCCATTGGGACTCCCAAGTCTTTTTAACATGTCCTACTGCCACGCCTTATCTGTGCCATCTTGTCATGCTTGTATATGCTTTGCCTGCTTCCAAAAAAAGTATGTAAATATATATCCTTTTTATTAACTCTTTCCTCGAGTTTTGTAGCTTCTTCAGAATTAATCAGCTGGCCATCTTGATCCTACAAGTCCTTGATGACGTAGGGTAAGTCCTTGAATAGAGTAGGGTAGATGGCAGAGCCCTGTGGGATACCATCGCACAACTCCTTCCACCTTAACATTGTTTTGTGATGTTTGGTTGGAATCATTTAGACAGCTGTAACTTACTATGCTGTCAACGCTTGACTGTCCTGTCATCCTGCTCACATTTCTCTGTATTGTTCACATGTATCAATATCAACTTGGCTTTGCTCAAGTCCATATATATTATTTCAGAGGGCTCCCAAGTTTACTAGGGGAATTAAAGAGTCTTTTAAGATCTTCCTAACCTTTCTATGTGAGCCAGTGGAATTGAACACTCTTAATACTGGGGACTAAAAAAGAGAAAAGAAGCTGACTTACTAGGTATTTATGCAAAGGAGGAAGTGGCACCAACCTGCACTCTCCTGTCCTCTGATACCTGGTCCCAAAGCAGATTTCTGTCCCAGTGCAGGTGCTCTTCCTCTGGGTGAAAGTGCCTGGTGGGTCGGGTGGTGAAGGTCCCCCAGTCCTGGGTTCAGTCCTCTTAGATGCCCTCCTCGTTCATCCATCTCAGCCCAGCTTCCCCAGGGCAGGTATTTCTTTGGGCTTCTTTGCTTGAGACCCACTCAGAAGAGTTGGACCTTTATTATTTATTTGTTTGTTTGTTTATGCCTCACCGTGCAGTATGTAAGATCTTAGTTCCCTGACCAGGGATTGAACCTGTGCCCCCTGCACTGGAAGCATGGAGGCTTAACCACTGGGCCATCAGGGAAGTCCCAGAGTTGGACTTTTAAAAAAGTATTGTTAAGTTGCTTTATCTTGCTTAGGGAGATACAGTCTAGTAATATTAAAAAAAAAAATTATGGCCTGGTCTCAAAGCACTAATACTAAAAAAAAGCACTAATTAAGATGATCCTCTTAATTCTTTTTCTCCACATGGTACATTCTGAGTTAAAACACGTTCTTCATAATGTTTACTTCTTTTTCCTAAGTAAGCTCATCGTGTGCACCATTTTTTAGGAAATTACTTAATGCAAGCAGATACATTCTCTTGCTCAAGTGCGAATTCTCTCTCTCTCTCTCTGACACACACACACACATCCATGTCTTTTTCATTCCCCTGATCCGATAGTCTGAATAGCCTGGTGTGGCTTGTTTTTGTGAATAGATGTGGATTCATAGAAGCCACTGGTCATCTTTTTAGGTTACTCACAGTATGTCTCCAGTAAATATTTGTTTCATTATCTCGCCTGCACTGACATCACACTTACCGCTGTACAGTTTTTGGAATCTTTCACCCTCTCACTTTTGAACATCAAGACTGCATTTGCCCATTCCCATTGTCAGTTCTGTTCTTCACTGTTTCTTAAAAGATTATTGATCTCAACTGTACCAGGACACTTGAGTGCTCTTAGAGAGGTTCTACTGCTTCCTTCCACCTCTTAGGCTATGCACAGTTCCCTCTTATCTTGTGTATTTCTCTTTCCAGCATGAAACTTACTATGCCTGGTGAAGATGGAAACAATACTGGAATTAAGTAGCTCTATACTCTCTGTCATTATTTTCAACATGGCATTTCTAACATATAGAGCAGTACTTGATACACAGTAGGTGCTTAATAAATGTTGAAAGACTGAATGAATTCTCTGTAAGCAGCAGACTTATCCCTTTTCTGTTCTTTTCATGCTTTTAAAGCCTTGCTATTCAAAAAGTAGTCTAAGGACCAGCCCCTTTGGCATCACTGGGAGCTTGTCATAAATGAAGATTCTCAGGCCCCACCTACTGAATCAGAATCTGCCTTTTCACAGGATCTCCAAGTGATTTTTGTGTGTACACTGATTTTGAGAAGCGCTGCTCTAAAGCATAACTTCAGTCTCAAGGCAAAACTTTAGGAGTCTTTGCTGTTATCATAGTACTACCCACCTTACCCCCACAGGTCACTAGGCTCCCCGGCTCTTTTGTTGATCATCCTTGGTCATGTATCTGCTTGCCATCTCTAGGAGAGTTCTCTACATTGCCTATTTCCTTTAAATACTCCCCATTCATCATAATTGGGGTTATTCCAGGTCGTAATGTCAACATTTTATTTTTAGAAAGCCTTTCATTTATTTTAAATGATCTTTTAGCATTTTTGGCTGTAGGCTCTTTTCTCTGAATCTTTTGAAAATCTGTTTTTTTTTTAAATTTGATATCCCATTTTACATCATTCCCCTTCCTAGCTCTCATTAGCTTTGATATAGCATTTTCCTCATAAATATCCATCTCATCAGAATTTGATTTAAAATTAAATTCAGTGTTCAGAGAAAAGGCAGTTCAGGATCCTTTCAGATTCTCTGAGTTTTCTAGCAGACCTCCAGATGACTGAAATTCCCAGCCTTACTCTGACTGGCCTCTATAATCAAGTAGTGAATGTTTACAGTTCAAGATTAACAGGGGCTATACTACTTTTTAAGGAAATTTGTTCTTTAGGCTTATCCATTTACTTAATGATTTTGCTGAACTGTTTAACCATATACACAGACCCAGACACATAGAGCAGAGTAGAAAAAGTAATCTAACTCTGAGATAACTACGCGCAGGAGAATCCTACTTGTAGGACTTGGGTCACAGTCCCGCTGCTCACCGGGGGGCAGGGTAATAAAGCAGGCACAGTCAACAGCAGCTCATAGAGTCTGGCTTAGTGTACCCGAATCATTTTTAGCTAAAAGTAGGTAACGTCACAGCACCTTGACTCTCAGACGTGTACATGGCATTTTTGTAGATCTGTGATGTAGTTGAAACAAGAAGGGGTTGGGAAAGGAAAGAACATGTTGAAGACCTACTGTGCCAAAAGCTTCACAGCCGTGTTTTTAAAAGCATCTTACTCTAGACCATACACCCTTTTATCCAGCGAATTGTAGAAAATCTACATTTACATTTGGGCCATCTTATCTCTTTTTTTTTTTTTTTTAATAGTTATACTTACTGGTGGACACCAGAGGTAATAAAACATTTACCACTGCCTTATGATGAAGGTAGGTATACTGTTTCTCTTTTAGTTTTTATACTAATATGTTTTGGAATTATTCTTAAATGAGCTTGATGCATTCAATTCTTTGCATATAATATTTTATTAGAAAGAAATGAGTGACTACTCGCTGTTACAATAGATAGGAGATTGTAACATCTTAGCTTTTTTAAAAAAAATTTTTATTGGAGTATAGTTGATTTATAATGTGTTAGTTTCAGGTGTACAGCAAGTGAATCAGTTAAATATACATCTGCTCTTTTTTTTTTAAGATTCTTTCCCCATATAGGCCATTACAGAGAATTGAGTAGAGTTCCCTGTGCTATATAGCAGTTATCTATTTTATATATAGTAGTGTGTATATGTCACTCCTAATCTCCCAATTTATCCCTCCCCCCTACTCCCCTGGTAACCACAAGTTTGTTTTCTACATCTGTGACTCTACTTCTGTTTTGTAAATAAGTTCATGTGTACCTTTTTTTTAAAATTCCACATATAAGTGATATCATATGGTATTTGTCTTTCTGTGTCTGACTTATTTCATTCAGTATGACAGTCTCTAGGTCCATCCATGCTGCTGCAAATGGCATTTGTTCTTTTTATGGCTGAGTAATATTCCATTGTATCTATGTACCCCATCTTCTTTATCCATTCCTCTGTTGATGGACATTTAGGTCACTTCCATGTCCTGGCTATTGTAAATAGTGCTGCAGTGAACATTGGGGTACAACATCTTAGCTTTTCTTTTTTTTTTTTCCATCAGAGGATAGCATTTTACTTTCAATCAGGATTCAAACCTAGTACAGAAACATTTATACCAAAAGGTAAATTTGTTCAAAAGGTAGAAATTTAATATAAAGATCATTTTGGAGGTTGTATACCCGACAGAGGAGCCACCAACTGCATCTGGAGTTCCTTACACGCGCTCTGTGTACCATTCATCACTGTCACGCTCTGAGGAGCTCCTAATCTGCCTCCTAAAACCTTCCTCCAGCCTCACAGAGGAGAGGAGTGAACTCCTCAGAGGGAACGCACTCAAGATTATAACTCCGGGCCACAGAATTTCCTCTGATCTTTCAGGAGGAAAACAGTAAATAGAATTAATTAATGAATTAATTAAAATTTTGAATTGCCTCCCCAAATTGCAAGCATTTATAGTTGGGAAGTTCTAATTTTTTTTTTTACATCTTTATTGGAGTATAATTGCTTTACAATGGTGTGTTAGTTTCTGCTTTATAACAAAGTGAATCAGTTAAGGGCAGAGATTGTGTTATACTTTTATCTAAGTAGCCTGATACGTTATATTGTATCTTACAGTTATTAGGTATGTCCCTCAAATGTTTAGTGTATATAATATATTAGTTCATCATTTAAAATTAGTACTTGATGTATGTCTAGATATTTGGGGGGAATGGGGAGGAAGTGAAGACCCATTCACAAGGAGAAATAAAAACTTTTCCTCTATCTAAGCAGTGAAAAAAAGTACAGATGTGGGTATAAAAGTACATTTTAGTCACTGAAGTTTAAATTATCTATTAATTTGTCAGAAAGGCAGGAAAATTTTTATATTAAAAGAATATAATTTGTTCCCAAATTAAATAATTGACCAGTTTGCAATAGAGTTTATTCTTGATTCTGTTACTGATTCCCCTGACCACGGGCAAGCCAGTTTTCCCAGTTGTGAAAGGATATTAAGATCTATTGCCAATCTGGAACATTCCAGTTGAGGACTCCATCTAGTCATGGTTGACCATCCCAACTTTGGGTGGTGAAGGCCATAAAGTAAAAAAGGTTGCAAATGACTTTCGGTTCTTAATAAATTATTAATTAACTTCTAAAAAGTATTTGTTACCTTGAAATTCTGGGCAAAATCATAACTCACATTGCTAAGATTTGGTTGTTCTGGGAAAAAGGATAGGACTTCAACAGCCTAATATGGCCCGTAAATAGGATTTGAAATATAAAGGAAAATTTAGTGAAATTGCATAATTTTTATCTAGAAGGCAGAGGGTATTTATTTAAGAGCAAAAAGGAATTTAAAGAACTGAATAATTGGATTTCTAAAATAATTCCCCACTCCTACCCCCCTTCCAGAGGTCCCCACCTCCTTAGAGTTTGTCACGCTCAGCTTTGCAGTATATATTCTGTGCACATATGTTGTTCCTCTTCCAAGTGTGAAAGTGCCAGAGGCAGGAGCTGAACTTGCTCAGTGTGCTCTGCTCTCTGTGAACACAGTTGATATTACAGAAATATTTGAGAGATGTAATCTAAAGGCTTTAAGAGTAACAGGCAGTATCTCTCTTAGTTATCTGTGCTGCGAACTTAAAGAAGTTGATAGTGAAGAAGTTTCACAAATACGAAGAGGAGATTGACATCCACAACGAATTTTTTCGACCATACGAGCTGAGTAGCTTTGATGACACCTTTTGCTTGGCTATGACGAGTTCAGCACGGTATGTTGTGAGTTCTCTGAAACTGGAAGAATTGGGGAGCTATAGTTTTCCTAGTTTGTACAGCTATATCTTACTTTACTCGGAATCTGTTCTGTAAGCCTGCTAGCAGGTGGTTGTCCAGCCTCTGAATTCCTTCTGCGATTGGGAGCCCGCTACTCAGGGGGCTGTCCTTCTACAGTTAGACAACTGGAGTTAAATTCTTCCTTAGATAAGTTGAAATCTGCCTCCCTTCGGTCCTAATTTTTCATTTGGAATAAACTCATCTTGTTAAGTTGAACTTAGAAATTGAGAGCCAGCATAAATTAGTGGACAAAAGGCATAGTCTTTGGTATTAGAAAGGCCGGAATGTGAATCTTAGACCAGCCATTGCCTACCTGTGTGACCTGGAGAAAATTATCCAACTTATGTGAGTCTGTTTCTTCACTTCATATAGAGAGGGGTGTGTATCACACAGACACACGTGCACCAAGTGCCTAACGTAGTACCTGGCACAGGTGGGTTACCAATAAATGGTGACTCTTATTATATTACTGTTTTTATTAGGCACAGGACAAGTCTAGTTCCTCTTCTGTGTGATAGCCCTCTAGATATTTGAGAAAGCAATATTAATTTTTTTCAGGGTAAATATCCTTCTTTCTTTCATAACTCATATGACATGGTTTGTAGACATCTCTCCACCTTTGAACATACTTCATTTTTCTGTCTCTTTTCGAGTTTGGCGGAGCCTTTTAGGAAGATGATGGTACTAGATTAAGAAAATTAGGCAAACAAAATCAGTTTTTGATCATTATGTTTTATACTAAAGTTTACATTTTTGTACTTACATTTTGTATTTTTCATTTACTTCAAATGTGATATATGTATGCCTAAACTTAACATGGTACATGTGGAAACATATTCCATGGTTTGTTTCCTAGAAATCACTCTACATTTTGCTTCAGTTTCAGATAGAAAGTTTGGAATTTTCACCTGCTTCATTTTCAGTTACCTTGTTAAAGTTTAGCAGTTGTAACTGTAAGGTTATTGTCATTTTTCAACTCAGCAAAAGGTGAATGATATTACTTATATGTGTATGTACAGATATACAATCGATTTTATTTATTGGCAGCAGTTAATGCTCTATAAAGTTCCTACAAATACTGAGTTAGAGAACACTGAACCACTGCTCTTAGGAGAAATACAGGGTTAGTTTCCTGAAAACATCTGGTCATAACATTTTCCTCAACCAATCAGTACGTAATCTTATTTTGTATGCTTCTGTTAAAGATACCTTGTATAATATATATTGTCAATTCATTAACGTTGATCTCACAACCAACAGCACTATAACTCATGCCTGAATGAAGCTTCTCTAACTGTTGTATTTTCTCTAAAACATACAACTTTCTTCTGCTTAGAAACACCAAGCAACTTCCGCACTATGCATGGGGGCCATTTTAGACAGTGAAATCTCCAAAAAGCACAAAAATGTGAAAAACATGGCACTAAATAGACTGTGAAAAGGACACTTGTTTTCAGTATGAGAGCTAAAGCAAGAAGGCAGAGTGTCACCTTGTTCTCCCTTGGTTGGGAATGTGAACGTTGGGTTACTCTAATTTTTCACTGCGCTGCACATGCGCTTGTCTGCGAGTGATCACAAAAGCTCTGAGTGTTGCCTTTGGGATTACAAATAAATTTTAGTGAGTAAGCAGATTCTCAAATATGGCATCCACAAATAATGAAGATGGACTGTGTATGTTCAAGAAGAAAGAAAGAAAAATTAAACCACTTGCATTTTGAAAACAACATTTTCAAACTGTTAAGTAGGCATTTTGAGTCAGATTCAATATTACTTTCTTTTCCTTCAAAAAATGTAATATTGAATCACACACTTGGAGAAGTATCCTTGCCAGAAGTTATGAGTCTTATCTGCATAAATCATGCAACTGTTGCCTTTTTGGCATCTGTTAAAGGGCTTCAGCGGTAATAGTAAAGTAGGCCCTGTATCGTGAGGAAGTAGCTTCAGCTTATCTCAGTAAGTGGTAAATTAACAGTTTCTATTTAAAGTGTTCCAACAGTGTTTTAATGAATTAACCCCAGCCTAATGAGGTAGGTGTTGATACTTCAATTCATACCACTGCGTTTTTGATCATCATGTCCGCCTCCTTAGGTGGTATTGTGTAATAAAAACATTGTCCATAAAACTGAGCAGCTAAGTGTCTTGCCATTGGTTTTATGAGTTTAATTTTACCCGAAAACGAATTCGTGATATACAACCAGAGGGTATGCATCTTAGCAGTAATTCAGATACCAACTCTCCTCCAGTAAACAAAATCTTAAATTCAAAACTATTGGGTTTCTTAATCAGAGAAAATTCACAGTGAGGACTGCTAACATTGAAGTTACTGAGTACCATTAGTTCATGGGGTTTTATGGCCCAGATTACCTAAACTCCCCTGATTATTTGGCTTAGAATATATATACCTCCTAGGGCTAAGAAGGAATCGTGTAAGAATGTGAATTGAGATGCAAGTAGACAGTCCTCTGGATGGACAGTGATTCACATGGAATTTTTTTCCCCTTTCTTCAGTGACTTCATGCCTAAGACTTTTGGCATTGATCCAAGTCCGTTTACAGTGCGTAAGCCAGATGAAACCGGAAAATCAGTATTGGGGTAAGATTTGCATATAGAATGAAATTTTAAAGATTCATGTAAAATAATATAGCGCTTACAATATAATTTCCACCAAAAACTAATAACTTCAAGTCACATAGTTTGGAGCAGTCCATTCACTGCATCTATACAGGTAGCTTTTTTATAGCACTGGAATCATTAAAAAGCGTTAGACACTGAAAGTATAATTCACGGGAATTCCAGCAACACGATGCATTTTACTATTTTAAATCAGGAGTTTCACAGATGGCATAAAGGCAGGTAGCAGATATTATGTATGTCCTTTAATAACTCAGTATCCTGTTTCCCACAACATAAAATACTTAGGTAAAAAT
The DNA here is from genome assembly GCF_003676395.1 of Aethalodelphis obliquidens. NCBI lineage: Eukaryota > Metazoa > Chordata > Mammalia > Artiodactyla > Delphinidae > Aethalodelphis > Aethalodelphis obliquidens. The sequence goes on along the minus strand of NW_020837947.1, from coordinate 48,949,413 downwards.
TTATATTAGTTGTATTTATTTTCGTTGGCATCCTGAGGCAACATTAAAGCAAATGCTCAGAGGACTTAATAGATTTTCTGTGTATTACTGTAACATTGTTTTGGGGATGACTGTTATTATATGCAATAATATGAGGAAGAGAACAAACCACGTTTACAGTCTTTATGCTTTGAGACTGGAATGAAATGTGTTCTAGCGTAAGAATCTCTGTTACTGCCACTGACCTGAATAATCCCAGTGATAAGATTTCTCCTAGGCCCTGGGCAGAAACCCTGGCCAGCCTGTAGATTCTGAGTCCTAATTGTATTTGGGAGTGTGTACAGGGGCCTAATTGGATTCTAGCTACGTGTGATTTATACAATGAGATATATATTACTGTTTTCCAGATACACCATTTATGTGGCTTAAATATGTGGCCTTAAATAGCTGCATGTTAAGCCCTGGACCAGATGCTAAGAGGAATTTAAAAGAAGGTTAACATCCTCAGGACATTTAGAATTTAAGGAGTTCCTGGGACAAATATGTAAATGATCAGCTCTATTAGTGTATAGTACTGAAATGTATCAACTTTAATTTTTAGTTGCAGAAAGTCAGAAATGAATTTATTTTCTGTAATATCTAACCCGTGGTTAGATAGTATTGCATGTTTCTTTACTAGAAAATGCAGAATATTATGGTATTTTAAGTCCCTTGCAGAAAATTTTTTAAAGTAAGAGTAAAATATTAAATATATTAAATATTTTTCATAAACACCAAAAATATTACCATAAAATGTTTTCTGAATTAAAACAACATTCTTACTACTCTCAAATTTGGCACTAAAATAGAAGTAAATAAGTGTGGGCTTTTTCTATGTTTTTCCCCCCATCTACTCCCTATTATTAGAAGCAATGTTCAGAAAATATAGTTATTTAGTAATAAAACAATTTAAAATCTTAGTTTATATTCATCATTTGCTCATTACTTTGGTACAAGTAATCAGCTGCCACTGTGATTGCTAAAAATTCATAGGAGGGACAGAAATATACATGGATTTGGCTATCGACCCTTTCTTGAAGCTTCTACAAATTGTAGGTAATTTTACTAATATCTCAAACATAATAGTCTTCTATTATGGTATTATAAATTTTGAAAATACTGATTTCACTTACCAAAGGAAGACACAGTAGCCAAGTGGAGAAAAGATTTTTCTGCACACTACAAGCACATACTTGTTTATTTTCTGAATTTATAACAAAGCTTAAATTCATATAAGGTCAGCACGTACATGATAAAATATTAAACTTTTCCCTTTAGCACAACTTGAATCCAGAAGCTGGCTCCTCACGGTCATTTTCTTATGCTTCACCAGGACTAAGGCTTTGGGACACAGCGATACACAGTAAGCGTTGAGGGTTCGGTTTACAGATGGTTCACATCCGTATTCATCTTTTTAAAGAAACAAGAGCAACAGAGAAGAAGCTGTGTTACAGCGGAAAACGGCCGCCAGTGCCCCACCGCCGCCCAGCGAGGAGGCCGTGTCCAGCAGCTCTGAGGACGACTCCGGGACCGACCGGGAGGAGGAGGGCTCCGTGTCCCAGCGCTCCACGCCAGTGAAGATGACTGACACGGGCGACAGTGCCAAAGTGACGGAGGTCAGGGGCCGAGGAGAGTGTGCAGTCCGGCATGAGGCTCATCTCCAAAATCCCACTTTCAGTTAAAAGGCTGAGAGCAAGAAAAAGTCACATTACCTCACTCATACCTTTCTAATGCACAGTGTTGCAGGCACTGCAGAGATGAATACATTTGACAAAGACATTACTGAAAATGGTTTCTGAAACTGGTGTTTTTGCTTCCATGTGTAACAGTAAATTTCTTGTCACTTCAGAATTCTTAAGAGAATCCTGTCCCTCTTTGAGCAGCCCATCCACTTATTACTTTGGTACATTAGCCCATCCGTTTATTCCCTTGCTCAGCACATAGTTGGAATGCAGGGTTTGAATCTAGGCCTCACAATCTTTGCATAACCCCAGTGGGAAGTTCATCCTGTTCAATTTGACATTACCAATAAATTGAGGGGAAACAAAAGGCAAGTAAACCACAGAAGAACCAAATTTAGCTTTTGGGAAATTTGCTTTCTAGAAATGGCCAAAAGTCATTAAAGCTAGACGCGTTGCCATGGGTTGAGGTTGGCAAACGACAACCTATTGGCCAAAACATCCTGCTGCCTGTTTTTGTAAATAAAGTTTTATTTACAACCAGCCATACCTATTTGTTTATATATTGTCTATGGCTGCTCTTGCCCTATAACAGCAACAGAGTTGAGTAGTTATGGCAGAGACAGTATGACCCAAAGAACCTAAAATATTTACTGTCTGGCCCTTTACAGAAAATGTTTGCCAACTTCTGCACTATACAAAAGCAATTAGTAATTACCTAATAGTTTTTTACCCTAAAATAAACTATTTTAGTGAAAATGAAGTCAGATTTTAAAAAACCATTAACTGAGAAATTTAATGAACCAGGTTGAAGAAACATTGTGATTGCCTTTTTGGGGAAATTCACAGGTTCATTTTCTTCATCTTTGGAAATTATTAAGATTCTAGATGTCTAAAACTTCTTCCTGGTTCCCTTTTCTTTTGACCCCAGAATGTGGTCCAGCCCATGAAAGAGGTGTATGGAATCAACCTCTCAGATGGCCTCTCAGAAGAAGATCTCTCCATTTATTTAAGGTAAAGTATTTTCATGAGAGATTAAGGACAAATGCAAATGTAATAAAATACCTTATATCTAGTGTAACGTTTAAAAATTGAAAATAGTCAACAATACAGAAGGAAATGAATTCCACTTGGAATAAAATAGTAGCATTTAGGTCAAATTCTGAAACAATTTATATTTGGAGTTAAAAGGCCTACTTACTGCCTGAGACTCTCAGGGCCCCTCAGTGATAAAAATTTATGATGCTTACATGTATTTTCACTGCCCATAAGCTGCAAACTGAAGTTTAAATACATTCCTGCATTAACAAATCCTCAAGATCAAGTACCTTCTTACAGAATGAACTTGGGATACAGATAGCTGAGGACCTTGTATTCCCTTCAGCTCGGGGTTGGGGTGGAGAGCTGCTGGTGGGAGTGGAGGCTGAGGAGGGAGAAGGAAGCAGTGATGTAGGGGCACCAATGCAGAATGTTATCGACCTTTATTGGGAAGACCTGGCTAAAAGGTGGCGATCTGCCAAAAGGTATTCCCTGAAATCACATATATAATTTTGTGTGTCTGTGTGCGCTTGCAAAGATTCATAGTTATCAGATTCTCAAAAGAACTCCTCGCCTAGAAATCCTTAAAACCCTGACGAGACCACTGTAAACGCCCCCTCAACCTAATGTATGCGTTAAGAAGACTTAATTATTGCAAGTGAACATGTACCCACTTCATCTAAGTTTGGCTTATGTAAACTGTAATATAAATGAGCACTAACCTCCAGGTCTTTTTTAAGGAGGGTATTTGTTTTGCAGAATCCATTGAACTGGATATTTTCAGCTCTCTGCTTCAAACTAGTAAGATCTGCTGTGGAATATGTGAAATATAAAAATGTATGGCATTTCTTGACTACAGAAGCACTGGTATGACTGTGCATCACTGTCTTACTGGAAGCCAGTTGAGTCGTTCAGAACTCAGCCACACCCTCCTCACTCCTGGATACACAGACATGCAGTGACATTCATACAGCTGTCACACTCCGTAGCTCAACTCTTTAGGAGTTAGTTGAAGTGGGCCTTCATAAGCAGCATGATCTGGAAGAATGATTTATCTGGGGTTAGTGACTGAGTAATATGACTTTATTGCAGAGAGCATAAGTGTACATGTCAAGGCTGTTCACTTGCTGAAGATAAAAGTTTGGATAAGAGTAATCTAATTTAAAAGTTTTTCATAGTGCTGTACTGATTGAATAATTGGTAGTTTCTTCAGCACTTTTCCTGACTTTTAAAAAAACCTCATAAAAACTACAAACTGCATCCCTGAGGGGAAGATGAGTGCATGTAGCCCAGGCCACACTTCAGATGGGTACACTTGAGAAGTATCAGTGGCCCATTGCCAGGCATCCTCTTACCTTGCCGAGCTGGCCTGGGGCGAGTCCCTTTGGCCTTAGCTGCAAGTCTGGATTAGTGTCGTTGGAGGCTTCTCTGAGGGGGATGGCCGGGGGGGACAGTGGTGCTCAGCAGGTGGTCGCCTTAGTCCCCTCCGGCTCAGATGAAAGTACTCTTCCGAGCGGCTGGCGTATGTATACCTGGGGATTCCTGTGGTCCTGAGGAAACCAACTCCATGCCCTGGGTGCTTACAGCATTGTTGCTCCAGGAGATGGGTCCCTAGCCCGATTCGGCATTTCCTTGTTGTTTGTCTCACTGCAGACATCCCCGTCCCTGCCACTGCCTCACGTTTCCCCATGCTTCCTGCTGCTGTCACCCTTAGATATGCGAGGCCTTACAAGATCATCTCCCCGGCTTCAGGAACATTTTGGCTCAAGTTCTGTATCACGTTTGAGTAAACGGGATGCAACGAAGTACACGTTTTGTTTCATTCCTATGTCCATGGTTATGACTTACATTTTAACCCATTCCTCCTTTACTTCTCATAAACCCACTCTAACATCAGGCAGTCATTTATAAATCGACTCTCGTGTCACATAGGGTACTCTTGCGTGCTTTTCTGACATAAGCATATAACTGTCGTTTGAAGGCCCATATCATTTTGTGCCATCTACTGAATTTGTGGCAGGTAGTTCTTTAGCTTTGTATCTGTTATAATTTGTAGATTTGTGCAGCTGGGGCAGAGTCAACATAAACAAGACAAGAGCAGCCAGCAGTTCTGTTCCAGGTGCCCAGATGGAGTTATAAAATTGTAAGTACTAGATTAGACCTGTAAAAAAAAAAAAAAAAAATCTTTGTATTCATGCCATTCGGGGTGCTTTTAAGACTTTATGAGAAAGACATTGTCTTGTCCCCAAATTAGTACAAGCACTAAAGCGTCTCCTCCTGGTGTAATACCGTATCCGAGGAAAACTGGGTAGCTGTGGGGATGGGGAAAAGGTTGGGAGCCTTGCCTTGCCTTTGGAGGTGGGACTGGAGTTGGTGGGGATTTTCCTCCAGAAACTGCTCTCCAGTGGATAGCAGTGGGATGAAAAAACAGCTCTGACCCTGGAGGCAGGCTCCTCAAATTCAGTGCAAGACCCTTGAGGGCAGGAGTGGTTTGTCTTTTCTAACTCTATATCTTCACCAGTTCTGTTAACTTGCTGTTTAGTGAATAACTTGGAGTTTAGTAAATTCTTAAATAAATAGAACTAGGTTCATATCCTGACTTAACACTCTGCGACTTCTTTTTTTTTTTTTTTACCTTGAGCAAGTAACTTAAGTCCTGTGGGGCTCAGTTTCTTTATCTGCAAAATGGGTTAATGGTAGCACCTGCTTCATAGGAGGATGGTGAGGCTGAAATGAAATCATGCGTGCAAAGTGCTGAGATCAGTGTCTGGAATACGTCCTCAGTACGTTGTGATCATCACCATTGTCCCTTTCTTCTTCCTATTTGTCATTGTTCTCTGCTTGTTGGGACCAAACAAAGCAAAGGTTGTGACCAGGAGTGGCTCCTGATGCCATATGATCAGCTGAGTTTCCTCTATAAAAAGGGGTCACTGTGGTGATTAAATGAGGTAGGATATGCAAGGCATCTAGATCAGTATCTGGCACAGAGTGGACATTTAGTAAATGTTCTCTTCCCTTTTCTTGGTACAACTTTATCAGTTTGTTTAATAAATTATTTGATAGATACTGACTGCCTGACTTCTCCATGTACTACATCTGCGTGTTACTAATTGTTAAGAGGCTACTATAGTGATCCAGGCAAAGACTGGTGCCTTAGAGAATAGTGGCTGGGAGGATTTTGGAAATGGGATGAATCTAGGAAATATTAAAAAGTGAAATAGACTGGATAATGAAATAGTTGGGTATGGGGAAAAGGCCTTACCTAGGATGGCCGTTAGGTTTTTTGGAAACAATAGGTTTGATTCCTTCATTCATTTAGCAAATAGGTATTGAATACCTATTCGGACCTGTGTTAGGACCATGGACAGCTGCCATTTATCAAGGTAAGGAGCACCGTAGGAGGAACCTTGTTTGCCTTTCAAGGGGGATCAAAGTGGCCATGTTTAGGAGGCAGTTGAATCAACTGATCTGGAACTCAGAAAAGAGCCTCTGGGAATGTGAATGCATGTTGGTGATAATTAAAGCCTCTGGTTAAAGATGACACCACTTAGGAAAAGAGAATAACAGAGTGAGAAAAGGTCTACAGCTGAGTCTTGAGGGGATCTGAGTTTAACGCTGAGGAGAGAGAGACAGAGATGGCTAATCAGAGAGGGGAAGGAAAACCAAGACTGTTATATCACAGCCTCCAAAAGGGCTATTTATCCCTTCTTTCTCTCCCCTTCACTATTTTTTTTTCTCTTTTTTAAAAAACATATGAACGGGCTTCCCTGGTGGCACAGTGGTTGAGAGTCCGCCTGCCGATGCAGGGGACACGGGTTCGTGCCCCGGTCCGGGAGGATCCCACATGCCGTGGAGCGGCTGGGCCCGTGAGCCATGGCCGCTGAGCCTGCGTGTCCGGAGCCTGCGCTCTGCAACGGGAGAGGCCACAACAGTGAAAGGCCCGCGTACCACAAAACAAAAACAAAAACGAAAACAAAACATATGAACTCCTATTAACTTAGAGACAGTTTTTCTTTCGTAGATCTAATTAGCATATGGAAGTATGAGCTCCCAAATGAACTGATAAATATGTGGCCAGAGAAGGAAAGTATTTCAATGTGTTAGTAAAGTAAGAGACTCTGTTAACCAAATTATTCAAATGATTCTTCCGTTAAAATAGTATGGCACAACTTAGGAGGAGCAGGTGATGAAGTGAATATAGCATTACAAAATAAAAGGAAAACATGTTCCCACATTTCCTTCCACACTCTGTCTACTTTGATCTGTAATTGGTCTTGCTGTTAAGTTACTTTTAAATTCCTTTTCTCAAAACATTTAGTGTTTGCTTTTCTGAGTCTTAGCACAGATGAAAACCATGTGAATCTAGGATTTTTTTTAACGTTTTCCACTTAATTAGTAAAGAATCGAACATGAGTGTGTCTTGGTGCAGCATCTTCGCAGGATAACAAAGAGCTTGGTAGGCTCTGCATTATGTTGTCATGGCAACTGCCCGAGAGTGTTGTTTTTTGGTGTGTGTGCACGCGTGCTTTAAATTGAAACTGTAACTAGGTTCTTAAAATGCCAGCTCTTCAATTTTAAATTTCTAAAGCTATGCCAAAACCAAGAGAAATTAGATTTATATGAGATCCTGGAAATTCTCATCTTATTATGTTTTGGGTTCTGGTATTTTTTAAAATATATTGATAGTAAGTTTATTTTAAGTTTATATACATACATATGTATCAACTCATCTCTGGACAATTCATAATCTTACCAGTTTTTCTTGAAATTATGAGGCAAACCAATACTCCTTTTCTAAATATGAGGTATACAACAACCAATGTAAAATATATTGACAGTAAACAATAGGCAAGGAGCCAGTGGATTAGGGGCTCCTGAAACAGAGGTGCAGAAACCTGCATGGGGAGCTGGGCACGGTCACCCAAGCTCTTGCAGGACATTTCTTAGAAGCGGATGTTAAACCCCAAACTAGTCAATGTCTGCACCGGCAGCCCAAACACTCATAGCTGTATTCTGTGAGTGTGACCCTCCCTTCGATTCATGCCACTTCCTAGGTGTATGGGTGGTGATTAGGGAGAAATGACATCAGCCAACATTTCCTGAGCAGTGTGTGATGGGCACTATGCTATGTACCTTAATCTATATTAACTCAATTCTCACAGTAACTCTAGGAAGTAGGTCTTAACTATCATCTTCATTTTACAGATGGGGAAACTGAAGCACAGAGAAGTTATGTAACTTTCCCAAGGTCAAACAGCTAGCAAGTGGAGGAACAGGATTCAAACCCAGATGAGCTGGCTTTCCATCACTAAGCTATAAATGCCTAGTGTTACCAGCTGCTCTTATACCCACAGTGGTAAAAATACTGGGTTATTAGTGTGAACAACCCTCATTTTGATCTTCTGACATGATCTAGTTTGTAGGCAGCTCTGTATGCAGACATAATGTTTCAGCCCCATTGAGCTTGAAAATTGTTTTTAATATTTAAAGAGAACATACCTTTACTCTTTTCCTGGTACCCAGCATATTGTCCCAAACGTAGACATGCTTCCTGGGCAAGCATACTTTGCTTGACTCATAACATGATGTGGAGGTTGTTTAAGCCATCATGAGAACAGTGCTACTGCTATTTAGAGTTACTGTCATCCTAGTAAGTTGTAGGTTCTTAGAGGGCAGCCCATCTTTGTGTTCCCTGCTGCCTCCTGAATAGTACCTAAATTGAGTGCTCAGTAAATGTTTGTTGAAATGTACTGACTCTCACCCCCCACCCCTCCCATTACCATCAGAGCCTGCATGGGGCCCCATGAGCATCCCTAGAAACCCACCTCACCCATCCTTGAACACTTTTTAGTTCTTCCCCTATTCTATTTCCTGCTCATAAGCCCTCTGCCCTCTCGTGCCTTCTGATAGAGGAAAAAAGTAAGCACACCAAGGTTTTAGCATTTTTTCTCTGTCCTGCTTCCACTTGCACCTGTGACCAAATGCAGAATGAGAAGGGCCTGCGTGAAAGGACTCGCTGTGCCAGGGCGGGTGGGGTGCTGTGTAGCCCAGCGGTGATTTGCTGTATTCATGCCAGAGCACCCTGCCCTCATTGTACACTCCCACCAGTTCTGAGGAGTTTTTAACTAAGCAGCAAGTGCCAATCAGTGTAGGTTAAAAAGAACATGAACTCGCCTATTATTAGTGCCTGCTGTTCCATGGTTCACCTATTCTAGGAACACGTCTCACTTGTTTAAAATTACCTCTAAGAAGTGGTTCAAAATGTAATACATAGAGTTTGGGTAAAATGTGTCTAATTTAGGATTCTTTCAATGCAGGATGAGCTAAATAAGTGTGTTTACTGTTTTAGGACCCTACGGTTGAGTTTATTCCCTAAGTACATCTCACAGTAAGTAGCATTTACTGACCTTAGAGGGAATGCCCCGGGCATGGGCTTCTGCTAGGCGAAGCATTTCACAAATCAGAGCGTGCTGTGACACAGAATTAGGGCACCTTTTCACACCGATGAGGTGAGCTTGACACTAGGCCATGATTAGCTCAACTTTGTTACTTTTCACGGTTTTCAGTGATGAGTCCCTACATACAAGTCACTCTCTGGGGTTCCCCACCCCCACTCCTGCCTCATTGATTTCATCTAGTCCTCTGCAGATAGTGCTGTCTTCTCTGCTGCAGGCTAAAGAAGTATTTCTGCCTTAATGGCCTTGTTATCTTTCCCAAACACCCGGGAGTACAGTCTTTTAAGGTTTAAGGATTAGAGCAGTTGGGAGGCAGTGATCAATGATTAATCAGCTAATTCCCTCCACAGGTGGGAGATGGTAGGTGACAACAATTCCTCAGCCCAAGGAAACTAGGCTGTGACCTCTTCCCTCACCCCAGAAATTACCACAGAAGTCTTTCTTTCTCTTTGATTCTGGCCTTTACTTTTCTCTCTTTAACCCTCTCCGGCTTTTCTTATAAATACTTTTCTAATTATCTCTTTCTGCTTTCCCCTTACTCCCTATTTCTTTTACTTTTAGTTCCTCTCTTTTCCCCTCTTTTTCTTTTGCCGTTCTCTCTCCAGCCCTGCCAGGGTATTTTTAGCTCTTTTTATTTTTAAATACAGTAATCTCTCCACAACACAAATTTCCTTCCTGTATTTTCCGACAGTGCTTTTCAGATTGTAATCCTGGACTCATTAGTGGGCCATGAAATTAATTTAGTAGGCCTCCACGTAACAAAATGAAACAGAACTGAACTGAATCCAATAGAAGGCTCCAGTGCATGGCACATAGTATGGTTAATTCGTGTTTCATGAAGTTTTATTTCTATACATAAATGTAGCGTTGTGTGCCAATTTGCCATGCAAAATGCATTTCTCACTGTGGATAACAGTCACAGGTTGGATTTCTATGAATGCACCTTTTCTGAAACCACATAACTTAAAAATCTTAACTCTGTTCCTTATATCTAGGCACTTAATGAATGTTTGTTGATTGGATGAAAATGTGTGTGAACGATTCCTGTTGAGAATAACTGGGCAAAGAGAGGAGAGAGGTCACAAAGAAAAGGGGTCAGGAACAGATGAGAGGTTTCTGTGGTGTATCCAAAGTGGGTAAAATAAATGCAGGCCTTGGAAAATACACTCTTGTTACTCACAGTGAATTGAGAGCTGGGATGACTAACCAAGGGAAGGAGGTGGCAGGAAGCTACACTGAAAGTCAAAATGAAAAGCTGTTAGATGGATAAAGGAAAAACAGAAAAAAGTTGAATGCCTCTTTGTTTGAATATTGTCTACAATAGCACTATGTATACTATGTAAAACAAGAAAATTTAATGGAACAGGGTGACTTTTTTGCACCTTTCAGAGTAGGCTGTCCTGAAAGGTTTCTAGCATATAAGGAATAATAAATGGAAATTTAATTGTAGGTACTTGTGTAATTAATTTAATGTATCTAAAATGACTTTGATATTTTAAAAATTTAGTATATTGACTATTTGTTTTTGGTGACTACAGAGCATACCATTTATGGGGATTCTGTAGGTTCACACGAGGACTTGAGTACCTCCCCTTAATATGGGTTTTTCTTTTTTTCCAAGAACCTAGCTAGCACTTCTATAAGGTAAGGTATACTTACCTTCTAGGTAAGGCATTATAGGAATTAAATGACAGGTATTTATTGACTGTTCACTATGTTCCAGGTTAGGTATACGTACAGTAATACACAGTTGAGTGAGATATAGTCCCTGCCTCTGAGGGTTTACATTGACCCGGGGATGGGGGGGGGTCAGTGATTCCAGGTGTAGGAGGTGCTGTGAAGGTGTTAGCAGAGGAGGCTCTGGGGGTGCAGAGAAGAATCCAAATCAGACAGATTCCTGGGCAAGCTGACCCTCAGGCTAAATTCTAAGGGAAAAATGGAGTTGCCCGGTTGAAGAAGGCAGAGAGGGCAGAGGGTGAAGACCACACACAGCTTTTGGAGACCCATATGGAATTCTGTGTCTAGTGCAAGGGGATTGTCAGCAAGGAGGCCAGAGAGACAGACTGGCAGGAACAAGATCAGAAAGAGATGCTAAGTGAGAGAGAGTGACCCTTGTCCTAGAAGCATGTTTTAATCAGGGGAGTGATAAAGGTCACTCTGGAAATAGCATGGAGAATGGATTGGAGAGAGAGAAACAGCATATCTGTTGGAAACATCAGGACAAGAAAGTGATTGGAGTCTGCTTGCTATTGGCAGTTGAAATAAAGGGATTTATTTTGTAAAGGCAGACTCTGTAGGGATTGGTAAATTTTGGTAATGGATTAGATGTGAGGAATGTGTTAGAGGCAGGAGTTTTCTAGCTTCGTTGAGTAGGTCTGGTTACCAGGATTGGAAGTACATGACAAACGTAAATTTGGGAGCTAAGGTCGTTCGTTTGTGACCATAATAAGGTCAAGACGATTTGTCTGAGGCTCAAGAGGTTTTAGATTAGAGGGATTCAGTAATTTTGTGGATTTTTTTCTGCTCTTGATTTAAAAAGCAAGTAAGTTAAATTTTGTATCTTTCTCTGATGGGGGTCTGAGTTAAATAGGTTATTATACATGGTTTTTAAATTTTCTTGAGATCCACGGTCTGATTAAAAGGAAAAAAAAAATCCTTCAATTACTGGTAGCGATGAAGAATTTATTAGGGTTTTAAATGTATTTTTAGCCCATAAAACACTGACTTATTTTTTTTACATGAGCAAGCAGGTTAATCCTGGGGGAACAGATTTGCATATCTGATACGGCCACGTGAGGGTTATTACTCATTGGTTTTCTTAGCTCTGCATACAAGAATCACATTTTGTAACTGTTTAACCTTTTGTTATTTTGTTAGTTTACCAAATTATCATCAATTCTGTGTATGGAAGGTGAGTGGGATGGTTTCAGGCAGCTGGAGTGGCCACCGCGCCTTCCTGACAGCCTTTCCTTTTGCACGATGATGATGTATGCCCAGGTATGATGTGTTCATTGCCCTTGTCTTCTCTGAGCTTATGCAAGAAGTCTTTCCAGTTAAGATAAAACTTGGGTTGAAATACAACAAAAACCATTTTAATTTTATATTTAAATGTAGGTCTGTCATCCTACGTGTGACTCAGGACCCTTTAGGGCTTTTACACATGATTTTAAAAATAAAGTACACGTCCCATCAAGTCCTGATTGTGTTCAAAATCCACCAACAGGCATCAATAGTCTTTTAATGTATCATAATTTTCTGTGGTTAACATTTTAGTAGTATTATTCGTTTTCCTTATGGTTTTATGAAGAAATTTGAAGAATACTACCATGCAAATCAATTACATTACGTTTTCAAAATTAAAAGTGCGTTCATATTTTGTAATCACCCTTCTTCCATCCCTCCCAATTTATGGGAATAGAAAGTCCTTGGTTAAAAAAAAAGAAAGAAAAACCCACTATGTGGTATTTTTAATCTGAAATTAATCTAAAAAAAAACCTGTTAGTTACTTGAGGCAAGGCTTAACTGCCTTTGGGTCCCCAGTCCCTAGCATAATACCTTGTATGCAGTAAGCATTAAATAAATTATGAATGAATAATATTTGATATTCAGTAGTTTTACCTCTTTAAGGAATATCATGCAGTAGTTAAGTGTGAGGGAGAAAAAGGGAGAAATGTCAGTGTTAACAAATTGAAGCAAACGGCAAGACAAATGATAAATATTTGTAAGTTTTTATTTCACTATAGAGTATTTTCAGTTTTAGATGTAACAACAGAGTTCTTGGCAGGTCTCTCATGATGTTCTTAATTGACAAACCATTGATGTCCTTATTAGTTAATTTATACATTATGTTAGTAGGACAGGCTAAAATAGGATCATGATTTTCTTTTTAAATTTAATTTTGTCCAGCTTTATTAAGATGTAATTGACATATAGCATGTGTAAGTTTAAGGTGTACAATGTAATGATTTGATATCTGTATATACTGCAAAATGGTCACCATAATAAGGTTAGTTAACACGTCCATCACCTCACAGTTAAACTCTGTGTTAGTTAAAACTCTGTGTGTGTGTGGTGAGAACTTTTAAGATCTACTCTCTTAGCAACTTTCAATACACAATACAGTATTATTAACTATAGTCACCATGCTGTACACTACATCTCCAGAACTTATTTATCTTATGAGTTTGTACCTTTCGACCACCTTCAGTCATTTCCCCTATCCCTCACCCCCTGTCTCTGGCAACTACCTACCAATCTGTTCTGTTTCTATGAGTTCAGTTTTTGTTTTTGTTTTTGAGGGGGTACTTAAGATTCCACATATTAGTGAGATCATATGGTATTTTTGTCTGACTTACTTCACTGAGGCATAATGTCCTCAAGGTCCATCCATTTAACAAAAGGCAAGATTTCCTTCTTTTTTTTTTAATAGCTGAATAATATTCTTTGTGTATATATAACACATCTTTATCCATTCATCCATTGATGGACACTTAGGTTGCTTTCATGTCTTGTCTATTGTAATTAATGCTGCAATGAACAGGGGGGGTACATATATCTTTTTGAGTTAGTGTTTTTGTTTTCTTCAAATAAATAGCCAGAAGTGTGATTGCTGAATCATATGGTAGTTCTATTTTGAATTTTTAGGGGAACCTCCATACTGTTTTCCATAGTAGCTGCACCAATTTATATTCCCATTAATATGTACAAGGGTTCCCTTTTCTCCACATTCTTGCCAGCACTTATCTTTTTTTAAAAAATAAATTCATTTATTTATTTTTGGCTGCATTGGGTCTTCATTGCTGTATGTGGGCTTTCTCTGGTTGCAGTGAGTGGGGGCTACTCTTCATTGTGGTGCACGGGCTTCTCATTGCAGTGGCTTCTCTTGTGGCAGAGCACGGGCTCTAGGCACATGGGCTTCAGTAGTTGTGGCTCGCGGACTCTAGAGCTCAGGCTCAGTAGTTGTGGCGCACGGGCTTAGTTGCTCTGCAGCATGTGGGATCTTCCCGGACCAGGGCTCGAACCCATGTCCCCTGCATTGGCAGGTGGATTCTTAATTACTGCACCACTGGGGAAGCTCTATCTCTCCTTTTTGATAATATTCTAATAGGTGTGAGGTGATATCTCATCATGGTTTTGATTTTCATTTCCCTGATGATTAGTGATGTTGAGCACCTTTTCATGTTCCTGTTGGCCGTTTGTGTGTCTCCTTTGGAAAAATATCTGTTCGAGTCCTTTGCCCATTTTTTAGTTGGATTATTTGTTTTTATGCTATTGAGTGGTATGAGTTCCCTATATATTTTGGCTATTAACCCCTTATGAGATAATGTAGTTTGCAAATATTTTCTCATTCCATAGGTTGCCTTTTCATTTTGTTGATCACTTCTTTTACTGTACAGAAGCTTTTTAGTTGGATGTAGCCCCATTTGCTTATTTTTGCTTTTGTTTCTTGTGCTTTTGGTGTCATATCCACAAAATCATTGACAAGATGGATATCAAGGAGCTTTTCTCCTATGTTTTATTCTAAGAGTTTCATGGTTTCAGGCCTAACATTTAAATCTTTAGTCCAATTCTGCTTTTGTGTATGATGTAAGAAAGGGGTCCATTTTCAGTTTTTTTTGGATGTGAATATCCAGTTTTCCCAGCATTATTTATTGAAGAGATTATCTTTTCTCCATTGACTATTCTTGGCTCCCTGGCCAAATATTACTAGACTATGTATGGATAGGTTTATTTCTGAGCTCTCAATTCTGTTTCATCAGCCTATGTGTCTGTTTTTATGCCAATAGCACACTGTTTTATTATCATAGCTTAGTAATATGGTTTGAAATCAGGAAGTGTGATGCCTCCAGTTTTTTTTTATTATTAATTTATTTGGTTGTGCCAGTTCTTAGTTGCAGCATGTAGGATCGTCATTGCTGTGTGGGGGATCTTTTAGCTGTGGCATGTGAGCTCTTAGTTGTGGCATGTGGAATCTAGTTCCCTGACCAGGGATCAAACCTGGGCCCCCTGCATTGGGATCCCGGAGTCTTAACCACTGGACCACAGGGAAGTCCTGATGCCTCCAGTTTTTTTTAATTCTTCTTTCTCAGGATTGCTTTGGCTTTTTGGGATCTTCTGTGGTTCCATAAAAAATTTTGAATCATTTGTTTTATTTCTATAAAAAATGCTATTGAAATCTTAACAGAGATTGTAATGAATCTATAATTACTTTTAAACATTATTTATTCTTCCAGACCATGAACATTGGATACTTTCCATTAAATTACGTTTTCTTCAGTTTCTTTCATCAGTGTCATATAGTTTTCATGGTACAGCTCTTTTACCTCCTTGGTTAAATTTATTCCTAAGTACTTGTTTTTGATTCTATTGTAAAGGGGATTGTTTTATTTCTTTTTCAGATAATTCATTGTTAGTGTATAGAAACTGAACTGGTTTTTTTGTATCTTGATTATCCTGCAAATTTACTGAATCCATTTATCAGTTTTTTCCTGGAGTTTTTAGGATTTTCTATCTATATATCAGCTGCAAATAGGAGTAATTTTACTTCATCCTTTCTGATTTGGATCCCTTTTACTCCTTTTTCTTGCCTTATTGTTCTGGCTAGGATTTCCAGTACTGTGTTGAATAGGAGTGGTGAGAGTGGGCACCCTTGTCTTGTTCCTGATCTTAGAGGAAAATCTTTCAACCTTTTATCATTGAGTCTGTTAGCTGTGGGCTTGTCATATATGGTCTTTATCATGTGGAGGTATGTCCCTTCTATACACAACTTGTTGAGAGTTTTTATCATGAATGGATGTTGAATTTTGTCACATGCATCTATTTGAGATGTCATGTGATTTTTGTCTTTCATTCTATTAATGTGATGTATCACATTTACTGATTTGCATGTTGAACCATTCTTGCATTCCAAGGATGAATCCCACTTGATCATGGTGTATAATAACTTTAATGTACTGTTGAATTTGATTTGCTAGCATTTTGTTGAGAATTTCTGTATGTATATTCATTGATGATACCGATCTGTAGTTTTTTCTTCTCCTAATGTCCTCATCTGGCCTTGGTATCAGGGTAATGCTGGCCTCATAAAATGAGTTTGGGAGTGTTCCCTCTTCAATTTTTAGAAGTGTTTGAGAGATTGGTATTAATTCTTCTGTAAATTTTTGGTAGAAATCACCAGTGAGACCATCTGGTCCTGGGCTTGCTTTGTTGGGAGGTTTTTATTACTGATTCAATCTTCTTACTCATTATTAGTTCAAATTTTCCATTTCTTCATGATTCAGCCTTGGTAGGTTGTATGTTTCTAGGAATTTATCCAGTTCTTCTAGATTGTCCAGTTTCTTGGTGTATATCAATTGTTTATAGTTGTCTTGTATGAGCCTTTGTATTTCCGTGATATCAGTTGTTATGTCTCCTCTTTCATGTATAATTTTATTGATTTTGGTCCTCTTTTCTCCTTGGTTATTATAGCTGAAAATTTATGTTTTGTTTATATTTTCAGAGAACCAGCCTTTGGTTTTGTTAATCTTTTCCATTATCTTCCTATTCTCTATTTCATTGTTTTTACTTTAATCTTTATTATTTCCTATCTTCTGCTAACTTCTGATTTAGTTTGTTCTTTTTCCAGTTCCTTGAGGTGTAAAGTTAGATTGAGATCTTTCTTTTTTCTTGATAAATGTGTTTCTCTCTGTAAACTTGCCTCTTAGAACTTCTTTTGCTGCATCCATGAGTTTTGGTATGTTAGTTTATATTCTTGTTTGTCTCAAGATATTTTTTGCTTCCCTTTTGATTTCTTCTTTGATCCATTGGCTGTTCAGGAGGGTGTTGTTTAATTTACATGTCTTTGTGAGTTTTTCAGCTTTTCTCCTGTTATTTTTAGTTTCATTCCATTGTGGTCAGAAAAGATACTTGATGTAATTTCTATCTTTTGAATTTGTTGAGAGTTGTTTTATGACTTATCATATCATCTAGCCATGAAAATGTTCCTTGTGCTCCTGAGAAGAATGTATATTCTGCTGCTGTTGGATGGAATGTTCTGTATATGTTTCTTAGGTATATTTGTTTAATAGTGTTGTTCAAATCCTGTTTTTTAATTTATTTTCTGTCTGGATTATCTATCCATTATTGAGAGTAGAGTATTAATGTCCCCTACTATTATTGTACTGCAGTTTATTTCTCCTTTTAGTTAGTATTTACTTTATATATTTAAGTGCTCCAATGTTGGATGCGTGACTGTTTACAATTTTTGTGTCTTCTTGGTGGATTAACTCCCTTTATCATTGTATAATGACTTTCATCATCTCTTTTGACCATTTTTAACTTAAATTCTATTTTGCTTGATATGGTATAGTGACTTCTGCTTTCTTTTGCTCACCAATTGCTTGAAATAACTTTTTCCATCCCTTCACTCTCAGTCTTTGTGTGTCCTTAAAGCTTAATTGTGTTTCTTGTAGGCAGCATATTGTTGGATCTTCTTTTTTAATTTATTCAGCCACTCTGTCTTTTGATGGGAGAATTTAATCCATTTTTTTTTGTGTGGTACGCGGGCCTCTCACTGTTGTGGCCTCTCCCATTGCGGAGCAGAGGCTCCGGATGCACAGGCTCAGCAGCCATGGCTCACGGGCCCAGCCGCTCCACGGCACGTGGGATCTTCCTGGACAGGGGCATGAACCCGTGTCCCCTGCATCAGCAGGCGGACTCCCAACCACTGCGCCACCAGGGAAGCCCAGTCCATTTACATTTAAAGAAATTATTCATAGGTAAGGACTTACTATTGCCATTTTGTTCATTGTTTTGTAGAGCTTTTGTTCCTTGCTTCCTTTCTTGCTGTCTTCCTCTGTGATTTGATGACTTTTTGTAGCAATATACTCTGACTCCTTTATCACAGTCTTTTTGGTGTCTACTACAGATTTTTCCCTGTGGTTACCACGATACTTACAGAAGATATATTTGTAGCATCCTATTTTAAGGGATAATAACTTCAACAGCATGCAGAAACTTTGTACTTTTACATCTCCCCCACCACCCGTGAGGTGGCAGGTTACTGATGGTATGATTTATACCTTTTTAATATTATATACCCAATAACAAATTATTCTAATTATGGTTATTTTTAATATTTTTTAACTTTTAAAGTAGAGTTGCATGTGAATTATGCACCACCATTACAACATTAGAGAATCTGACTTTGACTATATATTTATATTACCAGTGAGATTTACACATTCATATGTTTTCACAGTGTTAATTAGCATCCTTTTATTTCCACTGCCCAGTGAGCTCCCTGGCCAGACAGGGCCACCAGCTCAGCTCTGCAGATGCAAAGAGCCTCTGGCTGGGATCTGTGTTCAGTTGTAGCTGCAGCGAGGAATATGTTCTACCAGGATTTGAGTGCTGGTTACTGTAAGCCCTGCCCCCCTTTCTCGATTTCTCTGATTCTCCATGATCAAGCTCCAGAGATTTCCCCAGTGATCCCTGTGAGGTGAGACCCAAGTGGGCCCCCTGGGAAGTACCCTGCAGGGCTAGGGGAGCTGGATATTTACTTTGGGCTCTTTTTCCCCCCACTGTAGAAACTACAGACCTGGGGGCCCTCTTGTGTGGCCTTGTGACCACCCAGGGGCTGAGCGGTGCAGTCAGAGTGTAGCCATTCCTCTTATTCTTCTAATGCTTTCCTTCTCGGTCTCTGTGGGTCCAGGGGGGTGCTTCTATTCTACTTCACCCCCTGGATTCTGGGATTTTCACAATGGTGACTTGTCTGAGGATAGTTGGTTTTCTTGTGAGGGGGATGATGTTGGGGACAACCTACATTGCCATCTTGATCCATGATTTTCTTCTTTTCAGTTCAAATCGCTGAAGCTCTTCAAAAGAATCCCTTGATCAACATGCCTAGAATTGAATCAAGATTTCTTGATTTCCATTTGCCTGTTGTTTCTAAACACATGAAACCTTAAAAGTTTTGCTTTCTTTTTGTATTTAACTTACTCTTAGAATCTTACAATTTAAAAAAATTATGGCAGTTTGATCTCAGTTGGAAAGAAGGGAAATTTTTACATTTAAAAAAATCTTCCTTCTCAAACCCACTTTCCATTTGCTTGCAAAAACACTCTTTAATAAGATGGTTTACATCCATTAGTAAAGGGTCACAGTTTCTATTCTGTATGTGTGATGTCACCAAAACACTAATTAAGCCCCAGAATATCTGAACAAAATGTATCCTGTCCTTATGCAGGAAAAAAGAGGACTTGAGACTATCTTGACTTTCTTAACCATTTTGTTTTACTATTTATAATTGTGTTAGAAGTTCATTGCTTAATGTCAAAATTAAGTCAGTGCCTTTTAAGCATTGTACATCAAAGTAATATCTCTTTAAAGATAAAACTCTTTCAGGCTTATTTCAAAAGATGAATAGCTAAATTGGTAGTTCCTTTATCATGTGGTTAGAAAATAGGGAAGTAAATTGACTGAATAGTTAATATGTTCGGATACATTTACTTTCAGTAATAGAGTAGAGCTAGGAAAAAAATTCTGATATCTTTTTGGGAACTCTAAATAAAATTATATTTGAAGCTTCTCAAACCAATAACTTTATCCTTTATACTCTCTTCTACTCATTATTACTCTTACTTGTCCAAAGATTTTGCTTTTGTTTCAAACAGTTTTAACATAGTAGGTATTATTATTCTTGGATTTTCTCATGCTGTAACAAAATCAGTTATTGGTTTATTTATATATCACGTAGATGGTATAATTGAATTGTTTACTAGTTTTTCATTTTAGCGTTTAATTTCTGTTTTTACGTGGAATCTTGGATATTTCCCAAGTCTCATGAGAAAATCAATTGGTGTCATCTGAATTCTTCACCTACTTCTTTCCTTCCAAAAGCCATCTGTAATGGCTTCTAGAGATACATAGATAACAGTCAGATTTGTGTGGCAGGGTGCAAGACAGCATTCTCAGAATGTCCCATTCGTGTACACGTGTGTTTAGCATATTAGGACTGTGAAATTTGGGAACTGGAAGACGTTTAGGGGTCACTGGACTCAGTCCTCTGATTTTCTAAGAAAACAAGCCTGGAGAAGGTCTGCGGCTCATTCAGAGTTACAGAACTCTTAAGTGATAAAGCCGGGACTCAACTTCATTTCTTTGGGACTTAAACCCAAAGTCCAGTAACATGATAGCCTGAGCCAGGCAGCTGGAATTCCTCCAACCCATACTCCTATTGGGTGCAGCTAAAAGTGGGAGAGCCTCCCACAGGCAGCATGGACAGTAACAAATAGTGAAAACTAGCACCTCGTCACCAAAGGAAGAAAAAGAAAACAGTAAAAAGCATAAAGCAGTGAGGCTCAAAATGTGGTTTGCAAACTCCAACCCCACTGAGTCAAGTCCTTCTCTGGCCTGGCTCCAATACTGAATGCACCTCCATCCCAGGCCAGCCTTCAGCATTGGAAGGGCCATGAGGGAAGGGGCAAGGGCCTGGGAAGGCGGTGGGTGGGTGGGGAGGGGTGGAGAGGCAGGCCAGTTACACTTAATAATTTTTATTCCTTCATTAAGTATCAACCCTTGAATGTATGTCTTTCTAGTATTCTTTGGGGCAAAATGGGAGATACACATAAAAGACTTCTGTTGTATATCAAAACATGATGGTTGTCAAGGAAAAGCACATGTGAGAGCTGAACTCATCACTTTTTTCACAGAACACCAATTAAAATAATGACTGACAAACTACGGTTCTTCAGACGAGTATTTGGCAGACACTTTTTCAAAAATGAACAGAGTAAGCCTGTCACTTCAAGAAAAACAATTGAAAGTATTTGTTACAAGTGATAAAGTTAGATATTTCAAGCCAAGATCAGAATTTTGGAAAACTTGTATCCACCATCATTAGGTTTTTCTGGTGAGATTGGTAACGATCTTAACAAATGTGATTTTTTTTGATATTGTGTAATGAAATGCCTTACATTTGGAAGATCTTCATGAGTCAATATTGCCCAAATGACCAATGCATGCTATTAAAAAAATCATCCATGAATAAGAAAACCTATTCCAAGTGTAAGACAGACCAATGGGTTTTAAGATAAAAGCATATGAAAAGTTCATTGACATGATTTCAGATTCTACACTGCAACTAACCGTTAAGAAATTTGTCAAGTTTTGATGTAGCATCAAAGAAAAATATCCTCAATTATCTGGGAAGACTATTAAAATAATTCTTCCTGGGCTTCCCTGGTGGCGCAGTGGTTGAGAGTCTGCCTGCTGATCAGTAGATATAATCCAATAAACCAAAGCTTTTTGGGATCCTAAATAATGCTTTTAAGAGTATAAAGGGGTCCTGAGACTAAAAAGGTGTACAATATTTGACCATTTATGTCAGTATGCAGCACTAAGGCAACCAGGGCATTACTACATTATAGCTTTGTTCAGTCCTTACCAGAGGAGTGATATTCCTGACCACTTGAAGAAATGTTTCTTTTCTATAGTTTTTCGTTTGTTTGTTTAAGGAATTAAGGAAGCAAATAGTTCTGAGACCCTCTGATTCACTGGTTCCTTTATTCACTTGCTCACTCCTTCATTCAATGGCTTTTTTGACAGAACTAGAACAAAAAGTTTTTAAATTTGTGTGGAAACACAAAAGACCCCAAATAGCCAAAGCAATCTTGAGAAAGAAAAACGGAGCTGGAAGAATCAGGCCCCTGACTTCAGACTATACTTGCAAAGCTACAGTTATCAAAACAAAGACATAGGTCGATGCAGCAGGATAGAAAGCCCAGAAATAAACCTACACATCTATGGCCAATTAATCTATGACAAAGGAGGCAAGAATATACAATGGAGAAAAGACAGTCTCTTTAATAAGTGGTGCTGGGAAAACTGGACAGCTGCATATTCCAAGAAAGGGAATGTTCTAATTTCAAACACCATACACAAAAATAAACTCAAAATGGATCAAAGACCTAAATGTAAGACTGGATGCTATAAAACTCCTAGAGGAAAACATAGGCAGAACGCTCATTAACATAAATTGCAGTAATATCTTCTTTGATCCATCTCGTTGAGTAAACAATAAAGTAAACAAATGGGACCTAATGAAACTTCAAAGCTTCTGCACAGCAAAGGAAACCATAAACAAAATGAAAAGACAACCCACAGAATGGGAGAAAATATTTGCAAACAAAGTGACCGACAAGGGATTAATCTCCAAAATATACAAACAGCTCAATATCAAAAGAACAAACAACCTGTGGCTCCATATCAAAAAAACAAACAACCTGATCAAAAAATGGGCAGAAGATCTAAATAGACGTTTCTCCAAAGAAGACATACAGATGGGCAAAAAGCACATGAAAAGATGCTCAATATCAATAACTATCAGAGAAATGCGAATCAAAACTACAATGAGGTATCACCTCACACCGGTCAGAATGGACATTATTTAAAAAATCAACAAATAATGCTGAAAGGGGTGTGGAGAAAAGGGAACCCTCCTACACCATTGGTGGGAATGTAAATTGGTACAACCACTGTGGAGAACAGTATGGAGGTTCCTTAAAAAACTACAAATAGAACTACCATATGATCCAGCAATCTCACTCCTGGGCGTATACCCTGAGAAAACCATAATTCGAAAAGATACATGCACCCCAATGTTCATAGCAGCACTATTTACAATAACCAAGACATGGAAACAACCTAAATGTCCACTGACAGATGAATGGATAAAGAAGATGTATATATATACCATAAGTTTATTACTCAACCATAAAAGAGAATGAAATAATGCCATTTGCAGCAACATGTTGGACCTAGAGATCATCATACTAAGTGAAGTCAGATAGAGAAAGACAAATATCATATGATATCACTCATGTGGAATCTAATTTTTTAAAAAATGATACAAATCTTTTTTTTTTTTTTTTTTTTTTTTTACAAAACAGACTTATAGAAAACAAATATATGGTTACCAAAGGGGAAATGTTGGGGGGAGGGAAAGATCAGGAGCTTAGGATGAACATACACACACACTGCTATTTATAAGATAGATAACCAGCAAAGACTTACTGTAGAACACAGGGAACTCTATTCAGTATTCTGTGATAATCTATATGAGAGAAGAATCTGAAAAAAAATGAATATATGTATAACTGAATCACTTTGCTGTACACCTGAAACTAACACATTGTAAATCAACTATACTCCAATAAAATTAAAAAATTACAGAGTGCTTACTGTATTGCAGAAGTCACAGGGAAGGATACAAATATGCACTAGAATGTTGCCTGTTTAATCACAACAGATGGTCTTCCTCCTGCACTACACACACTGAAAGCCCCAAGGGGTGTAAGAGCCAAACTGTTTTTTCACTCGTAGAATAAATCGTTTAATGCCTTCTGCAAAGAGCCCTTGCCACAAAGCTCATTAGTGAACAGTTACATCATGAAAGTTCTCTCTCATCTCATTAAAATATAAAATTGATTCAGAAGTGAGAACATACACTCACAAATATGTTCTGCAAAAGATAAGTCTGTGTCTCAGGGAAGATGCTTGTGGGCTTGGCTTTCTGTGATTGTTGCAGTTCCCTCAGTATCAGAAAGAGCGTGATTCAGAGAAGCAGTCTGTTAAGAACAGAAAGACAGCCATGAGAAATGAGATCATGTTCTCTGAGTACCCAAGGGCATGCTTACATTTTACTTTTCAGATAAGATGCTTAGAAAGGTTTTATTTACTTAAACCAAGCTGCTAAAATTTTGCAGACCTTTCTCATGTGCAGACTTGGTTAATTTTTCATGTCACATGAAGTGTTGAGATAGCTGGGAGTATTTATCTCAGAGCTTAGAATCATGTGATCATTCCCTCAAGTAATACTTGAATTACTGTCCAGTGAAGCAGCACTTTTTCAAGTTGTTTTGGGATCAGTAAGTGGGACATATAGGGAGGAAGATTTAGGGTCACTGAAGAGAAAACCTTTTCAACAATTAGAGCTATCAACAGTGACATGTATGGATGGACCTAGAGACTGTCATACAGAATGAAGAAAGTCAGAAAGAGAAAAACAGATATCGTATATTAACATATGTATGTGGAATCTAGAAAAATGGTACAGATGAACCGGTTTGCAAGGCAGAAATAGAGACACAGATGTAGAGAACAAACGTATGGACACCAAGGGGGGAAAGCAGGATGGGGGTGGTGGGATGAATGGGGAGATTGGGATTGACACATATACACTAATATGTATAAAACAGATAACTAAAAAGAACCTGCTGTATAAAAAAATAAAAATTCCAAAAAACAATGACATGTAAACATTCCATTATGAAAAGTCATGAGTTCTTCTATCACTGAGAGTCCTCCAGTAGAGGCTGGATAACCTTCTACCAGCAGTGTTGTAGAGTTTCTTCTTGTAATCTGAGGTTGGATAAGATGATTTGCAAGGAAGGTCATCTCTAGGATCCTGTAATTATCATTATCACAGCCATGAGACATCTGCTGGGTGGGATCATCAGCAGAATGTGATTTATTCACCACATATTTATTAAGCACCTACTATGTGTCAGACACTGTTCTAGACACTGGAGATACAGTAAAGAACAAGACTGACAAGGTCTCTCAAGGCACTTATGTCCTAAGATAGGCAGACAAGCACTGAACTAATAAACAAGACAATTTCATATTAGGATAAATGCCTTGAAGAACACAAACCAGGGTGATGGGAGAGAGTGGTTGGGGCAGGTAAGAGTCAGGAGCTGCTTTAAATTAGGTTTTGAGGAAAGTCTCCTTGAGGAGTTGAGGTTTGAACTGAGACCTGAATGCAGAGGAGGCGTCTGTCCTGAGATGACTGGGGAAGAGTGTTCAAAGCAGAGAGAACATGTGCAGAAGACCAGGGCAGAAATAAGCTTGGCATATTTAAGAAGCAAACAGAAGACATAGAGATGGCCAACAGACACATGAAAAGATGCTCAACTGCTAATTATTAGAGAAGTGAAAATCAAAAATACATTGAGGTATCACCTCACACCAGGCAGAATGGCCACCATCAAAAAGTCTACAAACGGGGCTTCCCTGGTGACACAGTGGTTGAGAGTCCGCCTGCCGATGCAGGGGACATGGGTTCGTGCCCCGGTCCGGGAAGATCCCACATGCCGCAGAGCGGCTGGGCCCGTGAGCCATGGCCGCTGGGCCTGCGTGTCCGGAGCCTGTGCTCCACAACAGGAGAGACCACAACAGTGAGAGGCCCACATACGGCAAAAAAAAAAAAAAAAAAAAAAAGTCTACAAACAATAAATGCTGGAGAGGATGTGGAGAAAAGGGAACCATCCTACACTGTTGGTGGGAATGTAAGTTGGTACAGTCACTATGGAGAACGGTATGGAGGTTCCCTAAAAAAACTAAGAGTTGCCATATGATCCAGCAGTCCCACTCCTGGGCACATATCTGGAGAAAACCATATATAATTCGAAAAGATACATGTGCCTCAAGTTCACTGCAGCAGTATTTACAATAGCCAAGACATGGAAGCAGCCTAACTGTCCATCCACAGAGGAATGGATAAAGAAGATGTACATATATACAATGGAACATTACTCAGCCAGAAAAAAAGAACAAAATAATGCCATTTGCAGCAATGTGGATGGACCTAGAGATTATTAAACTAAGTGAAGTAAGATAGGGAAAGGCAAATATCATATATCACTTATATGTGGAATCTAAAAAAAATGATACAAATGAACTTATTTACAAAACAGAAAGACTCATAGATACAGAAAACAAACTTATGGTTACCAAAGGGGAAAGTAGTGGGGGGAGAGAAGAATTAGGGGTTTGGGATTAACAGATACTATTATATATAAAATAAACAATAAGGTCCTACTGTGTAGCACAGGGAACTATATTCAATATCTTGTAATAACCTATAATGGAAAAGAATCTGAAAAAAAATGTGTGTAAGCGTAAAACACACATTTGCTGTACACCAGAAACTAACATTGTAAATCAACTATACTTCAATTTTTTGAAAGCATATAGATTAAAATACAGCAAAAACATTTCACTAAAAAAGCAAACAAAGCCAAGTGAGAGAGGCACAGAGGAATGTGCTTTGGGATGGAGTGAGGCATAGGTAGGGGCCAAATCTCATAGGAGCTTCGCTGTTATTTATCCAGCGAGAAGCATGGAGGGTTGGTGGGGAGTCGTTTTCAGTGAGGAGTGGCATGCTCTAATGCACTCTCTAAAAGATGACTATGGGTGCTTTCTGGAGGGTGAATTGTAGGGGCCAAGGATAAAAGCAAAGAGGGGAACAGGAGGAAACTCTTGAGAAGTGTGGTTTCACAGAAGCCAAGAGAAGAAAATGTTTCGAGAAGGAAGGAGTGGGCAGCAGTCTTGAATACAGAGAAATTAACAGGGAGGTACTGATGGCCTTGAGGAGCAAATGTTTATGGGTGGTAGCTTTGCAAGCCCACTGCAGTGAATTTAGGAAAAAATGGGAAGGGGGTAAGAAAACATGGGGAGCAGAACCCATTTCAAAAATGCTGTGGAGGGATGCAGAGAAATAGGACATTGGGAGGAGGGTATAGGGATCATTTCTAGGATGGAGCTACTACAGCAGTTCTCTGTGCTGACAGGTGGGGTCTGCAGAGAGTCAGATACTGGGGGTTCTGGACAGAGTAGTTAATTGCAGGAGAGAGATCCTTGAAAGGGCCCTGTGAATTGTTTTGCCTCTTTATTGGAATCCAAAATTTCGTTATCTTTGATGTTGATTAGTTTGTCGCAATGTTCTTGTATTAAGTTGAACCATATGAAGTTACCAATACTCATACATCTTTGACCTATGAAAACAGCAGTGGCTTATAATTCTACCTAATAGAATTAGGATTTTCGACCTTAATTTAGACAGTTTCTCCCATAGGTCTTTATAGTTTCTATACATTCTTAATTTGGAAACAGTCTCAAACTTATCTCAAAGTTGCAATTACAAGAACAAAGAATGTTTCCCTCCCCAACCGGAACCATTTGAGAGTAAGTTGCAGACCTGATATTCTCTCTCCCTAACATTTGAGTAGGTATTTTGTATAAATAAGATTCTCCTATAAAATCCCAGTACAATCTAGTAAAATCAGGAAATTAACAGCAATACATTGCTGCCAACTAATCCTTCAACCCCATTCAAGCTTTTGCTAAGTTGTCCCAATAATGTCCTTAATCTCAAAAGGAACTAGTCCAGCATCTCACATTGCAGTTAGTTGTCATGTCTCTTTAGTCTCCTTCATTCTAGAACAGTTCCCTAGTCTTCCTTGATTTTTCGTAACTTTGACACTTTGAAGAATACAGTCTAATGACTTTGTAGAACAGCGCCCAGTCTGAGTTTGTCGTGGTTATCTTTGGCAGTTTGGTAGCCAGCCTTCAAATTGGCCACACCTCCTGTTATTCAAACCCTCATGCAGTCTCCTCCCTCACTGTAGCAGAGTTGATCTTTGTGACCAAGAGCATTAGACCAGAAGTGGTTAGGTTATAGAAGCGATCTCTTGGATCACTTGTTCTGGGGCAAGCAGACGTCCTATGGATAGGCCCAGATGGCAAGGAACAGAAGCATGTAGCCAACAGCCAGTGAGAAACTGAGGCCTGCCAACTATGTGAGTGAGCATGGAAGTGGATTCTCCAGCCCCAGTTAAAGCTCAAGATGACTGTTGCCCCAGCCAGCAGCTGGACTTCAACCTTATAACAGACCTAAAACCAGAATCACCCAATTAAGCCACTCTCAGATTCCCGACCCCCAGAAACTCTGACATCATAAATGTTCATTGGCTTAAAGTACATAACGAATACAGGCAGGAATATCACAGAAGTGATGGTGAGTTCTTTTTATTGCATCCTATCAGGTGGCACACAATTTCAATTCATGCCATTACTAATCATCTTTATTTCAGTCCCTTGATTAAAATGGAATCTTCTCGGCCTTTCCACTTTTTGCTCTTTTTTTCCCCCCTTCTCTTTTAATTAATGAATATTTTATGGGAGATACTTTGAAATGATGTAAACATCCCTTTCTTCAGCAAATTTTCAATTATTTCATTTATCTATTTTTCTCAGTATGAGATCTTGGTTTTCTGTTTTATTCGATGGGATATAGTCTGTTACTGTCATTATTTATTTTGATACTCAAATTGTTCCAAATTTCACCTGCGTCCCTTCATCCTGGCTCTTGTGTTCTCTGGACACATCCTCATCATTCTTTAAATATATGCTTGATTTCTGGCACAAGATGTTCTAAGCTCATCATGTTCTTTGCCTGCCCCAGCCCTGAAATCAGTCATTTCTCCAAGGACCTCAGGTTCTTTTTAGTGGAAAATGGTATTAAAGCCAAGGTGTGGGCACTATTGCCATTGGGGTATCATTGCTCCCAGGCCCACTCAAAGGACATATATATATACTTACGTATACTCATAGATGTAAATATATAGACATATGCAAATATATACATATATGTATATACAAATATATACTACATATATATATCATATAATATAAATTATATATTTGTAAGTATAATACAAATAAAATATAGATATATATCTTTAAATTCATACTGATGCCTCTAATTGGAGGGTACTCGGGGGTTATTCCGTCCATCTCCCTTTCCATATTAGTGACCTCCCTCTCCAACAGTGAGAAACATGGCTCTGTTACCCTCATTATATTTATCTGATTCATTCCCTCGTGTATAACCAGTCTTCCGTCACCACTGCATCCACCCCTTCCCCCACATGGATGCCCTCTATTCAGGCACTGACACCTTTTCAGAGACACCACCCTCATAAATGCCCTCCTTATCCCCTTGGGCCCCAGGCCACCACTCCACATGGATGTTCACACCCACTTCTCCCTGCTCAGTCTCTGACATACCACTTCAGGCTCTCCCTACACGTGGACGCCCTCCTCACTCAGGCCTAAACTCCCCACACTGGATCTACCCTTCTCGCCCAACTTGGGCTCCAACACCCCACAGGCTGTCACAGGCTGCCTCTCCTTGCTCTGCCCCCATCTAATGACTTTAGGGGTGACTTGTTCAGGGGAGGAAAGGGAAGAGCAGGGCTTTGTGATTTCAGAAGGATGCCAGCATGGAAAGAGACATTCTGCCCCCCCTCAGCTCAGTTGTGAATTTCATCTGTAGTAGTGGGTTCCAAATTTCTGGTTACACCAGAATATCTTGGGAAGCTTGCTGAAATACAAATCTCAAGCAAACAGAAGACAACACTAAAAAACAGGGAGCAATCAAAGCGTCCTTAGATAAGCTGTGACAGAGAGAGAGGCATGGACATATATACACTACCAAACGTAAGGTAGACAGCTAGTGGGAAGCAGCCGCATAGCACAGGGAGATCAGCTCGGTGCTTTGTGACTACCTAGAGGGGTGGGATAGGGAGGGTGGGAGGGAGATGAAAGAGGGAAGAGATATGGGAACATATGTATATGTATAACTGATTCACTTTGTTATAAAGCAGAAACTAACACACCATTGTAAAGCAATTATACTCCAATAAAGATGTAAAAACAAAAAGCGTCCTTAGAAAATGGTTAAATAGATTATAGGGAGGCATTCAGTTTTCATTTTAGACTTTTGGTTTCTCTTTACACTTTCTACATTTATACCTTTATATTATCAATACTAGTGGATTATGGGCCATGTTTTAAATTTTCTATATTAAAAACATAATTAGCAAGACTTGTTTTTTTAAGTAATACAAAATATAGACTTCCAGACCCTATAGCTGGAGATTGATTCAGTACACCTGGGCTAAGACCTGGGCATCTGTGCTTCGTAAAATTCTCCTTTGAATGTAGTGATCAGCCAGGTTGTGGAACCCCCGCTCCATCAAATCCTCCACAGGAGTTCCTTCGGCAGCTGTGTCTGAGTATCCACTGGGCAGCGTGCCCAACACCCCGTCACAGATGAACATTGACAGAGATGAAGCCATATGAGCTTTCTGAAAACTCAGGACAGGTAGGTTTTGGTTTGAAGCCTCATGATCCTACTGATAGCTCCTTCCAAAAGTCAGTTTTGTCTGATCCTTACTGTAATTAAAGTGAAGGATAACTCTGAAAAGATGCAGGTTAAGTACTCTTCAAAACTATCAAGGTCATCAGTGACAAGGTCAGTCTACTGTCACCTCCAAGAGGACCCTAAGTGGAGATGACAACTAAATATAGTGTATCCTTGATAAGTTCTTGGAAAAGAAAAAGGACGTTAGGTAAAAACTAAGTATGGATTTTACTTAATAATAATGTGTCAATATCAGTTCATTAATTGCAAGAAATGTACCATCCTAATGGAAGACGTCACATAGGGGAAACTGGGGTATGTATGGGGTATGTCGGAACTCTCTTTATAATAGTTCTATAAATCTGAAGAGGCTCTACAATAAAAAGTCTTAGAAAAAAGATGGAGGTAACAGGAGATGTAATGAAGTGACATGGCAGACTCGGTGATAGCACTCTGTAAATCATCAGGAAAAGGTGAAAATATTCAAATGGGCATGAAGAATATAAGTAGGTGTCATCACTTCCAAGTGGGAGATAAGACACAGGGCCATTACTGCAGCCCTGCGTCTCCAGGAGTGACAGGCCACTGCTGCTGCTGTTCCAGGAAATTTGAGGACAGCAGGGACAGATTGCTCCCAAAGGTCACCGTGGAAATGTCTGATAGATGACCAGTTGCCCTGAGGGAGAGTCTGGGCCTGTGTACAGGCGGGGAGAAAGGATGACTCTGGGAGGGGCAGTTGTATTCTTTGCCCTTTGAGAACAGCTGTTACAGGCTTGATGTGCAACCTGTCCTTTACTGGCAGAACAGACCCAGTGCTGTGCAGGGTAACCAGTTCCTGTTGCCTGTGGCTCAAAGCCAAGCTCGGTGCTTTGTGACCACCTAGAGGGGTGGGATAGGGAGGGTGGGAGGGAGGGAGACACAAGAGGGAAGAGATATGGGAACATGTGTGTATGTATAACTGATTCACTTTGTTATAAAGCAGAAACTAACACACCATTGTAAAGCAGTAATACTCCAATGAAGATGTAAAAAAAAAGCCAACAGCAGCTGAAATGTTCACGTTGTGGCCTACGAAATAGTGCAGCCAAATATCCTTGGGTGCTCTCCTGGTGTTTGTAACACTAGACACAGCTGAAACAGGAAAAACTGCATTTCTTTTTATACTAAGGCAATATATCCTACAAAATGGGAGGGAAATCCTTCAATTTATAAATTGCATCCTAAATTGGAGGCATTTTACCTGTTTCAGGTCCAAAAATCATCTTACTTTGTTTGTCTAAAACCAAAAGTCCTTTTAAAAACACAAACGACATTTTAATTTTACAGTTGTCAGAGAGAATGTAGAAGAGTATCATTCTGCCGTACATGGACCAATAAGAATACTAACAGCTATGGCCCAAACATCAAAAGTACCACCATTGCCACTCATGTATGTGCTTGTAGTAGACTGTCCCTTCTGTCTCCTAGGGCAGTGAACACAAATGTGCCCAACTGCTGGAAGTATCCCCTTGTTGCTAGAACCATCCAGGAAGGGGGTTACCTAGGTGCCTCTGTGCTTGCTCCCGGCTAAAGCAAGAAAGAGCTGGAGCTTCCTGTGCTTTTGCACATTGGCTACGTGGTCTGAGTTCAGTTGCAGAAAACGTAATCCACTCTAGGTAGATTAAACAGGAAGTGATTTATTATGGGATTTTCAGTGGCTTTCAGAATCACCAGAGGGCTAAAGAGACAGATTGTAGACCAAGCTGCCAGGAATGACTCCGCAAAGCACATGGCAAATCATCAGAGTGGCTGCTGCATCTGCCTAGATCCGGAAGGTATCACAGCAGCTGCTGGCTGCAAAACCAGCCACCTCAGCTATAATCAGGAAGCTGCCACTGGGGTGGCCAACTCGAGAGCACATTGCCTTTGCCAGAGTCTGCAAAAAGGACACCCTACATGTTGCTTCTTCGCATATGAGTCAGTTCCAAATCAGACTCCTGTGAGTACAAGTGGTGGGTAGAACCTAAATCACATTTTGAACCCAAATTGCAAGGGAGTCTGGGATGTTATTTTTTGTTTTTCAGCCTCTGCATGCAGGAAGGGGAGTTCAGATGGATACTGAGGAATCTAATTTATGTTATCTGTCGGAGTCTGCCCTGCTAGCTACCCAGTTATCTACCCAGTTATCTATGCATATTCCTCTTGCTATAAGTAGAACTCACTCCCTCCCCCATACATCACCGCATCCCACTCAAAGTCCAGGATCTCTGGGTTTTGCGCAGCTCTCTAGCAGCTCTCTAAGTCCGGATGAGGCTTTTTGTGATCTAGTGACCTATAAATTAAAAGACTGCCTGTCTGCTCTCAATATACACTGGTGGCAAAGGAGGATTAAAACTCTCCAGAAAGGGAGAGAATAGAAACATACAATTGCCATTTGTATTATCAGTCATCAAATGCCACTAGGCAAGAATGGTGAAAGCACCCTGCTCGCATGATGGAGTGAGGCCCTTGAGTAGCCATGGGAAGGACTCCCTTGTTCATTAAAATCATGACCCAAATCTAACTGATATCCTAGCCATCTCCCATTAGCTGCAATAAAAGTAAAGCTGATAGGCAGTCATTTTTTAATTTTCCTAACTTTACCTGTATTTCTTTCTGCTGCCATAGTTGTAATAATGCTTGATTAGCCAGATGTAAGTGAACCGTGAGATTAAGGGCTCTACCACATTCTCCGCACTTCCCCCAAGTCTCTGCATCACTAGGATAGCAGCCACATCTGGACCCTGTGGTATTCACCTGTCTCTGAGGAGACCAAGTCCTGATGGAGTAGAAATGGGAGTTGAGCTGGAAAAGAGTTTCTCTGAACAAAGCCCTGGGTAAGGAGAAGTGGTGTGGCAATGCCTCCCTCCGCAGCAAGGACAGTATAGCCATGCAGGCAACAATATGTCACATTTAGGGACTGTCCAGCTTTGGGGATGGGTGAAAAATATACTTTAAAAACAGACATGCCTAGTTGGTTCTGGGAAGAAGACGGCAGCAACATAGTTTTTTAAATCTCTGAATCATCACATAAAACAGAGCAACCAGGGAGCACAACCAAATACACATGGGCAGTATTTACCTCAAACCGCATAAGTTATCCACAAATCACAAAATATAAGCAGGTGGTGGAGGTAAACCGCCAACAGCCAGAAGACCTGCATGATGTTCGTGCTGTACGAGAGGAAGGAGTCAGGAGGGGACAGCAGGGCATCTGACAGACCTGAGACCAGAAGAGCCCCAGAGTAGCTAACAGGAGTGCACTGGAAATGACTGCGGGCTAATCTGAGCACAGCAGCTGAAACTGGGAGGGGTTTTACCCAATTCAGTGCCAGCTGAGTGCAGGGACTCTTGGTGGGTTCTGAAAAGAGCTGAGGCAGTCTGGGCCAGATTAACTCCTGAACCCGATGGCCAAAGCTCCCTTCCAGGCCAGGGCACCCGTCTGAGGAGAAAGTGCTGACAGTGGAGTCAAAACTGGACAGGACAGTGGCAGGAGGCAGGAGGGAAAGAGAAAGTCCAGATAGAAGAGGGGAAAGAGAAGAGGTAAAGGAAGTCTCAGAAAGCAAGCTGCCATGTTTTTAAACAAGTTAGTCAGATTTTCCTGAACTACACTCCATTCTAAAGGTTCAGGAAAATTTAATTTTGCCTAATGAGCAACAGAAAAGTATCGAGGTCCAAACCCATATAAAGTTATTAGGAGAATGAAAGAACACAGAGCAGAATAACATCCCTCCGTTGAAAGCATGCCAGAAAGACAACTTGATAAAAGAGGTCAAATCTGAAGCATACTATTTCAAAATGAGCTTAAAATACAAAACGTTAAAATTCAAAAAGAAATGAAGAAAAAAAGATTTAAGAGAAAGTGTCAAATATTGGCAATAGGCAAGGAAGATTTAGCATGGATAGGAGGAGTCTTGATGAAGAAAAACAAAGCAAGGGAACAAAAAAAATACTAAAAACAGTAATGCCAATTTTTTTTTCTGAAATATAAAACTACGTGTTTGAATAGCACAACACATACCTGAGAATAGTGACCAAAAATGATACAGTATAGTATGTTAACTGGACTTTAAAGGAAAAAGATCCTTTAGACATCTAAAAAGAGAAAGTGACTTTTAAGGGAAAGAAAATTAGATTATTCTCAGGCTTCATGTCAGAGAAAAAAAACTTTATGTCAGAAAAAAAAAAAATGGAGCACAGATGGTCCCCAGCTTACAATGGTTCAACTTAAAATTTTGGGGCTTTACGATGGTGCAAAAGCAATATGCGTTCAATGGAAACCATACTTCAGATTTTGAATTTTGATCTTTTCCTGAGCAGTGATATACAGTATGATACTCTCTTGTGATGCTGTCTCCCACTGGACAAAGATGGGAAAATTTGCACTTCAATAAGGATATTAATTACAGTAGGATGGAACTCATCAAATATTTTTAAATCCATGAGTTTATGATGATTTTCTAAAAATCTGGTCACCTTAGAAGGATGATAAGGAACTATTTCATTATCTGGAAAACAAAGAATCAAGCATATGACTCTGAATCATATGAATTGTACCGTTGGGTAACCAAACAAGAGATGAGGAAAAAAATCTTTTTAAAAAAGTGTGACAGGGCTTCCCTGGTGGTACAGTGGTTAAGAATCCACCTGCCAATGCAGGGGACACGGCTTCGAGTCCTGGTCCGGGAAGATACCACATGCCGCAGAGCAACTAAGCCCGTGCGCCACAACTATTGAGCCTGCGTTCTAGAGCCCACGAGCCACAACTACTGAGCCCACGTGCCACAACTACTGAAGCCCATGCACCTGGAGCCCATGCTCCGCAACAAGAGAAGCCACCGCAATGAGAAGCCTGCACACTGCAATGAAGAGTAGCCCCTGCTGGCCGCAACTAGAGAAAGCCCACGCACAGCAACAAAGACCCAATGCAGCCAAAAAAATAAATAAAGTAAATATATTTTTTAAGTGTGACAACTGATAAATGAAAAAAAATAAGATAATTGTCATCTGGCAATCCCCAGTGAACTAATGGATCTAAGCATTGCATATCAGTGACTGGATCTAGGCATTGCATATCAGTGACTGTGGGCATCAAAAAAGATAAACAGCTAGACACTGTGGCCCTCCTGATGACACAGCACTCTACCACCTGTGGTCTCGCCACAGCAGTTGAAGCAAATTCTCACCAAGCCTCTGGATCCAATTGCTGGCTTGCAGGAAATATAAAGGACAGAGGAAGATTTTTGAACTGCGTCATGAATATGCCATCAGCAAAACCCAGACGAGAGAAACTCTACAACCTGGTTTCTTCGACAAATTGTAAGGAAAAGATAGGAGGGAGAATCTGTAGATTAAAAGGCCTATCACACTTTTAAACTATAGTCTCGGGATGCACATTTGAATGAAAAAAAATCTTTTTTTTTTTTTTTTAAAGTGCAAAGAAGTGCTTACTGTAGAAGTCAGGTTGATGGCTACTTATGAGGGGAGGGAGGGGTTGTGATGGGGATGGAGCACATAGAAGGGGCTTCTGGGTTGGCTGCCAAAATTTCGGTTTCTTGACCCAGCTTGTGTTTACATTCTAATAATTGTGTGTGTTTGTTTTGTGTGGTTTTCTGTTATCTGTCTTATTTTATAATAAAAAGGTGAAAAGCATTGATAGACTTGAAGCACAGTAGTTTTCCATGATAAATATTAGGTAAGCATTGTTAGTTTTTTTTCCTCAATGTATATGTATGGCAGTGATGTTATGACATTTTAACCAAAACCTTTACTCTCACAAGCTCGTAATAGTCTCTAAGGCTCTTATGTATAACAGTGTAAAATAGAAAGTCACATGTTAAAAGCAATTGTGCTTTTGTTTCAGTGTCTGCACAGTGGAATGGACATTGTAAAAATGAGGTCACATGGACTCATTTGAAGTATATCACTGTGGGGAGTGTTGATATATATATATATATACACACACACACACACACACACACACACACAGCCCTTCCCTCAGCGTTATGTTTGAAGAAAATATATGTATATATTAGTATATATAAGCATAACTGTTACATATAAATATATCTGTACATAACATACATGTGTATGTGTATATACATACATAGACACTTTTTTCATCTAGTTGATCTGATGAAAAATAAGTCTTCACAAGATAGTTTTTTGTCAATCGTACCTCAGTAAAGCTTAAAAAGAAAAAAAAAGAGTTTAGCAGCCTTAGACATTCACAGGCATGGATTTCTTTGATATCTTAAGGTCATTGTGTACTTTGATCTATAAATAACTTTTCTCTCTTGTTAGCGTGGCTTAGGCTTAGGCATTAAATCCTAACTTTTGTGAGACTGCAGTGCCTTTCTGGCTGGCCTGTCACTGACATGGCTCCCTGACACGTTGAAGGCAGATAAGTGTTTGAGAAACACACACAATAAGAGTTTTGCTGTCCTCACACTCCATAACCAAATGACATACTCCTCTCCTATCAAAATCTATAAAGACCTAGTCTGCAGTAAGCAGTTGAGATTCCTTACTGCTGAGCCTTTGAAGGGCCTTATATACAGACAGGGCTGCCTGCACCCCTGGTCTACAAGACGGTACATTTTATGTTCCATCATCACCGATTATATTCTTGAGTTCCTTCTCATCACCCCTTTTGCTCCTTCTAATGGTGGGTTGTTTAGGGACTGGCATTATTGTCATATTTGCTTTAATGCATTTTAACCTGCTTGTGAAATTTCTAACCTCTCTTGCGGTATCTACTGGAGGACGGTTCAGTCATCCTATTGTAATAGCAGCTGTTCAAAGGATTTGGAATTCGTTTGGATTTGAAGGAATCAGATTTATACACTATTCTGTATCTCGCTCATTAGCTCTCAATGGCATAACAAGACTGAAAATTTAGTTGGACTTTGGGGAAATCATGCATTAGGTTCGTAGCATTTTGTGTGTATTATATAGACTTGCTGTCTTAGCAGGAATAAAAAGTAAATTTTTTTTTACCTTGATGATGTTTAGAATGTCATCAGCAGCTAATAGCATGGCTTCATGTCCTAATACATGGATAAGTGTTTGCCCCTCAAGCCTGTTGCCTTTACTGTGATGTCATGTATGTCTACCCAAAGACACATGCAAGTGCCCTTGGTTGGGGGGTCGGGGCAGTGCGTATGTGTGGAAGGCAGCAAATGTGCTTGCCCATATCTCCAACACTGAAACTGGCTTGACAGGGTGTATGAAAGCAAATTACATAGGCAGAGCCTGCTTTCTAGAATCCCAGGATATAGGGACTGTTTTGCCTTTTGTTTCGTTTTATTAGAGGTGGTTTGAAGATTGACACATTCCTCTTGATTTCAGGCCATTTAGTGAGTTTGTTCATCTGAGTCATTGTTTTCTCACCTCTAAAGGGGGATTAGAACGTACCCGTCCTGCCTCAGCCTTGTTTTTTGAGCTACTTGGATAGTTTGGCCCTGCTAGAAAGCACCTCGGCTTCCCCTCAGTGCCCCGTCCACCTTATGGTTATCTGAGGTCAGACTTCTGCTGGAAATCCTACCTCCCTGTCATCTAGACTCTAGATTCTAGAGCAATCCAAATCACACTGCTATCAGGTTCTGAATTTAGAAAGCCAAGGTAAAATCATCTTCCTTAAACAGACACCATTCATTCATTCAGGGAGTAATTATTGAACACTTACTATATGCCAAAGATTCTTCCGGGCATTGGGGATAAAGAGGTAAGCAAGATAGAATTCACATCGTGGAAAGTATATAAACAGATAAATAAAAGATCAGATAGTGATAAGTTCTATGCAGGGACATATTACATTAAGGCAATGAGTTTAGAAAGAGATACTCGGAATTTCTGAGAAAAAAATAGCAGGAAAGAGGTTCTAGAACAGTCTATCCAGTGGCACTTTCTGTGATGAAGGAAATGTTCTGTACCGCACTGTTCAATGCAGTAGCCACTAGCCACATGTGGTTATCAGGAACTTGAAATGTGGCTAATGCTACTGAGGAGCTAATTTTAAATTTTAGTTAATCTTAATTAATTTAAATAGGCACATGTGGCTAATGGCTACCATATTGGACAAGCATGATTTGAGAGCTACATTTTGGACTTAGGTGTCTATACTTGCACACTGAATGGGAGGAATATGCAGCATTATCTTGATTTTTTAACATGAAGAAGCAAACACATTCTCACCGTATCATCTTGGTAGAATAGATTCGTGACTAGACTTCAGTGTATGAGTACTTTGTTGGAAAGACACAAGCAACCTAATAAGGGAAGTAACGAGAAGCGATGGATGGTCACAAAAAGATGTTAGAATGGCACCCACAAACTGAGGGCTAAAGGCTCTAAGCAATATTAAAAGCTAGAAGGAGAGAAAATCATTGCAGGGACTTCCATGGTGGTCCAGTGGTAAAGAATCCACCTTCCAATGCAGGGGACACGGGTTCGATCCCTGGTTGGGGAACTAAGATCCCACATGCCACAGGGCAACTAATCCCGCATGCCACAACTACTGAGCCTGTGCGCTGCAAACTACGGAGCCCACATGCTCTGGAGCCTGTGTGCCACAACTAGAGAGAGAAAACCTGTATGCCACAACAAGAGAGAAGCCTGCGCACAGCAACGAGGAGCGCGCACGCCACAACAAAAGATCCCACGTGCCACAACTAAGACCAGACGCAGCCATAAAAATAAAATAATTTTTTTTAAATGATTGCATGGCAATGTGTGCCATAGGCTCCTCTGCCGGTTAGGAATTAATAACCCTTATTGCTTAATAGAAATTACAAAGCCGGCAGAAAGACAAATAGAATAATAAAGGACTTGTGCTATTAAGACATTTAGCTGAGGTTTTACCCCACTGAGACTGGAGCATCTGATCAACTTTGATCCTGCCCTAATGATTGTTTTCTCGCAGAAGGTAGAGGAAAGTAATGAGAAGAATGACCTAATGCTGACCATTATCTGCAAATTAGGCTATTGGTCAGGGTCTTCCATAAGGGCCTCTTCACCTGTAATATTCTTTTTTTTTTTTTATTTTGCAGTACGCAGGC
Organism: Aethalodelphis obliquidens; assembly: GCF_003676395.1. Lineage (NCBI taxonomy): Eukaryota > Metazoa > Chordata > Mammalia > Artiodactyla > Delphinidae > Aethalodelphis > Aethalodelphis obliquidens. Next base: position 48,910,118 of record NW_020837947.1, on the reverse strand, counting down.
CTCTCACTGTTGTGGCCTCTTCCGTTGCGGAGCACAGGCTCCAGACACGCAGGCTCAGCGGCCATGGCTCACGGGGCCCAGCCGCTCCGCGGCATGTGGGGTCTTCCCGGACCGGGGCAGGAACCCATGTCCCCTGCATCAGCAGGCGGACTCTCAACCACTGCGCCACCAGGAAAGCCCTGTAATATTCTTTTGATTCTGTCACACGGTCATGAACCAACAGAACCATTTGGTGATGTGAAAACAGCAACTTGGGAAAACTTGGAGTTTGTGGTAGCAACAGAAGGGATCACCAGGAAGGGAAATATATCCTGTGATTAGAACCATTACTAGGGCTTCCCTGGTGGCACAGTAGTTGAGAGTCCACCTGCCAATGCAAGGGACACGGGTTCATGCCCCGGTCCAGGAAGATCCCACATGCCGCGGAGCGGCTGGGCCCGTGAGCCATGGCCGCTAAGCCTGCGTGTCCGGAGCCTGTGCTCCGCAACGGGAGAGGCCACAACAGTGAGAGGCCCGCGTACCGCAAAAAAAAAAAAAGAACCATTACTAAATTTTCTGGAAAAGCCAAATGGGTTTGGTGTGCCAAAATGCTCATCATAGAAAAAGTATAAGATTTTAACATATTGGAAAAGTATCACATGTATAAAATTATTGAAATTATACAAGTATTATCTAGTTCTTCTATCACCAACCACAAATCATCATATCATTACTAAATCCAGAAGACATTTCAGTCTGACCAATTCAATATTTTCTTGTCAAACCAACATATGCTTATTGGGTACTCAATACGTATAAGTCAGAAATACCCTCAATGGGAATTGAACTTTTAAAGGGACTCAAACTTTCGTTATGCATCCAAGTGTAAGATACCATTACTATAGGACATGGTCTTATTATAACCAAACGAGTAATAACACATTTAAGAGCAAGCATAAAAGGGCATCAATAAGGATCTTCTTTAAAAACATGTAGTGTGTCTAATGAATTTCTGCCTAAAGTGTTTCTCTTCTGTGAATGGGAACTGCAGTTAAGGCTAAGTGTCATCAGTCCTTGGTGTTGAGTACAGTGAGCCCATAAATGAACTAAAGATGACCACAACATTCCTTGAGAGGAAATACAGAGGCTTCCTTGAAGATGGGACTAGGTTTTGCAGATAAAATGAACCTGCAAATTTGTAATTATAATAATTCATCTCCAAAAAGACTACTAGCATTTGAATTAAGGGCAGTAAGTCATCCCTTTGAGGACTATGGGGAGAAGCTGAAAACAAAAATTCTGTTTATGGACAGGAGAGAAATGTCGGACGTTTCTTCCACCATGAAAGTGCAGTAATAAGCCATCTCTCTCTACTGGAATGAATAAAAGAAAGTAGCCTTACAATTTCCACATCATTTAGTGTTTAAACACTGGTCTTTTCACCCAGAAACAAATGCCATCTAAGCTAATAAAAAGACTATTACATGTAGTGTTGGAAGTGTTATTGGGGTTACCTCCATCTCTTTCCAGTGCCCCTCAGAGACAAGGTGCCCACCAGCAGCCCCTTGTGAGGGTCTTGGATGTTTTTGTATTTCTTCCTTGCCTTGCATAAGCCAACGGGGAAATCAAGTGTGAGGACATTAGGAAATGTAATATTGCTACTCATGTCTTTACAGTTAAGTGTTAAATGATGCCTGCTCAATGTAGGATTAGTGGTAGTATATCATTTCAGAAGAAAGTTTCTACTTAAAAATGTTCAATGCTGTTGACTGACCACAAATAAGATTTTATTTAGCATTTTAGATTACAGTTTGGTCTCCTTAGACCAAAGATTCTCAAACTTTAGCGAGTAGCAAAATCAGCACCACAGTGAGGTGGTGTTGAAGCCCTAAACCCACCTGCCACTCAGTCTGATACCATTTAAGGCTGATGTTGACATTTCACATTTAGAGTGTTTGTAATGGTTTTTCATTACTCCACGGGGCATTGAAGCAGTTTACTGAGAAGTAGGGTGAGGACTCCTGATTGATTTACTGATAAGAAACCCCAGGCAGTGGGTGGAAGTGGCTGGTCTGTGGCCCTGTTCATGGTTGTCCCCGCCCTGCTGCTGTTCCCCCTACAGCCTGCCCACCCGTGTATTCAGCTGAGCTGCTAAAGGACAAAACAATGACTTGATGACTTGGATTCTCCTTTTCTCAGCTGCATTAAGGTTTAGTTCCCAGATGGTATCTCTCTGGTGTGATGCCTGCCGGAAAGCTCTTGGTTAATGCACACAGGGTTGCAGGCAGAGGTCTAGCTTCAAAGCACAGAAACCATTAGTCCCGTTTTAAAATTGACTTTAAATGTCTCATCTGTGAAATGGAGGGTGTAGACACTAGACAGGTGTGGATGGTGTGGTCCAGGAGTTGCTGTGGCCGGCACTTTGACGACGATCTCTAAAACCGCTAATGAAGCCTCCTTTTTAAGTGTTCAGGTTAAAATGGTTTGACCCTGAATATTAACAACCGTTAAAGAATTCTAGCATCTTGCTTTGAATTATGTACATGACTGAAGAGTTGCTATGATTTTGTGAGGGAAAATTGAGAAGACGAGTTCATATATTAATCATCCCAACCATTTGTAATTATAACGTTACTTTTGTATTTTGAAGACAAGCACTGCTGCCAAGCTGCTGCCAATTCAAGTTGACTCAGCTCAGGATTCTTTCACCTGGGTCTTTTTTTTTAAACTTCGAGTAAATTACTATCCTTTGGTTTTTATTTATTTAAATAAGGGTGTAGTCTAAGATCATGTGCAATTATTAGAGTGCTTTGGAAAAATGAGTATTTCATAAGCCATTTACCAAATTTGAGTTTAAATATATTACCCCAAGGTCAAAACAATTGAGGTTGACTTCCAGAAAGAATATTCCACCTTTAGTTGTATTTTATCTCACGGCGATTTTAAGCAGAGTCTCCAGCCAAGGCAGGATGTGTTAGTTTTCTAAAGGCAAAGTACAGGGAGCTACCTTGACTGTTTTCTAGGAGAGTAAGAAAGACCTAAGTGTAATTGTAACGCATCCTATGAGGGTGGAGGGTTTTACTGGACAACTCGTCTCCCTTTGTGTGTCGCTTACTGCACCTTCCTAGTGTCCCACAAAATGTTGACGTTGCAAGTACAGTCCTAGCTGGGTCTGAGGTTCAGTTCTGCTTCTGACTACAGGGAATCCCCCCCAGCTCCAGGGGTCCCAGCTCACCAAACAGCCAGGCGTCCAGGATGCCTTTCTGGTCCTCTGATAAGATGTACATGAGCAAGACTGAGGTCCCAGCCCAGCAGAATAGATTCTCTAGATCTTTTCTCTTTGTGGTCTTGGTACCCTGATGTGGAGAACCAACCCCCCACTCCTCCGCAGGGCCAGCCGTGGGCTAAGTGGGGGAGTGTGCTGTCGTTGTACCCCCAGTCCCTCACAGGGTGTAGCGTACCATCCTCGCCTACCCATGGCCTGCCTCTTCTTGACCTTCCCACACACGCTCACTCTGCAGCACACCTGACTTGGTGGTTGATTCATCCCTACAGGGCCTGCCCCCAGCCAAGGAGGTAACAACTAGCAGGTGCTCACGCTGCGATGAGTTACGCGTGTCAGGCACCCAGCTGCATTTTAACAAGGCCTTTTTTGGAGACAGCGCCTTCCCCAAGGGTGGATGGAAATTTCAAGCACTATGGCAGTCTAGGTGGGGTGGGAATGGAGGGATATTTTTGAATAGAGAGGTTCTTGGGTGCTTTTCAAATCATCCCAGAAAGGAAGGAAGCTGCCTATTACAGATGTACACTCTCATCCAAAAAATCTGAAGCCAGATGTGTTTCAGAATTCAGAATTTTGGGGGTGTTAGCATATACCTTATAAGAACATCCCCAGTGTGATCTGAGGCTGATAAATAAACACATTAATATTCACATGAAGTGGGCCGAGTATCGTACGTTGTACCACCAGATGAGTTTCAATTGAGTCGGGTTTTGCTGGCAAAGTAACGTTTGGTTATTACAGCTTTTAGGATTTCAGAATTGCAGCTAAGGAATTGTGCACTGGTAATTACTAACAATAGTACACTTTTATTGAGCACTAGTAGTGTGCCAGGCACTATGCTAAAGGAACACTTTGCAGATATAAACTCATTTACTCCTGCCATCAACCTATGAGGTAGGAATTATTAGTATCCCCTACTTCACCGATTCCTACTAAGAAGTCCTACTTAAGAAAACTATTGAGTACATACCAGGAAAGAGAGCGAAAAGTCTGTACAGCCCCTACCTCAGGTTACTTAAGTCATGTGAGGGAGGCAGATGGGCACACAGACATGGGTGTGCCCAGGGCTGCAGGAACAGAGGAGGGATGCCCCTCCAGCCTGCATGCCAGGGAAGGCTCCCTGGGCAAGTGCTGGTCCTGCTCTTTCAGGCAGAGGAGGAAGCCAACCGACAGGGAACAGGGAGGTCACTAGCACCACTTGTTACTACTAAGTTCACTCGTTCAAGGTCAGTGGCTCTCAAGAGCTTTTGAGGTCAAGGTCCCTATGGTCCTTTATTTTCTTTAATGTAGCTCTGTCCTCACTTCTCTTCTATAGAACACCTATCTCAGCTTTCTCCCAAGACAACATCTATGAAGTTCAGCCTCCTCAAGTAGACAGAAAATCTACAGAGATCTTCCAAGCCCACATCCAGGCCAGTCAAGGTATCATGCAGCCCCTGGGGAAAGAAGACACCTCCATGTACCGAGAATACATCAGAAACCGCTACCTGTGAAGAGACAGCAGGTCCCCAGAGCGGCCCAGAGGGGGACCAACAAAGTCCCATTTACTTATGCTCTAACTTGTTTGTCTCATCTTAAAAAGGTAATTTCCCGTCAGTCCTTTACATCAGAAGGCTTTTACTCTTTTTGTAACTGGGGAATTACAAATCATTGGTAGTAAAGAAATGACTGAATATTTTGTTGTCGTTGCCTTTGCTTTATTTTAGAGATACTTTGCTTAGAAATGTGGTTAATCTAGTATCACACCATCACACTAAGATGTTAACAGGTATTTATTGAGGACCGGCTGTGTGCCAGGCCCTATGGTGGAGTCTGGGAATATCATAGTAAGCAAAACAGGCCAAAATTTTCCTCCTGTGTGAAACGAAGGCAGAGTATTTTTCTTTGTAGTTAACATTTAAAAAAATTTATTCTGATGGTTATGTTAACTTTATGTCTTGATTTAAAAAATGTGTTCTTTTGAAAGCCCTCGTTCTTAGGAAATAAACACTGAAATATTTATAGATAAAGAGACAAGATGTCAACAAAATGCTCTCCAGTGGTTCAGGGAAAAAGAACACATGATAAAGCAAATGCAGCAAAATATTAATAAATGGTAAATCTGGAAAACAGTGAACAGAAGTTCTTTGAACTTCTGTGAATATAAAATTATATCAAAATAAAACATTAAAAATGTATTACTGGGCTTCCCTGGTGGCGCAGTGGTTGAGAGTCCACCTGCCGATGCAGGGGACATGGGTTCGTGCCCCAGTCTGGGAAGATCCCACGTGCTGCAGAGCAGCTGGGCCCGTGAGCCATGGCCGCTGAGCCTGCATGTCCGGAGCCTGTGCTCCGCAACGGGAGAGGCCACAGCAGTGAGAGGCCCGTGTACCGCAAAAAAGAAAAAAAAAAAAAAAAAAATTATTACTCTGCATAGCTTTTATGGTGAGCAGTTGCATTACATAATTTGATATTTGATGTCTAGTCAGGGTTGACATGCCATGTATATGTATGGTTTGCTCTCCACAGCCCAATATAATGTGGACAGCTTTCTGCATTTTCTGACAGTTTTACACAAATGATTTGACCTTATTATGTCTATGCTTTTTTTTTTTTAAATAAAACAAGTTCTCAGTTTTCCCTTCTCACAAATAAAATAAAGAAAACCAAGCCATCTAAAGGGAGGACGAAAATTGATCAGCCTTTTGTCCTGATGTTCAGGAGGAAAAGAAAATTATCTAGTTATTACAGAGTATAACTCCTCATGATGTGTAACACTGCTTGCTTTAAGTCTGCTTGCGTGACCTTTACGGTATCACCAATTAAGTGACCTTTAAGGTATCACCAACCCCGAGAGTCTGGGATTCTATGCAGTGTTCTGTGTTGCAGATAAAATTCACAGATGGTTTTGATCGATGCCATCGTAAAGTCGGGATTAAAGGATGATGAAACAATTGGCAAGAGGAGTTTTGGTTGGCACAGTTTGGATATTGTTGGGCTGCACCCCGCAGGCGTGCAAGGCCTGTATAGGTCCAGCTTCAAGACTGAAGGAAGAGCCTGGAGTCAGCGACAGAGACGCCAATGATTTCACGGATAGGGGGAGCTTACACATATGAAGGTCCCGGAGTGACACCCCACCACGTGGGCCTGATGGCAGGCAGGACGTGGTGGCAGTCTTTGCTCCCAGGGAGGGGGGCTGTTACCAGTTATAGGGGGAATTGATGTCACGTGGCTCATCGGTTACCAGAGAAACGAGCAGAGGGGCAGGCCCCTCACCACCCCTTTGAGAAGCTATCAGGTGGAGCTGTCCTAATCTAAAGACTAGAACAGTCGCCGGCTGCGAGGTTCGGGGGGCAAGTATGTAGGAAGGGCGGTCATGTGAGTAGGGGGTAGGTGAGACAGGTGCTGGTGGAGCGGCGGACGTACAGAGAGCAGGAGATCAGCCACCTTGGGCGGCCTGCTCGTACGCTCCCCCTCTGCATACCCTGCACAACGCTAACAATCTTGGTCCAGCCCTCTTCTGCGACATTCCTGGGGTCAGGTATGTGGCAGGGGTGGGGGCGGTGGCCGGTGGGTGGGGGGCCCTGCAACCAGATACCACGATACGGTACAGGCAGCTGCCGCCAAAGAGAATCGAAAGCAAGATAGTACCTAGTATGCTAAGAACAGTCATTCGCCAGGATGTGGGCAGTTTTGGAGCCAAGCACTTACCAGGTCAATGGAGAGGGAGTCATTGTAGCTGCGCCCTATCCAGTTACCAGAAAGCTAAGGCCACCCCTGGTTTTCACAGACCCAGACGCACCCTCATGGGGAGGGGAAGGCCCAGCTCTAAAACATTCCGTTGGCCTAGCCAGGAGTCAGCACAGTTACAAGTGTGCCACCCCATGTTATGTTCAGTGCCACTAGGGGTGGACCCATTAGGTCTTTCCAAACAAAAAATAATTAATCCCACTAGTCGGACTTATGTGTCCAGAAGCCAGCCTATTCTACTCCACACTGCACAGTCCAGGGAGGCTCACAGGCAGTCACCCTGCTAAAACGTCTGATTCGTGGTATGGTAACATTTACTGACAGGGGTCTTTCTGACATATTGGCGTGCAGGACAGGAAGATGGTCAGTCTTTCCCCGCCCCCCCATTGTCAGTCATCCCCACACGGTTGCATTAGCTGGGTCAATTTTTCATGGAAGAGGAAGAGGAAGACGACAACAGTATCTCACTGTAGACCCAGCAATTAGACTCATTTCACAGTGAGGCCACTGTTGATGCTCAGCCCTTGAGTAGACTTCCTCTGCTCAGGATGAAATGTAAGCCATCTAACACAGGGGAGATCATGACAATTAAGCAATATACAAACAGTAACTGCATTCTGAGCGCCTGTGGTTTCTGTCCTGGTCTGCAATACAGTTCAGAAAACTCAGGTTTTCAGTAATACAGGAATGAGTCTAAAATCATGTTCACAATAACCACCTAGTTTTACCCTTGTTGTAACAACCACAGCTACTCCATTTTGACTTTCAAGTGCATTCCCCTCCTTAGTGGCCAAAGTAGATGTGCAATACATGTTCAGTAGGCCACAAAACAGGCCACTGTGTTCAGTAAAGTTTAAGTTAAACCATGTGTAAACCTGAATGATTTCCCATACCTCCACATGTGAAGATTTTTCCATAATTTCCCCTTTTGATTGCAGAAATTTCGATAGCCCAAAGTACCTATCCCACAAAGCCAGGGTGAATGCTGCCTGCCTGCCCTAGGTCCAGATCATGTCCCTTTGTGTTAGACCTCCTTTATATTTGCCTAGTTATCCACGTTGGGGAAAAACTGATGAGATATGAACAAGCTCAGAGGTAGTTGATGCAGAATTCGAGGCTATACATTTTACCAATTATTGAATTGTCACACAAGCAGACTTACAGCAAGCAGTGTTACACATCATGAGTAGTTACACTCTAATAACTAGATAATTTTCTTTTCCTCCTGAACATCAGGACAAAAGTGTGGCTAATGCAATAACTTTCATAAATCTAGAGCTCAATTAGCAGAACTAGAATTTAACATCCACTGAAACATAATATTTTTCTCTCTAAAACTACCCTTATTTCCACCAGACACAATCAAATCAAGACTCATTTGCTTGCAAAATAAGTCTGGTCAGTTGACCACATAGGCTCCTCCAAACTGGCTGTGGTGGAACTCCTCAGAAGGAGTCTCAGACTGAATTCCCAAAAGGCTTCTCAGAGCCAGGAAAGCCATGCCAAAGGCCTGCCATCAGACTCCACACCTCAGTGGATTTCTCTTTTCTAGAGGTCCCCAAAATATCAAGATTCCTGCACATGCCAGGAGACAGTCTTTCCCATTCACCTGATTGGGCTGCTCAGCACTATGAGTCTCCAGTTTCTGGAGGGATCAGGCAGAGAGAAAAGAAATACGTTTCAATTCTACCCACAGGTGTAGTTTACCAAATTGCCGTAAGTCATAACTAACTTGAGGGGAAGGGTTTCCCTATATCTAGAAAACAGAGATCAATCCAGTAATATTCCAGACAAAACCCATAAAAATTTTAACGATATTCACCAGTTCACTCAGTAACCAATCCTTCCATTAACTTTTTATGAAGCCATCAGGTTTTCCATTAGGATTCTCTCATTTTTTAGCCAGTTCAGCAGTATGATCTGAAATTTATCAGAGAACTCTACTTGTCAAAAAGTTCTTATGAACTTTCTTGAAGATGAAGCACTTTTTGCAAAAACATCAGAGTACAACAACTGTCTATAAAAGACTTAAAAAGGCATGGTTAAACACCCGATTACAATGTAATTGATAAAGAAACTTTACTACAGTAACTAGAATTATAACTGATTGTAATCTTAACCCTGAAAAGCCTTAATCTCTGGCAAAAACCAAGAAGCAGGTAATTGTGGACTGTTTTGTCATCCCCACATTTCCTGATTGCAAGACTTATGCCCTAGTCTTCCTATTCTAAGAAGGCAAAAGTAGGTAACTTAGACACACCCAGCAGTTAATGTTCCAGTACTTTATCCTATTTGAAGTGACCCAGATAGTCAATGAATTCTCTTCATTTAACTTAGTTTAGTTTTAAGATACCCAAATCTGGACAGACTATTTTAGACAGACATTCCAAAAACATGATTATTCCTATAGAGTTTACCTAGAGGCTCTGACCTCATTTACATTTGCTTTAAATGTCATCATATCAAGTTATTTTACTTGCTGACAAATTCGCAACAGATATAAGGTCTTACTTGACCTCTAGTAAACCTAGGTACAACAATATTATACTTAACATTCATAACTCTAAAGATAAGCCTATATTAATGAAACCAACAAGCTTAAACTAGTTTTAATACCAGGTATTCATTCAGTAGTGAATATTTCCCAGATCATATGCACCTGAAATTCATTATGGCTAGTTTCCTTTATATCTCTGAGAATTTATATAAGTGCTTAAATTTTCTTTTAAGCCAAATAAATAGAGCTCATCCACACACCAGTCTTGGTAATGTCATTTGGAGGCAGAGACACATCATATTTATAAGGAATACATGGACATATGTATATCTATATAGACAGATCTCACAGTTTTCCTTCTAGCATTTAAAATGGTCTCTTTTTTTTTTTTTCTCTTCACTCTCAGGGATCAGATGATTAAAGTTCCTGAGAGCCCAGATAGATCATTTACATCTCAAAGGCACAAGAAATATCAATTCCTTCTAGAAAGCTAACTTACTCTAAGGGCATATGAAAAAACCAGTTTTAGAATGTCAAAAGAGTCCCATCTTGGACATTTTCAGGGATTTTTTTCCCCTAAATAGCCAATTCAGTTTAAACAAATGACAGTAATAGACAATACGTATCATTCACTCACGTTCACATGCCTCATTTTCAGAGGAACATGAATCAGCATTCAAGTTAACCTTCACCTCAGCTGTGAGCTCAGCCTCTGTGGCTTTTCTTAATATAAAAAGCAATAGCCAACCCACAGCTTGCTGCCACCATCTTATTGTCTAACCTTTTTCCCCACTGTAGTTGTTGCCAGAGCTGCTCCAGGGCTTTGCTCAAAACCCATCAACCCCCCTCCCCACCTTTAGCAGGAGTGTCCTTGTTCACAACCCTCCAACCCCTGCTTTAGCAAAACTGTCCTTACTCAAAACCCGCCAGCCCCCCTCCTCACCTTCAGCAGAACTTAACATAAATCTTTAAGTTAAAGGGTCCAGAGATAAGGAAGCTACAAACAAAAGAACCCAGATGGAACCAGCTGAGACCAAAATAGCAATGAATCTGACCTCCGACAGACGCTGAGTCTCATTATACGTTGATTTTACTACATTAGCGTATTAAATGACATCTACCAGAGGCCATGATTGGACATTAAGGACCAAAAGAAGGATAAAAAGGAGGTGGTACCCCACTCCTTCAGGAAGAGCCATGCCCCCTCCCTGGAAGACTAATGCAGACGCCTCCCCTTCATCAGCCTCACTCCTCCTCCCTTTGTATTTACTCTAAAATTAAATAATTTTCGCCAGGTGGGTGAGAAGTTGATCTGTGAACTAAGTTCTGCTTCTCCATTCTTTGGCCACTGAATAAAGCTTATAATGTGTGGATCTCAGCTTCAGATTTGTTATTCGCCTATTCGAACCCAAACAGAAAGAACCCTCCCTTACCAAGACAGCCTCAGCCAGGCTAGAGCTCAAGCAGGGTCCATACAACTTAATTTGGTAACAACTGTTGGTGCCCAACGTGGGGCCCATTCCATCAGGTAACTCAGGGCTTACTCGCTGACTCAGGGCCAACAAAGCTGGCTAAACAACTGGGCAGTTGGCCCCAATTCGCGACCTCTGGGCCAGTGAGGGCTCCTAAATTTAGCCTGAGATCGAAAAGCCGCCAAGGACCAAGTGGAGTGCTCCCCAGGTAGACATCCCCTCCCCTAGCACATCTATAGCAAGGGTGCTTGCTACCGACTGAGGTAGTGTCCAAGGGACACCCGACACAGGGGGCCCCGACCACACTTCGGCTGATAAAGCCAAGATTGGTTGTAGGGATTAGCTGGCTAAGGGAAAGCATCTTGGCCATCTAGTTGGAGCCAGACCTCTGTCTAGAGAACTGGACTGGGTGGTTGGTTGTCTAAATTGAGCCAGTCCTCTGGTGAGGGGCGAGGTGACATACAACTGGTCATCTGGTTGTACCAGTTCCCTGTAAGGGGATTGCACTGGACATGAAGCCCTCCAGAGGGCATCATACAGTAAGAATATCTCTTTGTTTTGTGTGTGTGACCTAAGCCCTAGTCTCTGTTTTTGATGCAAGTGAATCTTCAATCTCTGTTCTATGGGGTTTTGTTTGTCCTAATGCTCCTGGCAATACTTGCTGCATCTGTGGGCACAGGCTGGGCACTTAAAGGCCACTAGGAGACTCACCACCAAAAAGACTCCCGTGAAAGTAAAATTGGTCACGGACCAGGGTAGATGATCATTAGGCAGTCTGCTGGCCAGAAGCAAATGTCCGCGTAAGCAGGCACACCGTAAAGCACTCACAGCCCCACCCCTGAGGTGTTCCCACCTCTAGGGTATAGTAAAAAATGCAAGAGCATGTCTTCTGTGTTGGTTCATCTTGCCCTAACTTGCCATCCGAAGGCAGGGTATATGTCTCTGTCAGATAGGTCTCTCCACACTACCCTTCATCACAGATGCCTAGGGAGCTCTCCTCTGAGACAGATCCTTTAAAAATCCTTGTTTTTGCTAGATTTCAGGAACATCACTTTGCCTGGCTGGGGAAGGAAGATGAGGACCCCCACACTGTCGAAAGTCCGTGGATCCTCGTAGCTGAGAGTGTAGAGAACTGGACACATGCCAGATGTGCGTTCAGTCTCCCTACCTGATTACCCGTAACTGAGCAGGGACAAGCCCTTTTTGAACAAGCCTCCTTGACTGCTGGAGAGGCTCTCTGGGCAATTTATCTGATTAGAGAACCCTTATTTCCCACTCGCCCTTCACCCTATCTCTGGGGGCTGCTCACTGAAAGCACTCACCCACATCAGGTATGTCCTCCAGCCCCACGGTGGGTCTGGGAACATCTAGTTGCTGACTTAAGAGGGGACTTTATAACTAAGGCCCTCTTAGACAGTGTCACCCCTTTCAGCCCCTGCAAAGATTTGGTTCACATTTCAGTTAGAGCGCCTAGACAGCTTGGTGTGGGCCAGATCTTGTGGGATCCGCATTGCCACCAACCCTAGGAAGAGACCCCTGAGAAGTTGGAAACAGACTAAAAATAACAACTCCCCAATATGGGTAACCAAGCCTCTATCCTGGCAAAAGAGCCACTAGGGTGCATTCTCTATAACTGGAAATTATTCTAGTGCCACCCACTAACAAAGAGACAGCTTATTTTCTTTTGCGGCACCCTATGGCCCCGACGTAAATTGGAGGATAGAGAAAGTTGGCCAACCAACGGCTCTCTAAACTCTAAAATGGACCTCTATTGCCAGTGTTTAAAGAAAAATGGGACGATCAACACCTATTTATGATTAAAAAATCTCCAGAAAGTGGGCTTAGAGGGAACCTACCTCAACATAATAAAGGCCATGTATGACAAAACTACAGCTAACAACATACTCAGTGGTGAAAAGCTGAAAGCATTTCATCTTAGATCAGGAACAAGAGAAGGATGTCCACTCTTACCACTTTTATTCAACATAGTGTTGGAAGTCCTAGCTACAGCTCTCAGAGAAGAAATAAAAGAAATCCAAGTTGGAAAAGAAAACTGTCACTGCTTGCAGATGACATGACACTATACATAGAAAATCCTAAAGATGCTACTGGAAAACTACTAGATCTCATCAATGAATTTGGTAAAGTTGCAGTATACAAAGTTAATACACAGAAACCTCTTGCATTCCTATACACTAACAACAAAAGATCAGATTAAGGAAACAATCCCATTTACCATCACATCAAAAATAATAAAATACCTAGGAATAAACCTACATAAGGAGGAAAAAAACCTGTACTCAGAAAATAAGATACTGATAAAGAAATCAAAGGTGACACAAACAGATGGAGAGATATACCATGTTCTTGGATTGGAAGAATCAATATTGTGAAAATGACTATACTACCCAAAGCAATCTACAGATTCAATGCAATCCCTAACAATTACCAAGGGCATTTTTCACAGAATCAGAACAAAAAACTTTACAATTTGTATGGAAACACAAAAGACCCCAGATAGCCAAAGCAATCTTGAGAAAGAAGAACAGAGCTGGAGGAATCAGGCTCCCTGACTTCAGACTATACTACCAATCTACAGTAATCAAAACAGCATGGGGCTGGCACAAAAATAGAAATATAGATCAGTGGAATAGGATAAAGTCCAGAGATAAACCTACACACCCATGGCCACCAAATCTATGACAAAGCCAAGAATATACAACAGAGAAAAGACAGTCTCTTCAATAAGTGGTGCTGGGAAAACTGGACAACTACATGTAAAAGAATGAAATTAGAACACTGCCTAACACCATATACAAAAATAAACTCAAAATGTTTTAAAGACCTAAATGTAAGGCTGGATACTATAAAACTCTTAGAGGAAAACATAGGTGAACACTCTGACATAAATCACAGCAAGATCTTTTCAATCCACTGCCTAGAGTAATGAAAATAAAAATAAACAAATGGGACCTAATTGAACTTAAAAGCTTTTGCACAGCAAAGGAAACCATAAACAAAAAGACAACCCTCAGAATGGGAGAAAATATTTGCAAACGAAGCAACTGACAAGGGGTTAATCTCCAAAATATACAAATAGCACATATAGTTCAATATCAAAAAAACAAACAACCCAATCAAAAAATGGGCAGAAGGCCTAAATAGACATTTCTCCAAAGAAGACATACAGATGGCTAAAAAAAAAAAAAACACAAGATGCTCAACATCACTAATCATTAGAGAAATGCAAATCAAAACTACAATGAGGTATCACCTCACACCAGTCAGAATGGCCATCATCAGAAAATCTACGAACAATAAATACTGGAGAGGGTGTGGAGAAAAGGGAACCCTCCTACACTGTTGGTGGGAATGTAGATTGGTGCAGCCACTATGGAGAACAGTATGGAGGTTCCTTAAAAAACTAAAAATAGAGCTACAATATGACCCAGCAATCCCACTTCTGGGCATATATCCAGAGAAAACCATATAATTCAAAAGGATGCATGCACCCTGATGTTCATTGCAGCACTATTTACAATAGCCAGGACATGGAAGTAAACTAAATGTCCATAGACAGAGGAATGGATAAAGAAGATGTGGTACATATATACAATGGAATATTACTCAGCCATAGAAAGGAACAAAATAATGCCATTTGCAGCAACATGGATGGACCTAGAGACTTTCATACAGAATGAAGTCAGAGAGAGAAAGACAAATATCGTATAATATCACTTACATGTGGAATCTAGAAAAATGGTACAGATTAACTCATTTGCAAAGCAGAAATAGTCACAGATGTAAAAAACAAACTTATGATTACCAAGAGGGGCAAGGGGGGGTGGGATGAATTGGGAAATTGGGATTGACATATATACACTACTTTATATAAAATAGATAACTAATGAGAACCTACTGTATAGCACAGGGAACTCTACTCAGTGCTCTGTGGTGACCTAAATGGGAAGGAAATCTAAAACAGAGTGGATATATGTATAACTAATCCACTTTGCTGTACAGCAGAAACACAACATTGTAAAGCAATTATACTCCAATAAAAATTAAAAATTTTTTTAAATAAAATAGGATGAGATCCCCTATGTCCAATTTTTCATGGCACTTAGCCAAAACAAGGGCCTCCATAAAAGTGGTGAGGCTATAGCTCAAACATCACTCTCCCATCATTGGAATCTCAGCCTGAGGATCCGCTTGACTTCCTCCCGCTGCCAAGGATAGCTGCCTCACCTTCCAACAGTTCACCCAAGACTCCTGAGTCATCTACATCTACCCCTACCTCTCCTGAATCCCCAACGTCCTCCACTCCCTCAAATTCACCACTTCCCTACCTGGTGCCCCCTCTTCCTCCCAACAGGTGAGCCCCCCTCCCTGACTCTCCCACCTTCATTTCTCAGTGGGCCTCCCTCAGGGACTAGTCCAATGCACACCCACAGCAGCGTTCAGTACCAGCCCACTGGAATAAACAAGCTATCCCCCTTCAGGAGGCCCCCAATGGAGAGGGCAGACTCACCACCATTTATGTACCCTTATCTTCTTCAGATCTATACAACTGGAAGGATCCCACCATTTATGTACCCTTATCTTCTTCAGATCTATACAACTGGAAGGATCAATTGATCCAAGGGTTTACAGGAAGACCCTGAGGGAGTCCTTAATTTAGCCCAGGGAATATCCCACTTGAGCAGATGTCCAAACCCTCCTAAGCATCTTATTCTCTGGGGAAGAAAAGGCACTGATTTTAACTGATGCAAGGGAGGAAGCTGATAAGACCAATCAAAATAATGTGGGGCATGCCGTATACCAGCCTGGAGTCCAGGCCATTCCTGACACGGACCCTGGGTGGGACCATCAAGAGCAAAGCGGTCAGCAGCACCTCACACATTTCAGGGATTTGATTCTTAAGGGCATTCAGTCAGTAGGAAAGAAACCCATTAACTGGAGTAGGGTTCAGGGAGTCATCCAGGGATGGAAGGAAAATCCCTCGGCCTTTCTTGAGTGCCTAAGAGAGTGCCTCTGAGCTACACAATGTAAAGCTGGAGTCAGGGGAAGGGAAGGCCATTTTAAGTCCCATTTCTTTTCCCAGAGCACCCCAGACATTAAGAGAAAATTACAAAAGTTGGAGACAGAGCCCACCACGTCCACTTCCCGGCTGGCAGAATCAGCATCTTGGGTGTTCAACAACCGGGATCCGGAGGCTGATGCAAAGGGAGATACACGAGAGCAACGAGCTGTCAGTTCTCTGGCCTCAGTGATTCAGCATCAGTGGACCTCCCAAGGATGACGTCCCCCTCCCCAAAGGACCCTGTGATGTCTACGAGTTGCCCCAGCTTTTAAAGACCATATGCACAAGGGAGAGAACGGCTTCAAGCCAATCAGTGGGCACACTGCATGGAGGAGGGCCACTGGAAGGGAAGGCCCCAAATGTCTCGGAAGGATACTAAGTGGACCACCATGTCCTGGTCCATCCTCACTGGTAGCACACATAAAAGAGAAGGAGGACTGAAGGGCCCAGGATCTCCTCAGAGTGCCCTGGAAATTGCCCCCGAGGAGCCCTGGCTGACCCTGACTTAGGGGGTAAAAAGTTTGACTTTATAGTTGACACAGGGGCCACCTACTCAGTCTTGAATACCTGACAAGGCAAAATGACCAAAGATAAAGATAATGGGAGTGGAAGGGAAGCCACAGGAGCAGTTTTATAGAGCCCCTTGAGTGTGATTTGGAAGGGAAAATGTAATCTTACTCTTTCTTATGTGTCTCGGAATGCCCAATGCCTGTAATAGGAAGAGACTTACTATATAAATTAGGAGCTACAATTTATCTCAGAGACAAAAACCTTACCATTGAAATACCTAGAACTCCCTGCCATTCGGTAGCTCTAGCGCTACTGCCCTCCGCCAAGAATAATGGCTCAATTAACCTTGGGGAGACTAAAACCTCCATTTGGGCCCATGACACCACACTGTGGGCAGAGCCCGGAGAGCACCAGTAATTGTTGTCAAGCTGGGACCTGGCTACAATCACCCAAATAAAAGACAATACCCCTTAAGCAAAGAAGCCCTAGGGGCATTAAGCCTATAATAGAAAGCTACTCAAACAAGGGCTCCTTAGACCCCACCAGTCCCCTTGCAACACTCCGATACTGCCGATAAAAAAAACCAAATGGAAAACAAGCTAGTTTAGGACCTCCAAGCTGTAAATGAAGCTATGGAGGAAATTCACCCCATGGTGCCCAACCTGTGCCCATTACACTCTACCTTAAACCCTGAGAGGATCTGGTATTCAGTATTAGACTTAAAAGACACCTTCTTTTGTGTGCCTTTAGCCCTGAAATCTCAACACACTTTTGCACTTGAATGGCAGGATTCTGGAAACATGAGAAAGCAATTGTGCTGGACAGTTCTGCCCCAGGGATTAAAAATTCCGCCACCCTTTTCAGAGAGGTTTTATCTGAGGATCTTGATGACCCTGAGTTAGAACAGGGGTCTATACTTCAATAGTGGATGACATTCTAATCCCCAGCCCCGCCAAAGAGCTTTCCCACCATAACACAGTTAACGCCTTAAGTCATCTGGCTGAGAGATGGTGTAAAGTTTCAAAGGAAAAGGCCCGGATCCCCCTCCAGTGGGTAGAATACTTAGGATTCATAATAGAAAAGGGGCACAGGACATTATCCAAGGAAAGAAT
The DNA here is from genome assembly GCF_003676395.1 of Aethalodelphis obliquidens. Taxonomy (NCBI): domain Eukaryota; kingdom Metazoa; phylum Chordata; class Mammalia; order Artiodactyla; family Delphinidae; genus Aethalodelphis; species Aethalodelphis obliquidens. The sequence goes on along the minus strand of NW_020837947.1, from coordinate 48,892,453 downwards.
TTATTTGCCAGATGTCACCCCCTCGTATGAGAAAACAGCTCCGAGATTCCCTGGGGATGGCTGGGTTCTGCTGTGTATGGGTCCCCGACTTTGGATTAACTGCTAAGCCCTTGTTTGATTAAAAGGGAAGGACCGGGCTTCCCTGGTGGTGCAGTGGTTGAGAGTCCGCCTGCCGATGCAGGGGACACGGGTTCGTGCCCCGGTCCGGGAAGATCCCACATGCCGCGGAGCGGCTGGGCCCGTGAGCCACGGCCGCTGAGCTTGCGAGGCTGCAGCAGTGAGAGACCCGCGTACCGCAAAAAAAAAAAAAAAAAAAAAAAAAGGGAAGAACCTTGACCCTTTTGAGTGGACCCCCGATTGTGACCAGGCATTCCTGGAATTGAAAAACCATCTCACGGGAGCCCCAGCATTAGCTTTACCCGTCCTGAGCCGCTCCTTCCGCTTATACGTACGTGGGAGGGAAGGAACGGCCCTTGGGGCGCTTACACAAAAACTGGGACCTCTGACTCAGGTTGCAGGCTATTTTTTTAAACAATTGGACCAAACTGCTAAAGGAGGGCCCCAAGCTTACAGGCTGTAGCTGCTACTGCTCAGCTTCTCAGAGAGGCTAACACATTAATTTTCGGACAGCCCCTGACCATCTGGAGCCCACACTACCTCCAACCCCCCTAAAGGAAAGGGGAGCAGATTGGTTACCCCTGGTCAAAGGCTCCAAGTCCAAGCCATGCTTCCAGACAACCCCCTGTGACTCTGAGGACCTGGAACATCCTTAACCCCACCTCCTTGCTACCTCAGACAGATCCAAAATTAACTCACGATTGTGAGGAAGTTACAGAACAGGTTTACTCCAGCAGGCTTGACTTAAAGAGCTCCCCTATGGAGAATGCAGAATTGGAACGGTTCACTGATGGAAGCAGTTTTGTGAAAGAGGGAAAACTAGAGGCAGGATGTGTGATGGTTTCCATCACTGAAGCGGTGGAAGCTAAAGCCTGGCTCTCTGGCTGCTCTGCGCCGAGGGCCGAGTTAACTGTCCTAATCAGAGCACTAGAACTGGGGAAGGGGAAAGTCGTCAATATCTACAGTGACTCTAAATAGGCCTATTCAATCCTACGCGCCCATGGGGCCATCTGGAAGGAGAGAGGAACGCTGACCTCGGGAAATAAACGGATGAAAAGGGCGGGGGTGGGGGTGGGGTGGGGGTGGAGATTACGCAACACGCCAAAGTAGGCGGCAGTTATTTACTGTAGAGGCCATCAAAAGGGAGCAGCAGAAATAATAAAAGGCAATAACAGAGCAGACACGGCAGCTAAAACAAACAGCAGAGGGTGGGGACAGACTTCACTCCTACCGGCTCCCCCAGACCCTAAAGTCCCATGTACACCCCAAAAGAAAGAAAAAAGTCTTTGAGATGGGGCTATTTTAAAGGCCCAGGATACCTGGGATGGATGGTTAAGGATCACGGGCGGCCGTTCTTTCCATCAGCTTTTGCACTCCAAGCCCTCCAGGAAGCTCACCAGAGCACACATTACGGGCAGGAGGCCCTATATCAATGGCTCATCAAATCCATGACTACACCCAGTTTCTGAAGTCTCCTTAAACAGGTGGTTGAAACTTTCCCTATCGGCCTCCAGAATAACTCCAACACTCACCGCCCCCCCCCAAGGTCAAGGGAGTGACCTCCACCCAGTACAGAGGCACATGACCAGGTCAAGACAGGCAGATTGTCTACAGTCATGCCCCGGCCATGAGGAAACTTTGGATATTTGCTGGTTTTGACTGACAGCTCCGGCTGGTTGGAGGCACTCCCCATCCGAACTGAGACTGCCTTGGAGGTCTCTAAGGCCCAAGAAAATAATCCCTGGATTTGGGCTCCCTAAATCCACTCAAAGTGATAATGGGCCCGCCTTTGCTTCTCAAATTACTAAGGGAGTCTCTAGAACCCTAGGAATAAAATGGAGTTTACACTCCGCTTGGAGACCACAATCCTCAGGAAAAGCAGAAAGAACAAATCAAACTCTCAAAAGAAATTTAGTCCAACTATGTCAAGAGATTCATCAGCCCTGGGTCTCCCTTCTCCCCATAGCACTTTTGAGAATGCAAACAGCCCCTAAAGGAAAGCTCAGGTTAAGCCCATACTAGATCGTGTATGGGAGGCCCCTCCCGAAGGGCCTGGCACAAAGCACTCTGATGTGCCATCGCTCTAACCAGTCTTGCTGCCACTGCCCCTATCAAATGCCCCTACCTAAGGGAGGAAATGGCAATAACACACTGGGGCTGCACTGGACTCTGAGCAATGCTTCTTCCATTACCCCACAACTTAAGTGCCCTGGGATCGACGCCTATGGAAAACTCGCCCATTGGTGCCCTCTGGACTAATTCCACGGATACACACAAGAACCAGATGGGAGACACACTTATTGGGGAGGGAAAATGCCCATTGTCTGGCGTTTAGTATGTGGCCCTACTGAGGCCAGGGGAAAAGCCACTAGTTAAGAATCCCCCAGTGACGCCTGCTATGCAGGTGGGCCTTTCTCCCCACACTGCAAGGAAACCCCCCCTTGGGCTAGCCACTTAGGGAGGTGGTTCAACTCCTCAGAAGTGCACCAGGCATGTGCTCCCCCTGGGTACCTGTTCCTTTGTGGCCCGAGAATAAACCAATTGCCCTGCGAGAACAACCCCAACTCCTCCTTCCCTTCTCCAGGATGGGGTCTAGCCTATCCTTGTTTAGATAATGCCCAATTTGGGGGACAATGGACGCTAGGCCAGCTAAGTTCTCGGAACCTAGTATCGGAACCTAATATCACTCAGCCCCGATATAAAAGGGCAATAGGACTCATTCTGGCAGGAGTAGGGATTTGCTCTTGTACTGGTGGCCCCCTGGGGAGGTTTCACTTACCATGAAATCACTTTACAAAATCTCACACGGGGACTTGTCTAAAAATAGAGGGGATGCCTTACAAGGACTCTGAACTTCTTTGGACTCACTAGCAAACGTTGTCTTGATAGTAGGCTAGCCCTTGACTATCTCCTGGCTGACAAACGGGAGGGGTGTGTGTGTGTTAATATGCTGCACATGTTAATAACTCTGGTCACATTGAGGTAAACATAAAAAAGATATATGAGCAAGCTCAGTGATTACATAGATATAGCACACAAGGTCCAGATCCAAGCTCTGTCTAGAATATGGTCAAACAGAGCCTCTGCAGTTTAACTTGGTTTCTTCCATTTCTAGGCCCACTAATTGCTATTATCCTCCTGCTTACTTCTGGGCCTTGCCTCCTTAACTGCCTTATCAACTTCATTAGCAAACAGTTTGAAGCCATCAAACTTCAGATGATACTAACACAACGGTACCAGCAACTGGGACTGCAGCTGGGTGACCATCAGACATATTTTAGGCTGGTGAGGTAATAGTTCTGCTCCTCTAATCCAGGGGAAAACTGCACCCATGTTCAACAGGAAGCAGCTTCAGAAGACAGACTTTCGCCCAAGCAAGGTCCTGGAGTGACACTCCACCCTGTGCGGCAAACAGCGGCAGCACAGAGCAGAACAGGGCTCGACTTGGCGGCAGCTTTTCCTCCCAGGGGTAGGGGGAGGTTACCACTTATAGAGGGAATTGATGTCAGGTTGGCTCATGGGTTACCAGGGAAACTAACAAAGGGGCATGACCCTCACCACCCCTTTGAAAAGCTATCAGGTGGAGATATTCTAATAGATTAGAACAATCACCAGCTGGGTCGGGGGCAAGTATGTAGGAAGGGCAGTGCCCCTCAAGAATGAGGAGCAACAAGGGGGTATTTGTTGCCAGAGCTGCTCCAGGTCTTTGCTCAAAACCCATCAACCCTCACCTTTAGCAGGAATATCCTTGCTCAAAACCTGCCAACCCCCCTCCCCACCTTTAGCAGGAGTTAACATAAATCCTTAAGTTAAAGGGTCCAGAGATAAGGAAGCTACAAACAAAAAACCCCAGATGGAACCAGCTGGGACCAAGATGGCGACAAATCTGACCTCCAACAGACCCTGAGTCTCATTATACGTTGATTTTACAACATTAGCGTATTAAATGACACATGAGCATATTAAATGACACATCTACCAGAGGCCATGACTGGACGTTAAGGACCAAAAGAGGATAAAAAGGGGGTGGCACCCACTCCCTCAGAATAAACCCTGTCCCTTCCCTGGTAGGTTAACACATATGCCTTCCTGTCATTAGCCTCAATCCTCCTCCCTTTGTCTTTACTCTTTAAAATTAAATCCCTCTCTCCAGGTGGGTGAGAAGTTGATCTGTAAACTTAGTTCCAGCTTCTCCACTCTTTGGCCACTGAATAAAGCTTGTGCTGTGTCCTTCTCACCTTCGGTTTTGTTATTTACCCACTCGAACTCGAATGGAAAAAGAACACTACCTTGCCGAGGCAGAGAGCCTTGGCCAGGCTAAGGCCCAAGCAGGGTCCCTATGACTTAATTCGGTAGCATAATGGCGGCCAACATCTCCCCAAGAGCGTTGGGGTGTCTATGAGCTCTCCGTACTCACTTGGCGCCCCCCACTCATCAAGAACAGCCACCACGGGGCCCCACAAACTAGTGGGCGGCCACCCCAGGATGCCCCCTGGAACTTTTGGGGCCCCCCTGTTAGTGGACGCTCCCACAGGTTTCCAGTCCCCGTCCTTATTTCCCAACATCTCGGCACTCACAGGAGTTGCCTCAGTCCCCTGGCTACTCCACCAGTTGTTGGGCTGGACTCCACAGGCCTGCAAGGCCTGTACGGGCCCAGCTTCGAGACCGAATAAAGAGGCCAGAGTCAGCGACAGAGACATCAGTGGTTCCATGGATTGGGGGAACTTACATGTCTGAAGCCAGGTCCTGGAGTGACACTCCACCCTGTGCGGCAAACAGCGGCAGCACAGAGCAGAACAGGGCTCGACTTGGCGGCAGCTTTTCCTCCCGGGGGTAGGGGGAGGTTACCACTTATAGAGGGAATTGATGTCAGGTTGGCTCATGGGTTACCAGGGAAACTAACAAAGGGGCATGACCCTCACCACCCCTTTGAAAAGCTATCAGGTGGAGATATTCTAATAGATTAGAACAATCACCAGCTGGGTCGGGGCCAAGTATGTAGGAAGGGCAGTAATGTGAGAAGGGAGTAGGTGAAGCAGGCCCTAGTCAATGGGTGGCCTGATCAGACAGATATCTACAGCGATAGCTTGCTGCTATGGTGTGGGATCTCACCCCAGTCTTCCCAAATCCAAGAATACTCCCAAGTTGCAGGAGAGATGTCAGGTTATAGATCAAACGTGGATCTTCATTTTTAAATTTATTTTTAATATGGCTTCCCCGAGGTCCATCTCCTTATGATAAGAACAGAATCTTCATGAAGATCTGGAACCTAGGTCTTCTTTCATAACCTTTTTTTTAGCTGTAAAGTAAGGATAATAATCCTTATCTGTTGGTGTATTGTGAAGTTTCGAGGTAATGTGTGTAAAACAGGTAGCTGTGGTTCCTGGCACATAAACCACCTTAGCTGTGCAAGGAAATCCTTACAAATGATAGCAAAGCAAATATAACATTTAACCTCCAGAAAGAGGTTAATGACCTCAAGGAGCATGTAAATGAAGAGAATATATATTACATGAAAGCACTGAAAAGCTAATATGTGATAGAAAATATAGAGGCTGCTCTAATTTTCAGACCCAAAGAGAAGAAATATGTAACAGTTAAGAGCATGAACTGAGGCCCTCATCACTTACAAGTCACCATGGGGCTTTGAACAATCACTCACTGTCTATAAGCCTCAATTCTCTCATCTGGTCTAGAGTTGTTGAAAGAAATAATAGAATACCTGTAACGCATTGGGCATGGTCTACCACACAATAAATATTCACTAAATGTTGGCTTAAGATCACCGATAATGTATAATCACCAGCACTTGCTAACCTGGTACCTGAACATCATCTCAAACCAAGGCCATGTATGCACCCATCATGCCCTAGTCACTGAGAAAGGAGAAGCCTCCCTACTACAGCTGGGCATTGTAGATTTTAATTCTTGAAAACAAGCAATCTGAATGAAACGTGAGATGTAATAGATCATAAGTATCAGCAAAAAATGAGATCCTGTGAAATAAAATTTTGTTGACCATGCTATCACACGTAAGAGCAAAGTGAAAATGTTCACATTAACGTGAGTGTGACCCTCCTAGCGGTGTGCATGTGATGGTGAGAGGACATGCTTTTTTTTTTTTTCTCATTAGGACATGCTTTCTTAAAGACCCTTTGTATAAATCTAGATGTGTTAGAGGAAACCATGTTTCATTTTGTCAAACCTAGAGATGCTTTGGTCTTCGTCAGACTTTTCCATCCTGCATGCTGCTGCCATGCTGTTGGGAAGGCTGGAAGCCTCTGGCATGAATGGTCTGGCATGAAAAATCCTTCTTTTGTTTTGTGGCAAAATTCATATGACTGTAATCTGTCCTCAGAAGAGCTTTATTTTAGATTTTGTAGGTCCAAATTGAAATTACTTTACATGAAATCCATTTCTCCATAGAAAAGTGACTCCTCTCAGGATTCAAATAGACTTTGTTCTTTCTTACATGTGCATAAATGAATTGCCACTTGAAGATGAGATTCCGACTTTAGTTCTGCGGGTGGAGAGTTCGAAAATCATCCTGTATCTTACCATGTCTCACCGTAAAGCCTTTCTTCCCCACTCAGTTTTCTCCTTCCTAGAGTTTACCAGATGCTGAGTCAGAAGCGTTTTCTCCTTTTGGAAAGCAACGTGTGTCACAGTTGTCCTCACACGTGTCTCTGGGGTTGGCTGCTCAGAATGAAATTGCTAGAGTGGCCAGAGAAGGCGCGTGCCCCAAACATGTTGTTCTTGAAATCACGTTTTGCTCTTTTAAAATCAGTTTAAAATACGTTCCCTTTTACCGGTTTACCCCCGTGGTACTTTTTGTTATGTTGAGATAAGTATGCTTGTCAGAATCTCTCCTGCCTGACAAACAATAAGGCTAACTGATGATTGTTATGGTTAAATAAATCCTTCATTGAAAGAAGGATGATCTGCTTTACCTCCTTATTGAGACTTAATTCCCTCCCTTTGGAAGAGGTGATGGACTGTTTTGGAAGCTGCACACATTGCCGTGTGCTCCCAGGTAGGTCAGGTGTGTCTGTCTGCACATGAGCAGCTTTCTTCAATAGACTCTTGATTCCCCTCATCATTTCCAGAAGCTGGAGGGCCATTAACTAATAAAGAACAGCAAGCTATCATTTAACTCTTGCTACCCCTACACAAAATATTTTTATGGATTCATGTCTTCAGTATATTAATCTGAGTGGACTCCCATGTAACTGCCAGCCAATTGGTAAATAAAACTGTAGTCTGAATTGATCCTCGGTAGTTGAAGAAGACTTGCATCACAAAGAAAATTACAAAACGAAACCACTTGTATTAGTTTATAAAGAGAGAAAAGGACTGGAAAATAGGATTTGCTAAACTAGGCAGCAGCCAAGATGTTGGTCAAAAGCAAGACAGACGTGACATGGATAATGGGGAGAGGATCAAAGATACTGTTGCCTCAAGATTAGTTGCAGAAACAAGGAAGGTGCCTCAGTCTGCATTTCCTTTACGGCTAAAGAGCAAGTCATTCTGGCACTCCCTTAACACAATCATTTCTTCTTTTAAAATGGGAATTATAATTTGAAAACCAAGTTTTCTTCTCTCCCTTGTCCCTCTCCCCGTTCCCCAATCATTGTATTTTAGAAGTGTCTGGGATGATGATAAAATTAACTGTCTGGTCCCAGGGTAGCAGAATATCTAAGACAGGCACATCCCAAAGATTCTGCATTCAGGCAGCAATGGCGTAGTGCTATCACCTCTGGCTACAGTAGCTGGATGGGGCTCTGGGTGATCTCCTGTGGGGAGGGAGTACATGCTTAAATTTGTTTGGGAGATCTCTGGCTTATGTCAGAAGATGTTTCTGGAAGTGGATGGAGGAAGGAAGGTTTGTGTGTGTGCTGGGCATTTAGTATGTGCCTGCTGTTTTGTCTAGTGTGTCCCTTCTTCTGAGGGGTGCCCACCCTTCACACCAAGCACCTCCATCCCTCCTTCTGCCCCAGAGTCGACAGCGCAGGGCAGGGGAGTGAGATGAAATTCCACTCCTCCTTTCTTCCTTTTCTTGAACTTATTGAGCACCAGCAGTGTGTTTGGAGCAATGCGAGCTGCTGGAGTTTAATGAGTTAAGGGTGAGGAAGGCCGTTCCTTGTCCTGAGGAGCCTGCAGCATAAAAGGAAAGACAGATGTGTAAACAACCTCGTACAAAATGATTTCTCAAAATCATGGCTCTGCACCAAGCTGCTGGGGCCCAGAGGAGGGTGTAACTAACTTCTAGGGTAATGAGGAAAATTTCCCTGAAATTGGTTTTAAGAGAATGAGTAAGGGTAGCAGAGAGGGCATTCAAAAGAACCACGGAAATAAGGAGTACAGCCTGTTTGGGGGGCTGGAAAGTCATGAGGCATTGTGGGACATGGGGATGGTGGTGGAAGGAGGGGGATATAATGGGAAGGGAGAAGGCAGGAAACAAAGTTGGAAAGATAGGTCAGGTGAGATGGGGAAGGGCCTGATAGGCTAATGCAGTGGTTGTCAAACTTTTGTTCTCAGAGCCCCATTACAATCTTAGAAATTACTGAAGACCCCAAGAGCTTTTGTTTACATGACTCCTATCTATCAGTATTAACCACATTTAGAAATCGAAAGTTGTAACTTTTAAATAAGTATTAATTCATTAAAAATAATAATAAACCCATCCCATGATAACATAAACAGCATATTTTTATGAAAAAAAAAACTTTTCTGAAACAAAACCCCACAATAATAAAACCATCACATGTTAACAGAAATAGCATTGTTTATGAAAAGTAATTTTTCCAAAACAAACAAAAAAATGTTTAATGAGGATTGGCATTGTTTTACATTTTCAAATCTGTTAATGCCTGGCTTAATGGGAGACAGCTGGATTCCCCTGGTTTCTTCTGAATTCAATCTGTTTTGATATGTTGTTTTGGTTAAAGCTTATGAATAAAACTGATCTTCATACAGACATGAATTTGGAAAAAGGAGGAGTATTTTAACAGTCTTTGCAGATAATTGTGGATATTCTTTCTTACTGCACCAAAACTCAATAACTGGTAGTTTCTTAAAGGATTAGTTGCACTGTGGACTCTGAAACTGTATAATTGAAATTTTCAGCCTGTGACGTTAAAATCCGTCGGTGTATCTCGCACTTAGGATGGCTCTCTTACCCACGCTTGACTTTGTAACACCGTGCATTGGTTATTTGGAAAGTACTGGCTCACTGAGTTAGGCAGATCTTCCAAATATTGATATGTTCATTTACAGCCAACCAATCCTCTAGAAAAGCTTTTAAGCATTGGGAAACTGCCAAGCTCATAGTGTAGATATAAGTTTCCCAAAATTCTAATGTTTGCTTGAAAGCTCAAATTTTATCAGTGGCAACAAATACTGCCAGTTTTCCAAGTAATGACAGGCAGGCTCACTTTGTTCATTTTCCAAAAAAAAAAAAAGCGGGGGGTGCCAAATACTCAAGCCTCGTAGTTTGTTTGATAGTCCCTCTTCCAAGTGAAAACGGTCTTCCATGGGGCTTCCCTGGTGGCGCAGTGGCTGGGAGTCCGCCTGCCGCTGCAGGGGACACAGGTTCGTGCCCCGGTCCAGGAGGATCCCACATGCCGCGGAGCGGCTGGGCCCGTGAGCCATGGCCGCTGAGCCTGCGCGTCCGGAGCCTGTGCTCTGCAACGGGAGAGGCCACAGCAGTGAGAGGCCCGTGTACCGCAAAAAGAAAAACAAAAAAACAAAAAAAAATGGTCTTCCATGAAGAGTGGCTAGTTCAGCTCACAACTCAAGTCACAATTGCCATATTCCTCAAGGCAGCCACAGTACTTTAGGTACACTTTCCATATCATCACATGGAATATTTCAGAAGACTGTATTCCAGGGTGGAGATTTAATAAAATTAATAGTTTTTGCTGCTTTACTGGGGACATTTTTACGCGAAGCTGGTGGTTTACTGAGAGCGTGCGGTGGTGAAGCCCACTATCCTGCAGATACAGATAGTGTCCCTGCTTTGATTGGTGCCAAGATTCCAGCAGTTCTACCCCCATTGCATTTGCACCATCAGTGTCAATGTTAACACAGTGAGAAAGGCAGATATCATATCATTATGAGAAGAGTTTGACTTGGCCGACTCCTTGGACGGGTCCTGGGAACTCCAACGGATCCACAAGCTGCATTTTGAGAACTACTACGCTGAGAGATTAGAGGCTTCAAGTGGTAAGTAGTGGACAGTTCGGACCCACTGAGGGTCTTGAAGAGAGTGCTTTGGTTAGACATGCTCCCCTCTGGTCACTCACAGCACTCGGGCTTCTTACAGCACTTACCACGCTGTTCTGTAGAGTGTTATGTATCTGTCTCCCCAAGAAGATTGCACCCTGAGAGAGAGCCACGTCACACTCACCTGCACCTCCCAAGCCCAGAGGCCCCTAGCTGGGACTCAATAACCACCGTTGCATGAATGCTTTGAGGGTGACTCTGGCTGCACTGTGACACTGTGGAGGCTCAGGACCTGCAGGTGACTTGAATCATCCTCTTGCCTATGAGGGTTTAGCCCATTTAGAAAAATGTGAGCCCATTCCTGTTTTTTGCTTGTTTTTTTAATAAATTTATTTATTTTTGGCTGCGTTGGGTCTTCGTTGCTGCACGCAGGCTTTCTCTAGTTGTGGCGATGGGGGGCTACTCTTCATTGCGGTGGCTTCTCTTGTTGCGGAGCACGGTCTCTAGGCACGTGGGCTTCAGTAGTTGTGGCATGTGGGCTCAGTAGCTGTGGCTCACGGGCTCTAGAGAGCAGGCTCAGTAGTTGTGGTGCACAGGCTTAGTTGCTCCGTGGCATGTGGGATCTTCCCGGACCAGGGCTCGAACCCGTGTCCCCTGCATTGGCAGGCAGATTCTTAACCACTGAGACACCAGGGAAGCTCCCATTTCTGTTTTAAAATATGTCCAAGGAAGCTTTGACTGTACCTTCTTTTAACCCCTCACTTTCCAACCTGTTTCAAGACTATCTCCTGCCAGCCAGGGGTGTTCTAATTACGGACTATATGCCTTGTTTTTCTGGAGAAGAGATTTATGTGAATATAGAATTTGCTTTTATTTATCACATCCAAAAGGATCAGCTAGTACAGAACCTTAGTTTTGTTGGATTTGGTCATTGTAACATACTAAAAATTGTATTGACAATGTTAAAAATTCTTAACTATGTACGTTTTCAACCCTTGTTACTGACTTTTGATGGCTTTTTAGCAGGGCAAGGTAGACTAGAAATTATATTAATGTGCCTTTTTTTTTTTTTTAACTATTCACTTAACTGTGGAGAATCATAGTGTAACTTTCCACTACCAGATGAACTAGCTTCAGGGGTCTGTTTTTTTCCAGAATATGGATGACCATTTTGTTAAGTTTGGTTTGCCTCAATAAAATCTAAAGCCTCTGAAAAATCAATCTGAGAAAAGACACTGCGTGTTGGCAAATCATGTGTGCTAAAAGCGTTATGAATCTCTCTTCCCTGATTATGAAGTCATCTTTCACTCAGTTCAATAAAACATTTAATTTTGTCTGTATCTTCAGAGACAGAAATTCACAGGTCAGCTTGTTCACAGAAAACATTTAGTAAATGGAAGTATATGACCTTTCCAATCATCATTTCAGGTCAATTAAGGTTGTGTAAAAAATTCTGTTTTATCTTTTCCTCATGAAATTTTTGGGACAGAGATCTGGGTCAGGACTGGCTGCAAGTGGAAACGTCCCATACCCGCACTTACCCCGGTGATTTCATGCACTCTAGGGGGCCAGGAGCAACCCAGGGCTATACGAAACTATTTTTTAATAGTGGCACTAATCTCCACCTTATGTTCTGGGTTGTGATATTTTTTGATTCGCAGTTGTGGCCCTTGGGAACAGGTTTCCACTTGGCCATCCCCACTCTGAGAACTTCTAACTCACTGTCCAAGGATCTAATGTGGAGGTTACTCCAACTACCAAGTATATCTGTTCCAGTTATACACTCAAGGTCTGGAGAAACATCCACCATGGGCCCATTGGGTCCACAGTGAGCTGGATGATAGACTGGCCTCCATTTATTACCTGGCCCCTGTGAGTCCTCACTCTAACAGGGAGAACCTGACACCACTTTGCATCTCCAGGGATCGCTGTCAGCTCAGATCTGTGTATAAGAGTCGCTGAAATGTCTGAGTAGTTCCCTTTCCCCAGTGTCCAGTCACTGATGTAAATGGCCATAGGTCACTTTGGGGAAAGCCAGGGGGAATCACCACAGGATACACAGCTGTGCGTTGCAGCACTTCTTCAGTTGGTAGGGGCTAGATCTGAAAATTGCTCATGTCTGGGGACTGAGCGAGGGAGTGTGACGTTTTATTGGGGTGTCCTCGGCCTCCTGCGCCTTCCTTCTTTCTCTGGCTGTTAGGCAGCACTCTTACGGGTTGCCCATTTTCCCCCAGGGACACCACACCCTACACATCTTCACCTTGTGGGTCAAATTCCTTGGCGGCTCGTCCCGATCTAGTGCTCATTACAGCACTTGTAACCTCCGGGCTCTGGCAGGTAAGTGCTGCGGCCTGACCTCTGCAGTTTAGGTCCCCTCCCTCCCCGCCGTTATCAACAAGCTCAGCTCTGCAGCAGCCTCTCCTGTGTACACGAAGTCCTGGCCAGCAGAGGAGACCTCCACAGAACTTCCTAACGTTGCCGGTGCCCCCCTCAGCAGTGCGTTCCTGACGCCCTTGCTGAAGGGTATGTCTTCGGGCCTCACGTCATAAATCCGGGCCAGCGTTCCCACTTCCCTCAGCCTCTGTACTGCTTCCTCTAACAGCTGCCAGAGCAATTCAAGCATTTCCACTTTGCTCAGCACGGACCGCCACTCCCCTGGGCTTCTAAGAGCCACCCCAGCAGTAACTTTGTCTCATCCTCTAGGGTTCTTGCCAGGGTATTAAATCCTATATTTCAAGAAAGTGTTCCCAAGTCAATGTACCAAGTCTATATTCTGGTCTCTTGACCAAGTCCCTCAATAGAGGTGAAACCCTTGTAGATGTGATGATTTAGGCATCAAAATCCAAACCTAGGGCATTCTCCTGGCTCCTGCCATGCATGCATGCTAATTATTACAGCTCCTTTGGTGTACAGTCCCATTCCTCTCTTACCTGCCTAGCACATCCCCAGCCAGGTTATGCCGGGATTTGACCCTAGTTGTAGGCCTGGTGACCAGGCCAGAAACTGTAGGGGCAGCCCATGAAGGGTTCCTTGTTGCCTTGCAGCATCTTCTAGCATGGGGAAGTGCTAGCTCTTACCACGGAGAGGAAGTTCTGCAAGGCCTGTGAATTCAGGGGGTCTTGCAGAGTCAATATCTTCAGGGGCATCCATCCATATGTCCCTATCCCGCAGTCCAGAATCCCAGATTTTCTCAATGGGGATTCTGACCTTAGCATAACAAACCTGCCCTGACTGAGCATTTAGGCATTTCTGGAGCTCTGTGACTCACCTCAGCTCTCCAGTCCTCAGAAGGCTGCTCAGCTGTGTCTACTCTTCACAGCAGAAGAGAAGCGCCTCTTTTTAGCTCCTCCCCAAGAGGCCCTCTGGTGCTCACACTAGCCTTTAACTGCTTGTTCATGGCCTTCCATTTCTCATTATCCCTCTACAGAGCATCAACACCACAGCATTAACCAGCTAACCTCACTGTCCACGTAGGCACCGTCCCATCCACGCCTTACAAGTTCCTCCATCATTGCATCTGCCAGGGCACTCACCTCTACCGGAACGTTTCCCAGGTCACCACCAATGAAATCTTTAGCAATTGTGCACTGCTAAGGAACGTGGGGACAGAGTTCTCTTTGCCCCCCATGACGTGCATGAATTCTTCTTAATACCTATTTTCTTGGGTTGCTCCTGACTAGTGTTGCTGGATAAAATGCAGAATATCCAGTTAAATTTGAATTTCAGATTAACAACGAGGTTTTGTTTTTTGTTTTCAGCGTAAGTTTCTATGCAATATTTGGGACATACTTAGGCTAAAAAAAAAATCATTGTTAATCTAAAATTCAAATATAGCTAGGTAGCCTGTATTTTTATTTGCTAATCTGACAACCTACTCCTGATACCACTTGTGTTGGTTCAGGTTCTCCAAGAAGCAGCAGAGATGTATTGGGGACATGTCTGTAAAAGATAAAGGAGAGGAGCCCAGAGAAGTCTCTGGCACCTGTGAAGGAGAGGGCACATGGGAGGAGGACAGGGTAGGAAGAGTCTCAGACTGTACAGTCTGAGGAAGGTTTGACCAGGCTGCTGGGGAGTCCTCAAGCCAAGGTCACCCCTCAGAAGACTCCTGCATCACTCTCCACTGCCCCTGCCCCTCAGTATCGTCTGGGAGCAACCTGCAGGAAAGTGGCCTCAGGACAAAGGCAGTGGTGGACCCAGAGGGGCAGCAGCTGAGGTATCAATCTATTATGCTCCCCATAGCAGGAGATCTAAATGGCGCATTTCCTCGGGGGTCACAGCAACAGATTGGTTCCTCTGTCAGTTCAAGTTCTTTAGGAAGCAGATTCGAGTTAGGAATGTGAGAGGTCTATTGGAGGACAAGTCTGTGAAAGATAAAAGGAGACAAAGCAAGACTGGGCAGTGAAAGTCTTAGGGTTGCCATGCTGACCCCAACCTGATGTGGAGCTCCAAAGAAAGTGCCCATTGCCTCACTGAGTGGAAATGACTAGTCCTTAGCACCCTTGCCATGCCCTGTCGTTGGCTGGGGGCTGTCCACCAGTGTCATGGCCTCAGCTCCAACACTGCACCGATGCAGCTTGGGTGTCAGCCAGCTGCACTCCTCACAAATGAATGGCCCCCTCTTTCTTTTTTCTTTTTGGCTGTGTTGGGTATTCATTGCTGCACAGGCTTTCTCTAGTTGCGGCGGGCAGGGGCTACTCTTTGTTGTGGTGCGCGGGCTTCTCATTGCAGTGGCTTCACTTGTTGTGGAGCACAGGCTCTAGGTGCGCAGGCTCATTAGTTGTGGCTCATGGGCTCTGGAGCGCAGGCTCAGTAGTTGTGGCACATGGGCTTAGTTGCTCCACGGCATGTGGGATCTTCCCGGACCAGGGCTCAAACCTGTGTCCCCTGCATTGGCAGGCGGATTCTTAACCACTGCGCCACCAGGGAAGTCCAGGCACCCTCTTTCTTGAAGGTAGGTCTGAAAGATGCACCTCCATGGCTACCAGTCACCACTAGACAGAGTTCTGCACCATTTGTCAAGTACCCTTGACTGTGCTGCTGCAGTGACTACAACAATGAGTAACACCTAGTAACATCCCTGCCCTCAGGACCTTATGGTTTAGTTGAGCAAGGAAGAAAATCATAAGAAATAATTCTAAAGCAACGTGGAGTGGTAGCAGTGCTGGTGTACTATAATTTCAGGGTATGTTGTTGGTCTAGGCTCAGCTGTTAGGTTGCTGATGACTTTCAAATGATATGGTCGCCATTCTGATTGAGACAGTGTAGCACAGAGGTTAAGGTGCAGGATTTAGAGACAGAGAACTTGGGTTCAAGTCCCTGATCCAGCGCTCAGTGAACAGGGACTTTGAGCAACGTTCAACCTCTATGGGCCTCATTTTCTGTTTCTGTTAAATGGGTAGGATATAACTTTTAGAACCTCACTTAATTTAACCTCATGTAATACCATAGGATTACATGAGACATTCTGTAATGTTTAGAAGAATTCCTGGCCCATAGCAAACGCTTCCTTATGCTAGAATTCTTACTAAAAACTCATCTGAGATTCCCCAGCTGGGAAAAACTTGCTGAAAGGTTGAAAAGTCTACAAAGATTAAGCGATCCTCTAAATCTCAGCACGTAGTTCCGCTCTGGTTTGGAGTAAAAGATTAGAAGAAGCACAGTGGGAGGTGGTGAGAGGCCAAGGAGAGCTACCATTCTCAAGAAAAGTTCTGACCACAGCACTAACAAGCCAGGTGGCTGAGAGGCAGTTTTCAAAGAGGGGGGGTCCTGTCTCAGACACATAGCCCTGGGGTGTCACTAAACTTCTGCCGATTGCCAGTGCCCTTGTAGCAATGCACCCCACTCCTGGGACAGAAACCCAAGAAAAGCAGGGGCTAGAAAGGTCCTTTCAGCCATGCAAGAGGCTCCTTTCTGGACTATAAAATATTTGCTAAAAGAAGGGTACAGAGTGGTTAAGACTGGTATTTGGAGGAAATGTCATGGGCTCAGAAGGGCAGGCTGCACTGGGTGGGAGGGCAACCTGCCTCTGTGGGGAGGACATAATTGGGCAGCCTTATCCATCTGCATATAGCAAAGTGGAGCATTTTTATTCGTTATAATTCCAGAGTGGCAAATTCTCTCTGGCAAAGGTATCAGAGAAAGACATCACATGGTGGGGAAGAACACATGTTGAGAGCTTGGAGTGCGTGAGCCATGAGGCCTGGTGGGTAAGAAGGCGGGGGAGCACAGTGGCAAGAGAAGTCTACACTGTAGGAGGTAGTACAGAAGGAGAGAAGAGTGTGAGGTTGAGAGTGAGAGGAAAGTCTGAAAAGGATTTTCAAGAACTGGGTTTGAGGAGGGACTTGACTAGGTTTTAAGTGTGCGTATGCGTATATTTTTTGCATAAACATATTTTACATAAATATATCTAGTGTACTGGTTTTTTCGATGTGACACCAGACTGAGACTGGTCTCAGAAGTGGCTCAGTTGTATCTGGGTTAGCCGCATGCGCCCCCGAAGGCTGAGCTGATTGTGTCCGCGCAGCCAAGGAGTAGGGAGTTCACCCTGGAATCAGATAACCTAGGACTGTGGGCGAACGCCAAAGGTCAGGAGCCTGAGGGCTCTTACTATTCGCACAGTGCCAGTGGGGCAGCAGTGTCCCCTCCCTCCTGGCCCACAGTGCTGCGAAGCACAGCTGAGGCTGCTTCTCTGGTCAGACAGGCAGCACCTTCCAGAACCACAGAGGAGAGTCACACTCTGGCAGCTGGACTGGGTAGTCCAGAGCAAAGTGACCTTGAGATTTTCCCTCAACCGAATGCATGTCGATAGGATGGAATAAGATGTTGTCCAGTCTCTAGGATGCAGTCTGCCCCTTGGGCCCTTTCCATCGAGAGTTGCACTGCTGAGAAGTTAGGAAGGGGTGATTGAGAGGGATGAGACCCTAACCTCAGCCCAGCAAACAAGGATTCCAACTCCTGGGGATGGTGCATACGTATGAAGAAAACAGGGCTTCTCTTTATTGGGGTGGGGATTTCGGGGCAAAGAGCAGGCAGGAAGGAGCCCTGCGGAAGGTGGAGCCCTGGCACCCACACCTGGCTGATGAGGGCCCCTGTACCTGGGAGGGAGCCCAGTTAGACACGCCGGAGCCCTGAATGCATCCTCAGCCTTAGGAGTGAGCCGCAAATCTCAACGCTTCCGGAGGTGAGCGCTCCCGGGCGCTTTCTGAGCCAAAGACATCTGGCTGTTGACCCTCACCATCCCCCAGCCCCACAACCAAACTTCTACAAGGCTCTTCCTGTCTTAAGAGGTCCCCACCCTCCTCCAGCGGAGGCCCCCGAAGGCTATGAGAAGATGGCTGCCTCACTAAAACGAACGCATTCACTTACTCCTCAGCTTAAGCACGTCTCCAGCTAATTCATTCAACAATATATATATATAATTTTTGCTGCCTGTGCTATGTGCTAGACTGGATGGAAGCTTAGAGAGACTATAGAAGTAGGGACCAGGTCTCCCCAAGTGTGTCTGCCACTTGTCAAAAGGAAAAGGTGGCTTGCCATATGGCAAGGTAGGACCATTATAGGATTAGGCCTGCCCACCTGCTCTGTCTAGGCTCTTTGCTAGAAATTGAAAATACACTGGCAAGTAAAACAGTTCCTTTCCTCAAAGGATTTACATTCTGTAGAGAAGACAGACAAGAAAGGGGCACTTTCGATCTGTAATGTAAGCATGGTGATAGGTGGTAAGTACAGGACGTCAGGAGAGAGCACACAGGAGGGCACCCAGGCCAGCAGGATTTCGCTGGGTAGGTGGAGACAAGATTTAAAATAAGGATTCACGTGGACACATTATCCATTGATTCTCCATTGGTGCCCAGGAATCCCTTCATCAAGGTGCTATTGATTTTTTAAATTAATTAATTTACTTTTTTTGGCTGTGTCAGGTCTTAGTTGCGGCATGCAGGATCTTTTTGTTGCAGTGTGCGTGCTCTTCATTGCGACGTGTGGGCTTCTCTCTAGTTGTGGCGTGAGGGCTTAGTTGCCCCAGGGCATGTGGGATCTTAGTTCCCTGACCAGGGATCAAACCCATGTTCCCTGCACTGGAAGGTGGATTCTTTACCACTAGACCACCAACAAGGCCTTGTTGATCGGTGTATACAAGTCATTTAACAACGCCTGAGTATTCATACAGCAGGGCTGTGTTGTCAGACTGAAGGGGACCCGGGCTGGTTGGGCAGCGTGACGTGGAGCAAGTACCATTGCTGCAGGTAAGAGGTGAGAAGCAGAGCTCAGTCAAGTTCCCTCGAAAAGGAGAACTCCTATACACTGGGTCATGGGAGAAGCTGGCTCCAGAGCACTTGACAGGTAGCTCAGGCAGCAACAGCTCTGCTCAAACAGCCGGGCCTCATTGGAGGTCATGATGGGAATCAGACAATCACTGTGCTATGTCGTGATAAGGTTTGTTTTGCAAAGATTGTTGACTGTTTTTTCATTGTTTTCATCTTTCAACACCGGCACATATATCACCAAAGGTTTTGGTATTAGAATGTTATGATCACACACACAGAAAAAAAAAAAGTTGAAAATTGCTGCATTATAGTCTAAACCTCAGAGAAGCAAAGGGGTCACATTTTCTGCTTCCAACCTCGGTAACAACAAACACCCCAGTCTGAGCCCATTGCACGCCACTGTCTTGCTCTGAGAGGGTAAAGCTCACCAATGAAAGGGTTTACTCAAACTTTGCCTTTTGCGTAAATGACAAAGTGATTTCTCTACACATTTTTTGAAAAATTGTTTTCATTATGAGAGTTTGACTTTACTCCCACTTTCTGAAGAAAGGGCAGAGGAGATATTAACAGAGTCTTTGGCACTGCAGGTGACAAATTATCCACAAAAACTTTCAAGGCGGTGCAACTCTTCATTGCAGTGCGCAGGCTGCGCATTGTGGTGGCTTCTCCTGCTACGGGGCGTGGGCTCTAGGCATGCGGGCCTCAGTAGTTGTGGCACACAGGCTCAGTAGTTGTGGCTCGCAGGCTCTAGAGCACAGGCTCAGTAGTTGTGGCGTACAGGCTTAGCCGCTCCGTGGCATGTGGGATCTTCCCGGACCGGGGCTCAAACCCATGTCCCCTGCATTGGCAGGCAGATTCCTAACCACAGCGTCACCAGGGAAGCAGTGCAAACACAACCCAGGACCAGAGCCTCCTCACAGATTAGATGCCTGAGGACGGAGAGGCAGCTCCTTGCCAGGGGGTTTCTTATGTTCCTACACTTCTGGTCCTCTGGGGTGGTATTTAGCAGTGACCTCACAGGCTGGAGTACTTTGAAGATTCTACTCTTTGGGGATCCAGACACTGAATTTGAAAAAGCGCCACTCACTCTGCACCAGGCCCGGCAAATGCCCCCAAAGCGAGCTTCCCCTCAGGTCACACAGATGGTGTAGTCTGAAATGAGGAGCTGCCGGAGTGACTCTGGGGCGCTGGGAAGCTGTGAGTGGAATGGCCTCTGAGAGCTGGAGAGGCAGTTTAGAGCCATAAAGGGCCTTAGGAAATTGCTGTTCCCTCTCCAGATGCTCTTAAAGGACTACTTAAATATCTCCACCATCAAGTCCAGGTTTATCTTAATTCACTCTCCTCAAGTCAACCCTGCCCAGCGACAGATGGCAACTCAGAGGCTGGGCCCTGCTGTGCTAGGGGTTGTCCCTGCAGAGCACAGGCAGACAAGTTCAAGTGCAAGTTTGATTGACAGGGCTTTGCGTAATCATTCACTCCTTTGCTCCCCCTCTTCCCTCACAGCCAGGCCATTTAGGGATGACAGCCATGACAAAGGAAATGAGAGGAGTCTTTCTATACTGGTTTTCAAGAGCCAGTGACAGGGAAGAAAGGGGAGGACTAAAATGTTCGAAGATTTAAAAAAAAGGGGAAATTCTCTTTTGCTCCCCCTCCCCCCCCCGGCCCCCCCCCCCCCCCCCCCCCCCCCCCACACACACATGGCAAAAATGATGCGGAAACAAGAATAGACTTTGGAGGGTCCTGGAGAGAGGGGCTGTGGTAGGTTAGAATTTCCAAAGATGTCCCCCATAACAATGTCCCCCATCCCACATGCTGTCCTTACGATGTGACTGTGACAGTTTTCCCAAAGAGAGGTGGGGTCTATGTCCCCTCCCTTTGAGTGTGGACAGACTAGAGACTGTCCAGATCTCTAGGTCCTGTCTGATCGCTGGGCCCTGCAGAGTCCTGCCACCACACCTAGCCCATATTCTTTGCAGATGTCTCTGGTGATAGCTCTATTCCAAGAACAGGCCTTCTATTTAAATTTTTCAGGCAGTTAGAAGGAAGGTTAAAGGTTCTTCCTGAGTCTTTTGGGTCTTGATTGTTTTCCGCTCAAGGTAAACTCTGTGGCATTTGGGGGTAGCCAATTTTGCTCCCCTATAGTCTTCAAGCTTAATTCTCTAAATTTTTCATTTGAAAATCATATCGTGGGGACTTCCCTGGTGGTCCAGTGGTTAAGAATCCACCTTTCAATGCAGGGGATGCGGGTTTGATTCCTGGTTGGGGAACTAAGATCCCACATGCTGCAGGGCAACTAAGTTTGTGCGCCGCAACTACTGAGCCTGTGTGCTCTAGAGCCTGTGCACCACAACTACAGAGCCCGTGTGCTGTAACTACTGAGCCCGCGTGCTCTGGAGCCTGTGCGTCACAACTAGAGAGAAGCCTGCATGCCGCAACGAAGAGCCCACCCGGCACAATGAAAGATCCCCACGTGCCGCAACTAAGACCCAATGCAGCCAAATAAATAACTATTAAAAAAAGATAACTATTAAATCATATTGTGGCTGTCTCTAGTCAGAGGAATTGTGGGTGAATCTGTTTTGAGATGAGCTGGGTGAGCTTCTCTAGTTCTGATTGGGACAAAGCCGAGAGGAATGTTTTATTTGGTTCAAGTCATTAACAAGAGAGAACAAAGCAAAACAACCACAGTCGAAGGTAACACAAACGTTGGTGTTTGATTCTGACCTTGGACCGCTCCCTGGGCAGTCAAAACTTTATACAATAACTTTCCAACTCTGGCTTCACTTGGGAAAACAATTTTCATATGTTGCTTTAAAGCGTTGGATCAAATGAGGTAAGACTCCTTTAGGGATTATAGTTAAAATGTTATTCCAGTTAAAATATCATTGCTTTCCCTGATTCTTGTAATTAAAGTCTGCAGCCTCATTCTGGGGAAGATGATGAGTTTTAATGTTTTTCCACGAATGATGCAGTGTGTGAACCAATAAATATGGAGAAGGATGATACTAACACACATTTACTGTGCCCACACGGTTACTGATGGACAGAGCTCCCTTGCACAGAGCACACCACATTTTCTAGATTCAGGGAAGTATTTCCAAGATGGGTGATACAGCCCCTGACCTCCCAGCCCTGGGGGTGGGGAAATACAAGGTATAAAATTATAGCTGGCAGGTGTGGTGGAAAAGACAAGAGGGGGAGAGAAAAAGGAGAGGGGCAGGGTCTTGTGGAGAGTGGCCTGGAGCTGATATTCCCAGGAGTGACTGCCTGTCACCCAGAGCACTCAGCTCTAGACATGATCGTGGGCACATGCCTGGGTGGGAATAGGAACTATATGTGCAGTGAAATTCTGCCGTACATGCAAGTGGGGTATGAAAACTTCAGTTGTCCAAATGCAACCAAGCAGGACCCTATGGGGCCTTTCTGGGACAGACCCCTCCCCCATATCCCCTGCTTTAGCTCCTCTCTGAAGTGCACAGATAATAGTGTCTAATGCACATTTCCTGAGTTGTTTTACAGATGCTGAAACCTTTCCTGAGTTGTTTTACAGATGCCGAAACCCCGATCAAATGGAAGACGTTAACTACTTGATGAACATGAGCGCATAGCCCCCAGACCTACTGGAGCCTGAGGATTGATAATGTTAACCCCTGTGACCCCACCCTGTTACCTCACCAGCAACCAATCGGAGAATTGTGCACGAGCTAATCACACACCCTGGGACTCCCCTCCCTCACCTGGCCTTTAAAATTGCCTCCCTGAAATCCATCCGGAGTTCGGTATTTTGAGCACTTGCTGCCCTGGACTCCTTGCCTGGTGCCTTGCAATGAATGCTGCACTTTCCTTCACCACAAGCTGGTGTCAGTAGATTGGCTTTACTGCGCATGGGCGAGCGGACCCAAGTTTGGTTCAGTAACACAAAAGCAGGGTGAATAGAAAACCTTTTTCTATCTGTATTGTCACATAAAGCACAGAAATAAAGAGAGCGAAACACACACAACTGACTATATAGGAACTTGAAGTCCCAAATGACTGAAGGCATCTCTTCCCAAGACCCTCATGCCCCCCACCCCAGGCCCTTTCTAACCTTCCCGTCCTCCAGGAAGAGGGCTTGATTCCACCTTTGAAAACAGTGCTGCACAGGGGATGGGAAGCAGTCACAGCAGAGCCAAATTGCTGTCGTATCCAAGCTGGCGTTACGTTCAGGAGCATTCCCGGGGGTTTACTGTAGGCACAGTCCTGCTTGTCCTGTTGTCCCCTCCCCTCCTCTCCCAGGAAGCCCTGGAGGCCTTGGAGCCTTTCTGGTGGTGGCACCACAGTTGCTTTTCTGGTTGGTTGCGTAGGGAAGCTGAATTTGCCACCTCGCTTCCCCTCCACCCTTAGCCCTCGATGTATAAATGAGGAAACTGAGACCTGGAGACACTGGGTGACTCACATCACATGATGAGGGTGTTTGAGAGCCAAGTCAGGACCCCTTATGTATTGCCCTGTGCTCTTCTGCCTGCTGTTATATATCACCAGACTATAAACACGAGGGTGGGAGTATTCCTTACCTCTGTGTTGTTGAACCCAAGTTCTTGTACCTGATGCACAGTGAGACCAAACAGATTGAAATGTCAGAGTTTGGAGCTGAGAAAAATTTATTGCAAGGACCGAGCAAGGAGAACAGCAGGCTTGTGCTCAAAAAGCTCGAACTCCCCCACGGCTTTTGGGGAAGGGTTTTTATAGGCAAAATTGGGGTGGGGAAGGGCTGCAAGGGTGTGTGACCTTCCTCTGATTGGTTGGTGGTGAGGTAACAGGTTCCAGGAATCTCAGTCATCAGCCTTCTGGTTCCAACCAGTCTGGGGTCCACGGGCTCAGGCTCAGCCTGAATTTTTCACCTGGATGGGGGCCTTAGTTCCTGTAGAAGAACTCAAAGATACACTGTTATGTATATTCCTTGAGGAGGAACCAGGACCCTGCCCAAAGTCTGCACTATTGTTTGCTCTTCCCTTGTCTCTGCATCCCCTCCCTTCTGTAATTAGTAACTGTTTGAACCTGCCCTTTGGAACTCAGGGAAGGTCTAGGAGGCTGAAGCCTTTTACCTACAAACAAGAAACAGGGGACACGGAAAGGCTTTGGTACCCGGGAGAGCCCCACGGTTTCAATACCCCTTTTCTTAGATACCCCTCAGTCTTGTGGGAAACAGGTATAAGAATAATAAACTCAGCAGAGGAACTTGGTTTGAGGGGGACTTGGCTTTACTTCTTTGCATCGACCTCAGTACCTAACGCATGCCTGCTGCATAATAGGCCCTCAAGGAACGTGTCTGAACCAGTGAAGGACCAGTGGTTGTTCTAGATGTGCATCTGGAGAGGCAAGTGCATGTGGGCTGAGGGCCCAAACTCCCGCCGGTTCCCAGCATGTGTGTGTGGCTGGCAGGCACGGGAGCAGTGGCTGACCCACAGGTTTTCTCTGGCTGGTCTTCTAGCCACTGAAAAGATCTCACCTCCCAGGAGAGTCTGATTTAGCAACTCACCCTTCACTTTTTAGGAAACTTTTCACCAAAGAAGATGGCTTCAACCTCTGAGATTAGCTGGATTTGCTGTTCATTTATGGTTTAGAGTTTATTCTTCAATTTCAGCACTCCCTTCAAGACCTTCTTTTCCAAAAATAGCCTGTCAGTTCAGCAGTTTGATTTCTGCTGTCCTGTTGCTTTAATGCATGTCTCTGTAACCTAAAAAAAAAACCCAAAGAACACATGTCTTAGCTACTGATCTCAGCTGTGCTCTCTCTGTGGGAGCCAGATTTATTTTTGTTACAGAGGTGTTTATCCTCCCCTCCCTGTTTAGCAGTTTGTTTGCTGCCATTAAGAATAGTTTTGTGATTTTTGGTTTTTAAAATATTTTATTTACCCGAGAGCAGTCAGTGCTGGGAGGAGGAGCTGGTAAAGAATCCCTGATACCAGCCCGGGTGCACCATGCCAGATTCATGCAAATCCCCCGGCTGAGGACAGATATGGCAGCACCCCCCATCCCACTGCTAACAGGGCACTTTCACACCTGAGCTGGTCCTGTGCGACATCCACCTGGCCAGGCCACTGTCCACCTTGGCAAAATGAGAGAGTATCTGCTCTCCTGACACTGCTAGCTGATTGGGCATGTGAGAACCACCTGGGAGCTCTGATAAAATACCGCAGCCCTGGCTCCGCCCCGGGACTCTAAACTAATTGGTCAGGGGCTGGGCCCGGGTACCAGCATTTCTGAGTTTCCCAGGGGATCCTTAAGGGCAGGAACTGGGGAGCTAGGTTAAAGCCAGGACTGAATGGCTTTCTTGTTGCCTGTAGCATCAAAACTTCTCACAAAGGTTGTGAGTAGTACAGAAGTTTGGATAAGCTGCTACCTGGAAAGTCTCTGACTCAGTGAATGATGATGGTTTGAGCCCAGGAAATTCAGTGGGGTAAAGAAAAAAAAAAGCCTTGCTCTATACAGCTATTAACAGGCTCTCAGCCAGATGCTTAAAAAAAAAAAGTTAGAATTAAACCATCGCTTTGGAAACAACCTTCATGTGAAATTAAAAATAACCACCACCACAACAAAAACACCAGTTATGTTTTAAGACATTAGCAGTGATAAAGGACACTTAAGTACAAAAAGTAGAATAGAAGTTAGCGGCCCTGACCTCAGTCTTTCTTACTTACAAGGTGGCTTTCCAAGAAATTGCTCCATATCATTGTCAAACAGCCTCACCTCCGGCCTCTCGATTCGCTCTGAAGATCAGCCAGTGAGAGGCTGGAGACATGGTGCGCTAAGTTGTACCCACCCCTCAGCCCAGACCAGGAGAGAGCGTCCTATCCTAGGCTCTGAGCTTTAGGGGGCCAGTTCTGGCCCGAGCTCCACCACGCTCCTCCCCATGGACCAGGAATCCAGTGGGTCAAGGGGAGGTGCGCGCTCAGAGTTGTAGACCCTCTCCTGGGCCAGGCACCAAGTATCCAGAGCTCAGTATACCCTCCCTCCACTATGGACTGAATGTGTGTATCCCCCCAAATTTATATGATAAAACTCTAATCCCCAATATTATAGTATTCGGAAGTAAGGCCTTTGGGAGGCAATTAATGGGTCATGAGAGAAAGAGAGACCTTGTGATGGGATTAGGGCTCTTAAAAGAGACACAAGGGAGATGATCTCTGTCTTCACCGTGTGAGGACACAGCAAGAATGGGGCCTTCCATACACCAGGAAGAGGGCCCTCACCAGGCATTGAATTAGCTGGCACCTGAATCTTGGACTTCACAGCCTCCAAAAGTATGAGAAATAAATGTCTGCTAACCAAGCCATCCAGTCCATGGAAGTCTGTTAGAACAGCCCAAGCAGACTAAGACACTACCCCAGTGTTCCTGAGCCCTCTGCTGGGCCCTGAGTGGGCCTCTCCCCCAGGCCACTGTCCCACAGCTGACTGCTTTGCTGGCACTTGTCTCCCGGGGCCTGAGGAGTGGCCAACGGTAGCTGTTTGCAAGGGTATGGACATGTAGGCTGGGGTGCCACTTGTGTGGAGATGGAGCCAAGGGTGGGACAACAGGATGAGGTGTGCCACAGGCTGGCCTCGCTGTCCCACTGCATTCAAACATTGCACTGAGATCCGAAATTTGAACCCGGTCCTTCCAAGCCATTATGAAGATATATTTGTCAAAACGGGAGGATAGAACATACTTTTCGGGGCAGTTCATGAGCTTGACTTACAGCTTCTACAGAGTTAGACCTATGGAGTATGGGCCTTCCGTTGTGCTCCTGTGTGGTGGTTCATAGTGTAATGTATACATAGTGCTACATGTACAAAACACACAATCCAACTGTCTTCACATGTCAAGGGCCTTTCTGCATTTTTATTGTATATTACGAAGGACCTGTATATAGAGATCATTTCTATTAGTCAAGCGTTTCTATTCATCCTGATCAGATTTTCCACCCCTTGACTTGCAAATGCACTGTGCTCCTACAGTTGTGTGAGAAGCAGTTACTTTATGAGGAGTGGGCCGACGATAAAACCCCTACAGCAGTCTTCTGAACAGCTGGGCGAATGTTAACAAGTAAATAATTTCTTCTTCAGTGGAAAAACAATTCCACAAGCACCTGCTTCCTACCTCAAAGTTAGTCACTCTTCCTTTGAGTTCCAGTTGGTGCACATTTCACAGTCCTTGCAGAAATGTGTTTTGTTCCTGTCCTCTCCACTAGGTTCAGATGTCCTCAGAAGCAGGTACTGCACCTTCCTCCTCTTTAGAGTCCCAGCACCCACGGTGCTGGCACACGGTGTCCTTGCTTCTGTAATGGTCAGCTTTCTAAAACATCTTTTCTTTAATATGAGTGATTCTATCTATTATTAGCACTGTGGTATATTGCAACTGTATATAAAAATTAAGCCATCAGAATTCTGTTAACTGTTATTAAAAGAATAGATAACTTTTTAACATAAAAACTTATGTTAAAGGATGTGGGGAAATATTTTTCATATATGGCAATTCTCTCACTATGTAAATCTTTCTACACATCTCTGATTATTCTCTTAGATAAATTCCTGGAGGTGGATCTGCTGGGTCAAGGAACATGCATTTTTTTTTTTTTTTTTTTTTGCGGTACGCGGGCCTCTCACCGCTGTGGCCTCTCCCGTTGCGGAGCACAGGCTCCGGACGCGCAGGCTCAGCGGCCATGGCTCACGGGCCCAGCCGCTCCGCGGCATGTGGGATCCTCCCAGACCGGGGCTCGAACCCACGTCCCCTGCATCGGCAGGCGGACTCTCAACCACTGCGCCACCAGGGAAGCCCAGAACATGCATGTTTAAAAAGCTATTATTGATTCACATGACCAAGCTACTGTATTGACTGTCTAACTCAGTGCCCTCCCTCCTCCAAGGCTTGGGAACCCACCTGAGGAGAAGGCCTGAGCTACTCTCTGATGCTTCCTCCTCCCTGTCACTCTGCTGCTTCCAGGTAGCAAGGGGTGGGAGAGAGAGAGAAGGGGCAAAAGCCTTAGCACCTGGTGTGGTCTTGTCTGGAGATGCATGTCCTCTGGGTATCGGGCATCTTGTGGAACATGTGGTTAACTTCTTCAAGACTCTGGGGGATGCCTCCCCTCAACAGTTATGCCACATGGAGATGTGCTTCCATTGGGCCTTGCCCCCCCTGCCCCCAGTTCCAGCCCACATTACAGCACCCCGCAGGCTCTTGCTGCTGGTTGTCCCCTGGACAGGGAGCCAGAAAAGCAGCACAGCCTGGCTTCCTTCCATGGCACCCGCTTGGCCCCAGGCAACTCATGCCTCCTTATCACACCAGATGAGAGTGGTGGGGCGAGAGCAGGCTGCTTCTTCTCTTTGTGGAGCCATCCCTAGCCAGTTCCTTTTTTCCTGCTCAGTACAGAACACAGACCAGTAGTTGCACGTTAAGCAAATGTTCAGGGGTTGAGAGGCCTTTCTCTCCTCAAAGACACTCCCAAACTCTGCAATCTGTTCAACTGGGATGTGGGGACAGGGAGGCGCTCTCCCCTGGGTCAGGAACTCCCTATGCCACATCTAATTTCCACATCTTGGGCTTATAGAGATTTGTGAGGAGGTGGGGATGGGGGGGTGGGGGATAGTAGGCATGGGGTTAACAGAGGCTGTGGGGACGGGTCTGGGAACCCTCTGTAGGATGGAGAGATAGGTAGGGTCTCTGCACCTGGATTTTAGCCCCAGAAATCAGACGATAGGAAAAGTTCCACTGGAAATTCTCTTATAGTGATTGGTTAAGTAATCACGATAAAATCTCTATGAAGGAATAAAATATGGCTGTGATTTTGTGATTTAAAGACACATGTATTTGGTAATTCAGAGGACTAAAACATATTTCTCATATATATTTGGTCTTTGTCCACAGTTCCTGGCTCACAGCTCCCCAAACCCTTGAAATTTCCTGAGTGATAAGAGCAAGGAGAACATCTTTTGTTATAATATTTGGTCTCTTGACTTCAGTTCTTGAAGTGCTTCAGAGCCATAAATGTGAAATGGGTGTCTTGTTATTCATAACAAGCCCCTTTCCACTGCAACTGAGTTTATGTTAATGAGGTAACTTTTGGAAAGCATCTAAGGATGGGGGCTGGTTGCCCGGGCAACCAATCAGGAATACAGGGTTGGAACTTTCAGTCCCACACCCTGATTTCCAGGAAGGGGAGAAGAGCTGGAGGTTGCTCAGTCACCAATGGCCAATGATTTAATCAATCATACCTATGTAATGAAGCCTCCATAAAAACCCAAAAAGGAGGACAGTGTTCAGAGCGTTTCCTGGTTGGAGAATACATGCCATTATGTCAGTCTTCAAACATCACAAGGACAGAAATTCCTTTGCTTGGGACCTCATCCTGTTTCTCTTCATTTGGCTGTTGATTTGTATTCTTTAATATCTTTTGTAATAAATCTGTAATCTATTGAGTAAACAGGTTTGCTGAGTTCTGTGAGCTGCTCTAATAAATTAACTGAACCCAAGGAGAGCGTCATGGGAACCTCTGATTTATAAGCAGTAGGTCAGAAGTACAGGTGAAAATCTGGACTTGTGATTGGCATCTGAAGTGGAGGGTGGTCTTATGGGCTGAGCCCTTGTGGGGAATCTGTTGCTACCTCCAGGTAGGTAGTGTCAGAATTGAATTGAATTGTAGGACACCCAGCTGGTGTCAAAGATGGCTTGCTGGTAGCAGGGAACCTCCCCTGCTCCCTCCTGCATCTACACATTGGAATTGGGGATTGGGTACAGAATCCTCTTAGAAGCCATTTGAAATCTGAAGACTACTTAATGGGAAGCATTTATTGATATACATTTAATGATTTTTGCTACACGAAGAACTTAAGCTCCAAAACCACATAATCCCATGTTTGTAAAATACATATTTTATATCTACAGATGCACAGAAAAAAATCATTAGAAGAACATTCACTACGTCATTGTTTGCCCAGAAGGACATAATTGTAAGTGATTCTCTTCACTGTCATTTTGAGGCTTTTTACGTTTCTACGAGCACGTTACTTATTTTGATAAGTTAAAAAAAATTATTTCTGAAAAATAAAATTAAATGTTAACCTCCCTCCTATCCACATCCCCCTCCAAATGTTCTTTTTCCTTATTAACTTTGGAGTTTTCAGTACCAATGAAGCTGTTCTCCATCCAAGCTAATGAAGGAACTGAAATAAAAGCCACAAGTGCTGATGCTAAATTCTCAGCAATCAGCAAGAGCACACACATGCAGGACCTGCTTCAACAGAGGCCAGTGGAGCTCAAATACAGCAGCCTCATCAGCAAGCGTTTGAGGAGGAGTGCCTGGAACAGAGGTCTGCATCCGGATGCACACTGGAACCACCTGGGATGCTTTAAAAACAACTGATATGGGGGCAAAAGAAGTAAAAACCCGGAGTGATTCCAATGTGCAGCCCAGGTTCAGAACCCCTGCCCAGGGGTGGGAGCCTCACCTGCAAGCCTGTTTGCCCCATTGTCCAGGCACCTTCTCTGGGAGTTTCCTGTGTCTTTTCCTATGTCAATTGTCCGAAAGTATTTAATTACAAACATAGTCCCCAAAATTATAACTAAAAGTAGGAGGCAGGAAGGTAAAGATTTTAGGCTATATGCTGGATTGATTAATGTCCCCAAAATATTCATGTTAACCTGGAACCTTTAATGTGACTCTATTTGGAAATAGGGTCTTTGGAAAAGTAATCAAGTTAAGATGTGGTCATACTGGCATTAGGGTGAGCCCTAAAGCCAATGACTGGTGTCCTTATAAGGAGAGGGAGATTTGGAGATACAGAGACACATACAATGGGAAGAGGGCAATGTGAGGGTGGAGACAGAAATGGGAGCAATACAACTATAAGCCAGTGAATGCCAAGGAGAGCCAGCCACCACAAGGAGCTAGGAGAGAGGCAGGACATGGAGTCTCAGAGCCTCCGGAAGGAGCCTACCCTGCTGACAGAACTGCTTTCAAAATTCTTCCCCAGAAGCAGAGAAATGATGCCCCATTACATCTCTGTAAGAGGGAAGTGCTCTCCTCAGCACAGCTCTTTTCTGGACCTCAAAGGTCTCACCTCTGCATGCCCAGTTCTCTTTGTGTGCATGGAAAAAATGCATCTTAGATAATACATGTCAATTTTCTTTCAATTAGGTGTAGCACAGGAGCTATTTGGTTTGCAAGGTGGGAAAAACCCCCACTATACATTTTTCTGCCATTTTCCTAGCTCAGTCAGGAGACTTTTCTTATTAAGAGTCACTCACCTGGTAACTAATGAGAATTGCCAGCCTTTGAAAAGCAATTACTTCTAAGTAAAATAAGCACTTCTTGAAAGAGTCAGAAAAGGCTGTACATATTATAAACAAGGCACTATATGAGCAGGAGTTCGCTATTTCTGCTTCGATCTTGAAAAAATTCTTTCATCAGGATTATCTTTAACAGAGAATGGGAGGATGGTGAGGGAGGCCTTAGGTGGTCATTTATTTCCCAGCTTTTTGGGCAGCACCAACTATGTAAATTAAGTTCCATTCAACCAGATGAATAATTACTGCATGCCATCTATGTTAGGGGCTGGGGATGCAAAGAAACCACTGCCCTCAGGAAAACCACAGTCCACAGGGAAGGTGGACAAGCCACAAAGGATTAGAGCACAAGGGTAGTGCAGCAGCATCTATGAGCTAGAGACATGGCAGGGAGTGACCTTCTAACTAAACACGGTGAATTGAACGTGGATGTTTACCTCTGCTTCCTCCTGAAACCACTGAAACGAGAGTAAAGGAATACAAATAAATACGCATAAACCCCAAAGGACACAGAGAACTGGGGAGGAAACCACAACAAATGTGAAATATCATCCAATTTGGTAGGATGGAAAACAGAGGCAGGAGAGGAAGAAATCTTACTACCAAGTGCCTACAGAAGATGGAGAATTGTAGACACCTGAACTATGGGATGTGACGGTGGGCACGACGTGAAACACAAGAGGTTTGGTTGAAATTCTGTTTAAGGAGAGGTTAGATCCCAGGTCACTCGCCAACTGGAGTAGCTAAGAGGCTATCCCTCTCTACCCAAGTAGGTAGGAGACTTATGGTTGGAGAGCAGGACCTAGAGGGGCTGCAGTCATAGCAGAGAGTGGGGCAAAGTGCTGTTCTGAGAGTGAACATCGACATCTGAACCATGTGACTCTCTGCCCTCTTCCTCTGTCCCCACTTCCAGAAGGCTGACACCAGGTGTACAGTCCTCAGGCAGGAGACTAGTAGATTCTGGAAAAGATGAATGGCCCCAAAGAAATGGACAAGCCCCTCCCCCCATGGCCACACAGAGCTTCAGTCAACCTTTCAATGTTTAGTGAAGAGTATACTCAGGGAATTCCCTGGGGCTCCAGTGGTTAGGACTCTGTGCTTTCACTGCTGAGGGTATGGGTTCAATCCCTGGGTACAGGTTCAATCCCTGGTCAGGGAACTAAGATCCTGCAAGCCTTGCGGCCAAAAACAAAAACCAAAAAGTATACTCAGATGTTAGAGGAATGTTTTTAACGTGAAAACTAGAAATCAAAATAAATAAACAGCAAAAAAACCAAACTCAGCAGAAAGAGAAAGGAAAACTAAAAACAAAAAGTCTTAATAGCCTTGGAGAGAATGTATCCCCAAACCAAAAAGAGCTTGCTATTAAAAAGGAATGTTACACACACTAGCCAAGAAGTAGCAATAGAAGTAACCTAAATGTCGGTAGACAAATAAATGGATAAAGAGAAGGTGTTGTATACTACATACAATGGAATATGTTTCAGCCTTAAAAGAGGAGGAAACCCTGTCACATGCTACAGTAGAAACGAAAATTGAGGACATTATGCTAAGAGAAATAAGTCAGTCACAGAAGGACAAATACTGCATGATTCCTCTTTCATGAGGTGTCTACAGTAGTCAAACTCATAGAAGCAGAAAGGAGAATGGTGGTTGCCAGGGCTGGAGGGAAGGGGAAATGAGAGGAGTTGCTGTTCAGTGGGCACAGAGTTTCAGGCATGCAAGATGAAAAAGTTGTATAGATTTGCTGTACAAGACATAGATGTGGCTAATAATACTGTACTATACACTAAAATTGTTAAGAGGGTAGATTTCACTTTTGTGTTTTTGTGTTTTTTTACTAAAATTTAAAGAAACAGGGAATTCCCTGGCGGTCCCATGGTTAGGACTCCAGGCTTTCACTGCCAAGGGCCTGGATTCGATCCCTGATCGGGAAACTAAGATCCCACAAGCCACACAGCGCAGCCGAAATAAATCAATAAATTTTAAAAACAAACAAAAAACAAAGCAAAACTCTGCTCTGGCATATACCAGCTGTGTGACCTTAAGTTAGTTACTTTACCTTTCTGAACCTCCACTTCCTCGTCATTGCGAAGTGGGGATAATAACTACCTTGCAGAGATGTTGAGAGGATTCATCGACAGAATGTACATAAAGCACTAAATCCAGCAGCAGAGGACAAAAAAGAGAGAAAAAAAGGAATGTTGGGAGAATGATATAAAACTCATCGGCATTAAAAATATGATAGCAGAAACAAATAATGAGGTAAGTGACGATTTAATTATATGGAAAATAGCATTCAGAGGTGTTTGATAGTTCTGTTGAAGAATTTGTGATGATATAAAAGCCAAGCTAGAAAAAGAAAAAGGCAATTAATATCTGGGAAAACAAGAAAATCGTATAAGAAAGGAAATGGAATTGTATTATATGTTTGGGTTGGCAGTGAAGGACAGTCTTGTGATAAAAATAATGTAAACACTGAACATTCACTGAAAATGTGGTATCACTGAACTGTAAGGTTGCCAGCCGGGAAAGTGATGGCAGGGTAACAGAATGCTAAATCCTCATAGTAGGAAGTCAATAATTACTGTATAAAATTGATAAATCAGGGAAGAGCGCTGTAAACATTACTTGGAATCACTGAGTGGGCCCCCAGCTCATAAGAAATAATTGGAAGAGTTGAGAATGTTTTTTTTTTCCTGGGGAGCTAGGCTCAAGCTAGGAATTTGGGGAGAGCCATAGACTACTATTTTTATTATATGCTTTGTAGTATCATTTGACTTTTAAAACTATGTAAATGTCTGACTTTGGTGAAAGAAAGAAAGTTTACTAAAAGGAGGTAATACCAAGGAGGATGTGATTACCTTTATTTGGAATGTGCTCACTGTACTAGTCAGTTTGGACTGCATAACAAAATACCATAGACTGGGTGGTCTGAACAACAATTTATTTTCTCACAGTTCTGGAGCCTGAAAGTTGGAGGTACAGGTGCCTGCATGGTTGGGTTCTGGTGAGGCCTCTCTTCCTCCCTTATAGATGGCCACCTTCCCCTTGAGCCTTCACATTACCTTTTCTTTGCACATGCTCAGGGAGAAAGAGGGGGCAAGAGAGCAAGATCTTTGGTGTCTCTTCTTATGAGGGCACTAATCCCATCTGGAGGGCCCCACCCTCATGACCTCACCTAACCCTAATTACTTCCCAAAGGTCCCATCTCCAAATACCATCTATTTGGCATTAGGGCTTCAACATATGAATTTAGGGGGAACACAATTCAGCCCAAAGCACTCTTAAAGACTTCTTAAAGGGGGTAACATTTAGGCTGGTACAGAGGGTAGGCAAATAGGAAAGGGCAAGCTTTGTACACAGACATTTCATAGCCTGTGGTATGTTAGTGGGGGTGCCTCTTTCCACTTACGGTGTTCTGCAGGAGAAATTTTCCTTAAGCACAAACCTAGATATTCTCAGCCCCTTTTCCTCCTGGCCTCTGAGGAGGTGCAGTCTCACCCTCTGGTTGACAGACCTGAACCACATCCTCTAGCTTAGCTTTAGTCAACAATAGGTATTTGTACCTTTATCTGCCACTTCTTTTATTTCTTAATTCTTCCATTTTCCAAATTGTTCCCAAAATGAGAAAGGAAGAGGAATGACACATTGTGGGGGGGCCTCCCTAGAGACCTTGATAAGGTATTTGGGAAACTAAAAATAGTTCAGAATTGTTGGAAAAAAGGCTGTGTAGGGAGTGCAGTGGAAAGAGGGAGTGCAGTAGATGTTGCTGACCTGAGAGAGCAGCATGAATGGTGCACTCGTGAAAGCCCCGCCAACAGCCAGGCTTCATTCACTTTGCACCTGGCTGAGGTGGGAAGGATGGATTGGAGGGGTTCTACTGCAGGTTAGGAAGTGACACAGAAATGCAGACAAGGAAGTTAGGACTTTGGGAGAGGATGTTGAGGGGAGGGGATGAATCTGAGTTTTAACTAAAAGTAGAATCAATAGAATTTGGTGCTTAGTTGAGTGAGTGAGAGATTGGAGTTGAGAGTGACTCCTGGATTTCTGCTTCATGGAAAGTGTATTTCTCCTCTCAGAGATCTCACTGCTCACCTGAATGACTCAATCCAACACAGCTGGGGGACCAGGTCCCAGGACACTAACCTGGGAAAAAGGTCTCTAGTCCCTGCTAACCCTCCCTCCCAGCCTAAATCCTTTGGCAATTCCACACCTTATATTGTACTGTCTAATCCTCACTTCTCCAACAGAGAGGTTAGAGAATCAGAAAACTTTAAAAAATATATACTTTTTTATTTTAAAAAATATTTCAAACACAGAAAAGTTGCAGAAATTATACAGTGTCTTCCCATATGCACTTCACATTGAGTCACCAATTATCATCTCTCTAATTGTTACTGCTAAACTATTGATATATGAAAGGAAATTGCATGATTTTTGCGTCTTTATCCCTAAACATTTCAGCATATATCTCCTAAAAACAAGAACATTCTCTTCACAACCACAGTATAATGGTCAATTTTAGGCACTTTAACATTAATACAATATTATTATCTAACATATAGTCTACATTCAAATTTCACCAATTACCCAATAATGTCTTCTATGGCAACTTTCCCCCCAATCCAAGATCGAATTTAGGATTATGTATTACATTCAGTTGTCATGTCTTTTATTTCATTGAATCTGGAAAAGTTTTGGAATTATTGTATCTTTGCCTTTCATGACATTGACAGCTTTGATGAACGCTGGCCAGTTGTTTTGCAGACTGTCCCCAATTTGGACTTGTCTGATGTTTCTGGATGATTATACTCAGGTTATGCATTTCTGGCAGGATTACAACATAAGCAATGCTGTGTCCTTCTCAGTGCATCATATCAGAAAACACACCAATGTGGGTGTGTTCCATGTTGGTGACGTTAACGTTGATCACTTAGTCAAGGTGGTGTCAGCCAAGTGTTTCCACTATAAAGTTACTATTTTTCCCTTTGCAATTAGTAAGTTATCTCTGGGGAGAGGCTTTAAGGCTTTCATTGATGATGCTTACCTGAATCAATTAGTACTATGATGTTGCAAAATGTTGATTTTTGAACTCTGTCATCCATTCTACTATCTATTGGTTGCCCTTCTATTCTAAAGATGAGCCTTCCCCTCTTCCTCATTTGTTTATTTAATATAAATATGAGTTAATAAAATTTTTTCATGGTTGAAATCCATTATTAACCTTATTTATTTTGATGCTCAAATTGTCATAGATTTGGACACTAGGAGTCCCTTCAAAATGTTTCCTGTATTCTTGCAACATAATGCCATCGTTTTGAGCATTTCTTACTTTCAAGAATAACACTATGCCCATCCCTGGAATCAACAATTTCTCCAGGAAGTCCTGGCTCCTTTTGGTTGGAAATGGTATTTAGAAGGCAAGATCTGTGTTTATTATTACTGAGGTGTCACTGCCCTTCAGTGGTCAGAGCCAGCAGTACCCACTAATCCCAATCCAACACCAACCACGAATCCCAATCCAAATAACCTTTTTGCTTTTCCCTCGTCCATATTTGTGTCTTCCTTCTCACATAGTGATAGTCCTGAATCCTCTGTCCAAATCAAAATATTTATCTTTGCTGATTTCTACAATATCTACAAAATAATTTCAGAATTTGCCACATCCTTACCTCTACCAACAACAAGCATACTGAGAGTTTAAGATTTTTTTTGTCTTTATACTGAGGATGTATAGTTAAAATACTGCCTTCAAAAATTAATTGAGGGCTTCCCTGGTGGCACAGTGGTTGAGAGTCCACCTGCTGATGCAGGGGACATGGGTTCGTGCCCCAGTCCGGGAAGATCCCACATGCCGCGGAGCGGCTAGGCCCGTGAGTCATGGCTGCTGAGCCTGCGCGTCCGGAGCCTGTGCTCCACAACGGGAGAGGCCACAACAGTGAGAGGCCCACGTACCGCAAAAAAAAAAAAAATTAATTGAATTAGTTTTTTATTTCTCTTCTGTGGGATTACATTACTCACTTGAAACCCGGTCATTTGTTTCCATTTGAATTCAATTTTCCTCAACTCCCATCCTTGTCAGTTTAGTTAAAAATAACATTAGTGGGCTTCCCTGGTGGCGCAGTGGTTGAGAGTCTGCCTGGCAATGCAGGGGACATGGGTTCGAGCCCTGGTCTGGGAAGACGCACATGCCGCAGAGCAACAAAGCCTGTGAGCCACAACTACTGAGCCTGCGCGTCTGGAGCCTGTGCTCCGCAACAAGAGAGGCCGCGACAGTGAGAGGCCCATGCACCGCGATGAAGAGTGGCCCCCACTCCCTGCAACTAGAGAAAGCCCGCGCACAGAAACGAAGACCCAACACAGCCGAAAGTAAATAAATAAATTAATTTTAAAAAATACTAATAACATTAGCACATTTTCAAAATCAAAACTAGGTAAAATGTTATACTCAGAGAAATGTTACTCCCTCCTATACCTCTTCTACTCCTTTCTACCTTTCTCTCAAAGGTAACCAATTTCATTAGTTTTTAATTATTTTTCCTATGTTTAATTTTGCAAAATACACACACATGTGCATGCATGCACATATTTGCACACACACACATACATATTCTTATTTCTCCTAGTAGGCAGAGTATTTTTATTCAGCAACTATCTTGAACAATATCTGAGAGGTACTCTATGGACACAAGAGGTCAAAGACAGGGTTGTGATCCTCAAAGACAAACAAAAAAATATACAGAAGAAAAAACAGAATGCAAGGCTTCACATGAGAGAATAGTTAAATTGAAGAAGAATTTAGGCATCTCTTCTGTCCATCTCTGGTCATCCCTTGATCGACAGTCATCCCTCTACTGCTTAAGTACCTCCAGAGACGGTTAGTGAGGCAATAAAACATGGTGGTAAAAAAGCGGACACTCTGGAACCAGAGACCTACCATTGACTAACTGTGAGATATTGGGCATATCACTTAATTTCTGTGAACCTTGGTTACCTTACTGTAAAGTGCATATAATGGTATCCATCTTATAGGATACTTAAGAAGATAAAAGTGCTTAGCAATGCATATGGTACACTATGCATGTTAGCTTTTTTTCACTTGAATTATATTGATGTCACCTTGGGGCAGCCAATTGACACCCTGAATGTAGGGTTGCCAAATAAAATACAGGACACCCAGTTAATTTTAATTTCAGATAAACAACAAACACATTTTTAGTATAAGTAAATACAAATTTTTGGTATGTTTATACAATATTGCATGAGACACAACTATACTAAGAATCTATTTGTTATCTGAAACAAAAATGTTTCTGGGTGTGCTATATTTTTATGTGGTAATTCTGGCAGCCCTACTCAAGTGCAGCTAAGAGAAAGGCTGTAGGTGCCAGAGCTCCTCAGAGAAGGGAGACATCACTGTGGAGGTTAAGAAGTTTATTCACCTTCTAGTTGAATTCTAGTTGAACTTCCTAAGGTAAAACTTTCAAAAAGATAAAATCATACTCTCATACAAATTTAAAATGAACACATTAAATATTTTAATAAATTAGGGTACTAGTAAGATGCTGAAACTGGCTTAGAGGAGAATGAAGAACACAGACACAAACATATACGTGTGCAGAAACAATTATAGCGAGACTGGACAATATTCATTTGCATTGCTATGGATAAGAACCATATCCATTACTCTCAGTTTTCTTTAACTTCTCCTCCTATTGAGTTGTGAAAATGCCTGATCATTAGAGAGACACAGGTCCACTAGACAGGGCCCAGAGCATCACTGTAAGGACATCCAGTGATCTTTTTGCCCATTTCCAAATCTTTGGTTATTTTTCCTGACAGTCCTTACTAATACTTTGCTCCCAGAATTCGGCACAGGAGAATAAAGCATACATGAAACACAGTTAGAAATTATACATTCTTGTTTAAAATATCAGTTTGGTGGATTAGTAATTATAGGAATTGAATAATGCAAGAGGCAAACTTAATTGTTAAAAACCTGAGTCGTGGTGCCCCCAGTTTCTCCTCAGGTATTTAGTAAAGTGTCTCCAAACTTGCTAAGTGCCTAATGAAACAGCTGCTTTTAATTATGTGGAAATGTCAATTCATTTTCTAACAGCAACTTTGTTTTAGTACCCAAAATGCTCACTTAACAGAGAAGAAATGGTTATCTTGAGAGAAACTACCTGTACTTCTATGAACTCAAAAGAGCTTTTGTGGTCTGAGCTTAAAAACAGAAACAAAAGAAAACAAAAGACTAACAGACAAAAATCTTGGGGAAAATGTTTTAAAATCAAAGTGCTTTAATTGGATGGCTCAACCAGAAAAGGAAGTAATTCAGTGATTTACACGGCAGATTGCCATAGATAATGCTTTGTGAAGAGTCCCCAAATTAAACCTTTTGCATTAGAGAAACCACACTTAGAAAAAATTTTAAATTATGGTAAAATATACATAACATTAAACTTTCCATTTTAACCATTTTTAAGGGTACAATTCAGTGACATTAAGTACATTCACAATGTTCTGCAACCATCACCACCATCCATTTCCAGAACTTTTTCATCATTCCAAACTGAAACTCCTCCCCCATTAAACAATAACTCCTCATTCCCCCTCCCCCCAGCCCCTGAAAACCCCTGTTCTACTTTCTGCTCTATGGATTTGACTATTCTAGGTACCTCATCTGAGTGGAATCAGAAAATGTGTCCCTCTGTGTCTGGCTTATTTCACTTGGCATAATGTCTTCACGGTTCATGTTGTAGTATGAGGAGCCACATTTTATAAAGACAAGTCAATGTCCCAAAGATGACTAACTAGGCAGGAAAAAAAATCCTTCCCACCTAATTTCAACCCTCCACCTGTACTTTGATGACCAGTCTTACTGAGGTTTAATATTCACCTTAAGAGTACAGGAGTGGACTCTGATTTCCTTTGTGGCATTTTCATTACCTACTCTATCAATCGATGTTAAGAGAGGCCCTTCCTTTCACCATTTATTAAACTCCCTTATATTCCCATATACTCTGGGGTCAGGGAAAGGGCCGTGGACTTTATGTAACCTTGGGCAACTCAGCTAACTTCTGTGACCTTCAGTCATCAGTGAGATGGAGATAAGAAAAGTCATGACCTGACAGAGTTGTGTGAGAATTGAAGGCTACGTCAAAGTGCTTTCCAAACTGTAAAATATTGTACAAATAACAAGTCAGGCTGATCAGAGGAGGCCCTTGTGGGGCACATGAGTAAACCACTGTCCTTCCACAAAAAGCCGCCCAAACTGTTTTTAAATACAATCTACCCTTTAGTCCAGAACAATAAGACAACAACTAGGATGGTGGTGGTGTCTGAGTTACATGAGATATTTTTCCTCCTGCAGTCTCACCGTTACCTTGAGGATCACAATATTGGCAACTCACTGAGTTATTAAATAAAGTGGATAATACTGAACAAAAAATACTGCCTTGCTCATTGCTCTGTGAGACTAGCAGACGGTCAACTCTGGGTGACCTGCTGACGGCGAAAGGACTAGAATGGATAACTGTGCCCTCAGAGAAGCAGACTCTCACTTTGCCAATAGCTTCAATCTTCCCACCACTATCTGTCCAGAGTTGCTAATGAGTGGCAAAATTGACTGCTCTCACCTCCTCACGAAGCAAGGGCTCGCCTCTAGTGCAAGTGCTAATGGGCCCTGACTCTGTCTCAGCAGGAGGCTGAGGAGAAGAGTCCTGAATAGTCCACTCACTGTCACAGAATATTCCAGAGCCAGCTATCAAAGGGGAACAACCATTCTCTCCCCAGCTTCTCCTGCTTGCTCAGAAGTCTCCAGATACTGCTTTTTGCACCAGGGTCAACACAGGTATCTCATTGTGCCAACTCTCACGTCTTCAGCAAGCTAGATTAGACAGGGACTCAGCGACATGATGTATTTGATCACAGGCCCCTCAGAGAGCAGAGAGCACTGACCCCAGGAGCCCATTCCTGGACTGGGTCTCCTTCACCACTTTTCATCCTGTTTCCCCAGCAGATGGGATAATAGCTGCTGTAGAAATGCTGAGCACATTGGACATGCATAGGATGAAGGAAACGTTAAAAACTTGATTTCAAACTGGGAAGTTTGGAGATGCCCACAAAAAGAGGTAGACTGACATCCACTGCCGCTCTGATGACTGTGTGCTGGTATGTATGTGCAAGCACTTTGAGAAAGACGTGAAAGGACGCACAGCAGGCTGGGACGGACTTTACCACAAGGTGATGATGGGTCAGGTGGAGATGGGGACCCCACTGTCAAAAGGCAGCTTCCTTCCAGTCTGCTTCGTAATAACAAGCATGGATAACTTTTGTATTAAAAAATTCAATAAAGTGAAAGACAATAAACAAGGCTTTTTCTTGTTGAACAACGGTATTTCATATCCTGCAGAACACTTCATTTTACAGTGGAGATGAATCACTCCCAGTCTCCTGAAAGCCTAAACCACAAAATGTGGGTGTGTTTGCCCCTTCCTAGGTAAAGACAATGAATTTCAAAAGTAAATTGGTCATTTCATAACACCCTAAGGCCCTGGTTATCTAAGAAGAGGGTGTTGGAGATGGCAATCCTGAATGGCTTAGAAAGTAAAGCGATGTGTGGCCCGTGGTTATAGTTCCCGGTTGGCCTGGCCTGTCAGCCTAGAGGCATCACCAGGACACTGAGTTCACTGGCTCAATAACCCAGGCAGTTACTGATGCAGTTAAGTTGCTGTGGCCTTTTGCAGCCACTTTACAGCTGGGAGACACACTGGGAGCCAGCAACGACTTAAGCTTGGTTCACTCTGAGGAAGCAAAGTGCCCATTCTAAAGTTTCCCCTGCCTGGGGCTCCCTGTCCCTGGAAGACACAGCCTCAGAACCTGCTATAAATTTAGCTATAAACTAAGCAGTGTGCACATATCCTTTGCCTTGGAACCCATCTTCTCTGGCCTGCTGGAATCTCATAGCCCATCTTACAATCTTTTCTATTAGATGAGTTTCGTGAAATTCTGCAGGGAGAAATAATGGTCAGAAAAGTAATCTTCGTAACAGAAATTTTTACAATTTAGGGAAGGAACTCATTAATATTGTTGGATGAAGCATCCCTTATTCAAGGATGACAACAAATGCAAACAGAATAAAATAAAACCTATACCTTCTGTCACATGGCTCTAGAGAGTCCTGGGTCAAATTATGCCTCTTAGAGTAGAACAGCAACATCAGTTTTGTGCTATAACAGTCAGCCCTGTCTCCCAACAGCAACACCAAAAGAGTCCTGCCATAGACGTTAGATCAAGAAGATGAAGGATGAGGGACTTCCCTGGTGGTCCAGTGGCTAAGACTCCATGCTCCCAACGCAGTGAGCCTGGGTTTGATCCCTGGTC
This sequence comes from Aethalodelphis obliquidens, assembly GCF_003676395.1. Classification (NCBI taxonomy): domain Eukaryota; kingdom Metazoa; phylum Chordata; class Mammalia; order Artiodactyla; family Delphinidae; genus Aethalodelphis; species Aethalodelphis obliquidens. The sequence continues at coordinate 48,850,157 of NW_020837947.1, read as the reverse complement.
AGTGAACTAGATCCCACATGCTGCAACCAAGAGTTTGCATGCCACAACTACAGATCCTACATGCCACAACTACAGATCCTACATGCCACAACTACAGATCCCACATGCCGCAACTAAAAATATCCCACATGCTGCAACAAAGATCCCACATGCTGCAACTAAGACCCCATGCAGCCAAGTAAATAAATAAATAAATAAATAAATAAATAAATAAATA
>NW_020837947.1:48815895-48849540 GCF_003676395.1 Aethalodelphis obliquidens | reverse complement strand
ACAGATCACTCCTTCCCTGCAGGGATTAAAGACACTGGGGCTTTAAGGACTCTTCTTGTTTTGTTCCCTAAGACTTTCTCCCTTTCTGGCTTCCCAGAATTCATCTTCCATTTGTCATCAGTGATTTGAATATGGCCTTGGCTTCCTACACGGGGCAATACATGCTCTGTCCTGCTCTGAAGATTTATGAAAGGATACAGATTACTCAGGGTTCCAAGAAGGTCTCATGATTTCTTTTATCTCCATCCACAGGGGTGAGTTACCAAGATGTAGTATATACAAATTTATCATTCCCTTTCCAGCTTTTCCCCAAAATACATTTTTGCCCCTTGTAACCTGCTTGGTCTGACATCACATGTTGAATGAGTCAGAGCTGTCTCACTTAAATGCAGCTAACACTAAAATTGCGTTATCGATTTCTGATGCTCTCTTTACTTTTCCTTGATGTTGGTTTGTAAAAGTTGGTTCAACTAATATTACTCTAAATATGTAATGCTGGCATTAGCCCTGTCTCTTTCCTCACTTGCCTTGCTTACTGTCATTTATTAGAGTCATTTTTACATCAAAATATTTTTTCTTAAGATTTCAAATAATGGATTTTTCCATTCTAAAATAGTTCCAAATGTTATCTAGTTTTTCTCTTTTTTTTTTGGTCATAGTAGGACACATCCATGTTGATATGGCATATTCCTTCTGACATGCATAGGGTATTAGTAAACCGGTATTGATAACATACAGTATTGAGTACTGAAAACCTACTTAAAATCCTGGTTCCATTTCTTACTACTTGCATGAGTTTAGACAAGTTGTTCAGCTTCTTTGGGCCTCATTTATAAATTGCGTTTCCTCATTTATAAATTGAGCTCTTTGCCTTCATCACACAGGGTTTTGTGAAGCTCAAATGAGGTTATGTAGATAGAGGTGTTTTGTTAATATCGTTCCTACTACTCTCTGACACCCCTACTCAGCTCTCTTAAATTGGAGACATAACCCAATAAGGGCAGAATGGTCATATGGAGGAGACCATGAGAAGGACCAGAATGTGAAAAAGGCTATGATGTCTGCTTCTTTGTCTCCTGGCTAATGTCATCTCATCCTTCAAGACCCAGCCTAAAAAATCACCTCCTGCAAAGACACCCTTGAATTCTCCAGATAAACATGGACTTGCCTTTCTTTGTTCTCCAATAGTATCTACCATAAAATTCTCTCCAACTCTGTAACATAGGTGCCAGAAACCCACAACCCCTAGAAAATTCAATAGTTAGGAAATTAACACCTTATTTGAAAATGTAAATTGAGTAGTGGAGGTTATAAGTGACTCTGTGACACTATTTATTACATTCACTAAAATAAAATAATAAAGGTGGCATCTTAATATTAATAACAGGCTGCATTAATAGTTATGTACATTATATGGTTAACATCCATTTAAGAGAAAAGTCTTTAAGCTTTCTCTTCCTAAGCTATTTCAATGAAACACTTAAAAATGAAAATTTTACTTGCTCATAGATAGTATGTCCAATAAAAGGGATTCTCTTTTGTGTCTGCTTTGCCACCCAAATGTTCAAAGCTTTTCTGATTTTATATCTTGGAGTTGTTGGCTCCTGACTTCTAGTTCTCACTAATTCAGAATAGCTTGGAGAGTTGAGAAGCTTGGCTGCATAGAACTATCTCAACTCCCCCACTCTTGCACAAGGCTGAAGTCTATGCTCTGTCCATGATAACTTCATGCACTTCCCTTCTGAGAGCCAACCTGGTAAACATCTCCACTTCTCTCTCTCCTGAGGGAGTTTCCCTGTTTCTTTGCTCTCTCTCTCTCTCAACGTCGCGATAAAAATGTCTCCATTTCAACTCTGCCATTCAAAATATCTCCCTTGTCTGCTCTCAGCCTCAAGCTCTGTCCTCTCCACTTCCTGCATCTAATTACCTCAAATGGGAATGATTTAATTCATAGATACTGGAACTGGAATTCCAATCACCTCTTTAGCGTCTGTCTCTCCCACGGACTATGAGCTTCTTGAGGGTAGGGCATTTTCTTATGCACCATTTTGTCTTTTGCATCAAGTACAAACTCTGAGGCAAGTACAGACCCTTGATTCATGTCGATTGAGGGGACACATACTCGCCAAGAGACCCCTTTTTTTGCCCTGGTCTACTTGTCAATTTCACTCAGATAAAGTAAACTTTCTTTAATGTCCTCTTCCCAATTATAATTTCAGTTTCTAAATTAGAAAGCTGTAAAAAAAAAAAAAAAAAAGAGCTACAGAAGGGTAGGAGGAAAAGAAGGCAAAGGATATAAAGAACAGTTCTACCTAGTTCTAGGGGTAGGTGGAGAACCAGGTTGGCAGGGAGTCTTTGTAGAGCAGCCCAGGAGGTTGGGAAAGGCTTGGTACACTTCAGGGGAAAACTCCAGGAATGTGCCACATGTCTCCTGCTATCTGCTCTCACAGTGAGGACTGTCTGGGATTTTGACCCTCCTGCAGGCTGACCTAGCCATATTGGATACCTGGGATGTGGCCTGTGTATGGGGTTGGAAGCCCAGGACCAGTGCATCTGCACAGATTGTTCTACCATATCCATCCCCGACCCTTGTTAAAGATCCAGTCTTATAGCTTCTTGTGAAGCCATTAATATAAGAGTTCACTCCGAGTACTGATTTACCCTCAGCTTGGGTACTATCCCGGACTGCCCTGTGCCAAGGTATGCACAGTTACAACCTCTCTGCTCAGCATGAATGCACTCTGGGGGTGGGAGCAGGCTGTCTTTATAGGAACTAAGCAATACTCTAATATTTTTTCTCTTGCACATGAAAAAGAGGAAAAAAGCTCAAAGAAGCCAAGTTTTCAGGACAGAGAAGCCAATGCCATTCCATCACTAGGAGCAGGCTGTGCTAGTACAGGGGTGATGTGCAGGGAGGGAGACAGATGTACTGAGACTCTTGGCACTGGGGACAATGGGTACCAAGCATTCAAAAAGAAATCACTTATTGTCACTATCATAGGTTGTGAAAACTTCCCAGTTTACCAATGCAAACTTGTGGATATTTTCACAACAGAATTAACACACAGAGTCATGTTAGTCAAGGGACCTAGAAAAAAATAATGTTCCACAGGTTACAGTTACTCCAAGACCATGCCAAGATAGTGGATCTACTTTTTTTGAGAAGTCAACTCAGTGAAACAATTGGTTTCACTCTTTTTTTAAAAATTAGTAGACTATTTTTATAGCAGTTTTAGGTTTACAGAAAAATTAAGCAGAAAGTAGAGTTCTCATATAACCCATTCCCCACTTCCCCACACACAGTTTTCCCCAAATTACTCTCATCTTGCATTAGTGGGGTACATTTGTTACAGCTGATGAGCCAATATTGATACATTATTTATTATTATATATTTATATGTTTATTGTGTAGGTACATACATATTTATTATATATTTATTAATTTTATTATTACATTAATTAAGGTCCACAGTTCACATTGATTCTCTCTTCGTACTGCACATTCTATGAGTTTGACAAATGCATGATATCATGTATCCACCATTACAGTATCTTACAGAATAGTTTCACTGCCCTAAATATCCCCTGTTTTCCATCTATTCATCCCTCACTCCCTCCCCGCCAGCCCCTGGCAACGATTGATTTTTTGCTGTCTTCATAATTTGCTTTTTTAAGAATGTCAATCATATAGTATGTAGACTTTTCAGAGAGTCGTTTTTCACTTAGCAATATTCATCTAAGTTTCCTCCATGTCTTTTTGTGCCTTGATCACTCATTCCTTTTTACTGCTGAGTAATATTTCATTATATGGATGTATCACAGTTTGTTTATACACTTACCTATTGAAGGACATCTTGGTTGCTTCCAAGTTTTGGTAGTTACAGATAAAGCTGTTATAAACAACTGTGTGCAGGTTTTTGTGTGGAGCTAGTTTTTAACTCCTTTGGGTAAACACTGAGGTGCTCTATTGCAGGATTGTACGGTAAGAGTATATTTAGTTTTGTAAGAAACTGCTAGACTGTCTTCCAGAGTGGCTGTACCATTTTGCATTCCACCAGCAATGAATGAGAGTTCTGTTGTTCCACATCTTTGCCAGTGTTTGTTGTTGTCAGTGTTTTGGATTTTAGCCATTCTGATAGGTGGGTAATAATATCTCATGATTGTTTTAATTTGCAGTTCCCTAATGACATATGATGGTGAGCATCTTTTCCTATGCTTATTTTCCATTTGTATATCTTCTTTGGTGAGATATCTGTTTGGATCTTTTACTCATTGACTCTTTTTTGTTTAATTGATATTTTAACTGAATGAGCTAACTGGGAGAATTGCCTAGACGTTGCCTCCTTATAAGCAGGGATTTGCAGCAACTGCAACAAATGATTGCTTTAGAATAGGGCACTAAAACCAGACCTGATCCATACAGATATGTGGCTTTTACTTTGTTTTTCGGTAATTGTAAAACACCCCAAACTAGTTTTTCTAGAGGTAATCAAGAAACATTTCCTTTTCTTAGGGAACCCCCCTACACTGTTGGTAGGAATGCAAGTTGGTGCAGCCACCTTAGAAAACAGTACGGAGGTTCCTCAAAAAACTAAAAATAGAGTTGCCACATAATTCAGCAATCCCACTCCTGGGCATATATCCAGATAAAACTATAATTCAGGGCTTCCCTGGTGGCGCAGTGGTTGAGAGTCCGCCTGCCAATGCAGGGGACACGGGTTTGTGCCCCGGTGCAGGAAGATCCCACATGCCACGGAGCAGCTAGGCCCGTGAGCCATGGCCGCTGAGCCTATGCGTCCGGAGCCTGTGCTCCGCAACGGGAGAGGCCACAACAGTGTGAGGCCTGCGTACTGAAAAGAAAAAAACAAACTATAATTCGAAAAGATACATGCACCCCTATGTTCATAGCAGCACTATTCACAATAGCCAAGACATGGAAGCAACCTAAGTGTCCATGAACAGATGAACAGATAAAGAAGATGTGGTACATATACACAATGGAATACTACACAGCCATAAAAAAGAATGAAATAATGCCATTTGCAGAAACATGGATGGACCTAGAGATTATCACTAAGTGAAATAAGTCAGAAAGAGAAAGACAAATACCATATGATATGATATCACTTATATGTGGAATCTAAAATTTGACACAAATGAACCTACCTATGAGCAGAAACAGAGTCACAGACATAGACATAGAGACATAGAGAACAGACTTGTGATTGCCAGCAGGGAGGGGAGGTGAGGGAGGGATGGACTGGAAGTTTAGGGTTAGTAGATGCAAACTAGTATATGTAGAATGAATAAACAACAAGGTCCTACTGTATAGCACAGGGAACTATATTCAATATCCTGTGATAAACCATAATGGAAAAGAATATAAAAAAAAATGTATATATATATATATATATATATATATATATATAACTGAATCACTTTGCTGTACAGCAGAAATTAACACAACACTGTAAATCAACTATACTTCAATAAAAAAAAGAAACTTCCTTTTCTCTTTTTTCTGACATTTTAAAATACCACTTTTTTCCCCTCATTAATAAACTAATACATTTTATGAAAGAGAAGGAAAACTCAAACCATTTTTGAGCAATGAATGGAATTTTTACTTGCAATAGCAAAGCATAAGCCAGGTTCTGTTCCAGCTATCAGAACAACCAGCTCCCAAAACAAAGAGGGAAATCTTTATAGTTCAGGTTGTGTGTCCTCAGCAATACTGATGGGATACAGCTGGGTCATTTCGATAAAAGCTAGATGTTCCTGACCTTGAGGCTAACTCAGGATACAGAGAATTGTCCCCTTCTTAGCCTTCAGGAAAATTGTTATTTGAGACTTGTGCCTGAATGCAAGGTTTTCCATAATGTAAGCTCCCTCCATCACTTTTGTTAACACTTAGATAAATATTTCCAAAATCTTCCAGAAACACTGATTTAATTCACATGCCTACCAAGCAGATAAACAGTACCTGCATCCTTATCCGAGCAGTTTAATTGTTTAAAATCTTTGCTAATTTGACATATGAAAAATTGGCACCTTGTTTTAATTTTCATTTTTAATGACTATGTTGAACATTTTCCTTTCTTTTTCTTTCTTTGATTCCTTTCTTTCTTTCTCTCCCTCCCTCCCCCTTTCTCCCTTCCTTCCTCTCTCTCTCTCTCTCCCTTTCTCCCTTTCTCTTTCTCTCTTCCTCTCTCTTTCTCCTTCTTTCTTTTCTTTCTTTCTTTGTTTCTCTTTCTTTCTTTCATTCATTCACCACTGGTATATTTCTTTAGAGAATTGTCCATGTAAGACCTTTGCCTATGACAGGTAGCTAGGGTTTTGTCTTTTGTGGCTTCCTGCAAGGGGAGAGGTGACCATAGCAGGTAGGGGGGTTGCTGGTGCATCACTGAGGTAGGATATCAATGATCTGCCAGAGAGAGCATCCTCCACACTGGAGTACTCTAGAGCAAGAAGGCGCCACCTTACAAGGGTCTACAAGGGTAGATTCATTATTTGGAGTGACTATAATCTGTGCCCCATAGACTTCGGACATCTGGCTTATATTTATATTTAGAGAATCCACCATCTGATAATAAGTGCACACAGATGAAGTCTCTTTTGTTCCTAGTTTCTTATTTGCCCCCTTGCTCCAACCCTGGAGGCAAAGTGAGGCGGAAGAGAGGTGGCCTGTCAGGTGGGGAAATAGTGAAGAAGCCAGCTATGCTGTCTTGTACCACTGCAGGTTTCTGAGCTTGAGTTAAGGATACAATTGGAAATGAAGACTGAAGTTTTGATTTTAGACAGAATTGGACTGTTTCATATCTCAAAAGACCAGAAAAAAACAATGGGATCTAGAGATTTCATCCAGGGATGGGCATGAATGGTCTAGCAGTGTGGCTATGGAAAGGCAGTAGAGGAAAGAAAATAAAACTGGTTTTTATTTATACCCCACAGAATCCATGTATTAGTTTCCTTTGACTGCCATAACATAGACATCCAAAATCAAGGTGTCGGCAGGGCCCTGCCCACTGTGAAATCTCTGGGAGCGGGGAGACCCTTCCTTGCCTCTTCCAGCTCCTGGTGGTCCCAGAGGTTGGGACTACCTTGGCTTGTGGCAGCAGAATTCCGTTTTGTTTCCATCTTCACATGGAGTCTTCCCTCTGTGTCTGTATACCTCTGTGTCTTCAGATGGTGTTCTCCCTGTGTTTCATGTCTAATTTCCCTCTTCTTATAAGGATGCAGTCATATCAGATTAAAGCCTATTCTAATGACCTAATCATAACTTGATTAAATCTGCAAAGACCCTATTACCAAATAAGGTCACATTCACAGGTACTGGGGAGTTAGGTCTTCAGTGTATCTTTTTTTTTTCTTTTTTGGTGGGGGGACACAATTCAACCTACAATAGTCCACCTTGTCGATAAAGACTCTGGCTGTGCTGACTTCTGAAGCCATCTCCACGTGATGCTGCTTTGTTTTCCGCTCGCAAAGGGGCTCACTGTTTCATTCTCCTTTCCTTTTGCCCTTCCTCTTGTCCTCTCAGGCTGTCCTCTGCCTGACTGTTCTCTGAGAGAGTAAACAGGGCAGAGACTACTCTGAGCAACTTTCAGCATCAACTCCATCGCACAGCTTCATGTCCATGGGACCCTAGTAAATGCATTTTTGTTGTGATATGTGTGTTTTATACATATCTCCCTAAAACTCTCATAGTTAATCAGGTAAGTGAACATGGAAATGTCAGCCCGGAGGAAAGTTCAGACACAATTTTAAAATTTCAGTCTATACTGCACAATGTCAGAATATCATTCAGCAAACCTTAGGTTCTTACCATTGCAACAAAAAGAATAAAATATCTAGGAATAAACCTACCTAAGGAGACAAAAGACCTGTATGCAGAAAATTATAAGACACTGATGAAAGAAATTAAAGATAATACAAATAGATGGAGAGATATACCATGTTCTTGGATTGGAAGGATCAACATTGTGAAAATGACTCTACTACCCAAAGCAATCTACAGATTCAATGCAATCCCTATCAAACTACCACTGGCATATTTTCACAGAACTAGAACAAAAAATTTCACAATTTGTATGGAAACACAAAAGACTCCGAATAGCCAAAGCAATCTTGAGAACGAAAAATGGAGATGGAGGAATCAGGCTCCCTGACTTCCGACTATACTACAAAGCTACAGTAATCAAGACAGTATGGTACTGGCACAAAAACAGAAAGATAGATCAATGGAACAGGATAGAAAGCCCAGAGATAAGCCCATGCACATATGGTCACCTTATCTTTGATAAAGGAGGCAGGAATGTACAGTGGAGAAAGGACAGCCTCTTCAATAAGTGGTGCTGGGAAAACTGGACAGGTACATGTAAAAGTATGAGATTAGATCACTCCCTGACACCATACACAAAAATAAGATCAAAATGGATTAAAGACCTAAATGTAAGGCCAGAAACTATCAAATTCTTAGAGGAAAACATAGGCAGAACACTCTATGACATAAATCACAGCAAGATCCCTTTTGACCCACCTCCTAGAAAAATGGAAATAAAAACAAAAATAAACAAATGGGACCTAATGAAACTGCAAAGCTTTTGCACAGCAAATGAAACCATAAACAAGACCAAAAGACAACCCTCAGAATGGGAGAAAATATTTGCAAATGAAGCAACTGACAAAGGATTAATCTCCAAAATTTATATGCAGGTCAATAACAAAAAAACAAACAACCCAATTCAAAAATGGGCAAAAGACCTAAGTAGACATTTCTTCAAAGAAGATATACAGACTGCCAACAAACACATGAAAGAATGCTCAACATCATTAATCATTAGAGAAATGCAAATCAAAACTACAATGAGATATCATCTCACACCAGTCAGAATGGCTGTCATCAAAAAATCTAGAAATAATAAATGCTGGAGAGGGTGTGGAGAAAAGGGAACACTCTTGCACTGCTGGTGGGAATGTGAATTGGTACAGCCACTATGGAGAACAGTATGGAGGTTCCTTAAAAAACTACAAATAGAACTACCATATGACCCAGCAATCCCACTACTGGGCATATACCCTGAGAAAACCATAATTCAAAAAGAGTCATGTACCAAAATGTTCATTGCAGCTCTATTTACAATAGCCAGGAGATGGAAACAACCTAAGTGTCCATCATCAGATGAATGGATAAAGAAGATGTGGCACATATATACAATGGAATATTACTGAGCCATAAAAAGAAATGAAATTAAGCTATTTGTAATGAGGTGGATGGACCTAGAGTCTGTCATACAGAGTGAAGTAAGTCAGAAAGAGAAAGACAAATACCGTATGCTAACACATATATATGGAATTTAAGGGAAAAAAATGTCATGAAGAACCTAGGGGTAAGACAGGAATAAAGACACAGACCTACTAGAGAATGGACTTGAGGATATGGGGAGGGGGAAGGGTAAGCTGTTTCAAAGTGAGAGAGTGGCATGGACATATATACACTACCAAACGTAAAATAGATAGCTAGTGGGAAGCAGCCGCATAGCACAGGGAGATCAGCTCGGTGCTTTGTGACTGCCTGGAGGGGTGGAATAGGGAGGGTGGGAGGGAGGGAGACGCAAGAGGGAAGAGATATGGGAACATATGTATAACTGATTCACTTTGTTATAAAGCAGAAACTAACACACCGTTGTAAAGCAATTATACTCCAATAAAGATGTAAAAAAAATCATAAAAATATATTTAAAGTAACATTTCCAAATGGCAGAGCCATTTCTCTGAGAAAAGAAAGGGAAATTTCCTCCCCCAAGAAAATCCTCTGACAAGGGTTTGAATGATGGGGAAAGGAAATTAAAGGTAAAGAGGCATTAAAAACAAAGTCTCAGCACTTCTCTCCTGGGAACAGAGAGTAGATGGTGAACGGCAGCCTCATCGTATGTGTGCTGGAACCAAACTGAGCTTCTTCCTCCAAAACTGTGAAGGCTGGGGAGGACACAGGAAATAAACCATTGAGGGCATGACGTGTGTGCAAAAATTAAAATCAGCAATAATCTGATTCTGTAATTTTATCACTGAAACACATCAAAAACTGTTACCAATGTTGGAATTTTAGAGATGATGAGTACTGAACCCAGACGCTGGAGTGAAAAGGGCGTGGAGAAGGAATTACCTTGCTGAACTTAGAGAAAATATTTATCTTCAGACAAGCATAATATCTTGCAGACTTCCCACAGCCTTCTGCATCAATTTCCAAGTGCATTTGCAGTTTTTAAAACTCTTCATTTCTTCCCAGATCCCATCCATCCATCTGTCCCTCTATTTATAAATCCACACATCAACAGTGTTTGGATTTAAATACTGGCTCTACCTCTGGGTGATCCTAGACAAGTAAAGTAATCTCCTTGTGCCTCAGTTTCCTCATCTGTAATGTGGAACTATACTTATATGGATCTTATAGGGTTTTGTGAGTATTAAGTCAATTAACAACTATTTGTCCCTTAATAAGCTCTCAATAAATTTTAGCTATATTGTTGATTGTAAGAGCAGACACAAATTAAAATTAAGGGGCTTAATTCTCCTTGTTGAAAATAAGGGAGGATATTTCTCTTCCCCTCATCTTTTTGTTTCAGAATTTTTTTCTCTTTCCTTTTTAAGTGTATATAAATCTTTATTATGACTAAATAAGTTGTTTAGTAAGGTTTGTTCTGTAGATTCCTCTGGTGCCATCTCTGGGCTGGTAACGGTCTAAAGTTGTCTCCCGTGATTAAAAATTGTCCTACATTTCCTGGTAGAAAGGGGAGGGCACAGAGTTTTTCTTGTGTCTCCTCTTTCTCAGTTGCTTCCAGCTCAAGATAATCCTTACTCCAGAGTGGCATATTTTGGGGTGGCATACTCTGAGCCCCTTCAATGTACATCACATTCTGGTTTAATGCTTATTCAACAATAAAACTTTTTTGTCTCTACTAACTTTGTAGAGCGGCTTTCTGGGTTGAGAGGAGATTTTGTTTGTTTTACATTTCCCCGATACCATCCAATAAAACATTATTAAGTACCTGCTCTGTGCTCTTCCTTTTCATTGTAGCAGAGAGCTGGGAGCACCATGGGGGAATCGCCTCAGCTCTTTTTTGGCCAGTCTCTGATGGCCAGTGATCTACTTGCTTTTCAGAGAGCAAGTGTTGTAAGGGGTCCACTATCTCTTAGTACCCTCATAATGATATTATTCCATTAGTTTAGTTTAAAGATTCCTCCTCACTAATTCTAGTTAATGCTTACTAAATGCTTGCTATGCACCTGCCACTGTGCTGCGCATTTACCTACATTATCTTATTTAATCTTAACTATCACCCTATAAAGTGGGTACTATAATTCTCACCATTTTATGTACATGGAAACTAATAAAAACAGATTACATGGACATATACACACTAACAAACGTAGTAAGGTAGATAGCTAGTGGGAAGCAGCCGCATGGCACAGGGATATTGGCTCGGTGCTTTGTGACAGCCTGGAGGGATGGGATAGGGAGGGTGGGAGGGAGGGAGACGCAAGAGGGAAGACATATGGGAACATATGTTTATGTATGACTGATTCACTTTGTTATAAAGCAGAAACTAACACACCATTGTAAAGCAATTATACCCCAATAAAGATGTTTAAAAAAAAATTAAAAAAAAAACAAAACAGATTAAATGACTTGCTCATGGTCACAATGGTGATGGAGCTGGGATTAAAACCCAGGACCCTCAGGCCCTCAACATCTGTTAGGACGTAGCAGCTGTGAGACATGAAGGAGGAACAGAGCAAGGGGAGATTCCTAGAGGAGGGTGGTGCCCAGGAGATGGGCCAAAGCGGGGACAGGGAAGTGGGGCTTTCAACAGTCAGTCTTCCTCCCACCCCAGGTCCCAGTGCCCTTCTCCAGAGAACCACAGCTGAGAGATCCTCTTGTCTTTCCACAGCTGGAGGAGGGAGTATCCAGTTGTCCCTCCCCAGGTATCCAGGTCCCACCTACTTTTCTTGATTGTACTGGGACACTGCAGGGGCATGAGGGAAACGTGGATACATGAAATTGGTCAGAGATGGAGCCAAGTCATGGGGGCACAGCCAGGAGCTGTTGGGGGTGGAGGTTGCGCACCTGGCTGGGAGGTAGTGGAGTCCTGTCTCTAGGCTACTGGCCTAAGGGGTAGCTGTCGTGGTTCCTGATGGGGGTTCTGGGGCTGCTGGCTCTGGGCAGAGTCATCATTGGCTCCCCCAGGGCTCCAGGGCCTTGAAGTCACCTCCTGGTGGGGAGCCTTTGCCAGGTACAACTCTTGGATCTTCCACCTGGCAGGCCCAAGGCAAAGGAGGAAAATACAAGGGTACAAAAGACAAGTTAAAACCTCAAATTACTGCTCAGTCACACAAGCACACACATAGCCCTATACATCCTTCAATTTTATACAAGAAGGAACGTACGTACTACATTAGTCTGCTGCTGCTGTCCCCTCCTCTCTTTCTCTCTCTTTTTTTTAACAAGATAGTTTAGAGCTCTTTTCATGTCGATACATATAAGTCTGCCTTGTTCTTCTTAATCATGGCTAATTTATTGAATATTTATCCTCCTGACAAACTCATGAGGTACATACATTCTTATCTGTAGTTTATAGGTGAGGACACCAAGACTGCAAGGGCTTGAGTACTCAGTCCAAGTCACAAAGGCTATCAGTTCAGGACAGTAGCACCAGCACAGGGGCCACCAGAGACGATGCTTTCGAAACTTCCAGCCCAGTGTCTGACACCAGCAATTCTCAGTAGTTGATCCTTCTCGCTCTCCCTGAGGAGCACTCTGTGAGGCCCTGGACAAGAATTGAATGGGATGTGGGGCACCATGTCTCAAACTTGGGGCAGAGGAGGCCTTGGGACAGCCTTTCCTATTATGCCCCTGACCCCCATCATGGCCCTGTTCTTGCCAAGTCAGCAGAGCTTGTTCAACCCTCTCAGTGCCCCCTACTGGCTAGAGAATGAAGGCCCCTCCTCGTGAATGGCTCCCTTGGAAGGATCTGCCTGGTGGAAAGATTCTCCTCCTGAATGAACTACTGCTGACAAGCTGGGAGCCGCCAGCTCCAAAAGGGGGCAAATGAGGCTGTAGAGGGGCATCTGCTACCAGCACACCCCTTCTCCGTGCTGTCCCACAGAGGGATTAATGCAATAGAGTGAGGCCAGGCCCTTGATGGGAACTGCACTCTTGTTTTCCTCCTTCCACACAGATTTGCTTTCGTCTCTTTGGCTTTTCTCTTGGGATAAAACGTTAATGAGAGGAGGCTGCTACAGCCCTCTTGTCTGACTGCCCCCTCTCCTCACACTGCCATTTGTCTGAAGTCCAGCTGCCACAGGTAGGTAGGGGCCAAAGTCGTTTTGTGCAAGAAGGCAAAAGCAGCTGGGAACTTTTTGAGTGGAGTGTATTCAGAGTCTGACATCCTTTCATTCGGAATGACAGAGAAAGATTAGGCATCAGAAAACCATCAGTGTGGGCAAAGCAGCCGGACCACTGAGGACACGTGCCAGGCTGTGCAGGGATCTGGAGGGATCCTGGAAGTGCTCTGAAGAATTCTCATAAGAAAAGCTAACATTTTACATGTGACCAAGACTCAAATATTCATTAAGTAAAAATAGACTATCTTTTCTTTTGAATGGAATCATTTTCAGAAGCCCTGCTCAATTTCCAGTAAAACCCTATGGGTTTGGATGTTCATTATTCTCACGATAGTGTTTTTTGTTTTTTGTTTTGCAGTACACGGGCCTCTTGCTGTTGTGGCCTCTCCCGTTGCGGAGCACAGGCTCTGGACGCGCAGGCTCAGTGGCCATGGCTCATGGGCCCAGCCGCTCCGCAGCATGTGGGATCTTCCCAGACCAGGACACAAACCCGCATCCCCTGCATCAGCAGGCGGACTCTCAACCACTGCACCACCAGGGAAGCCCTCTCACGATAGTGTTTGAATTAGGACCACGGCAGACTGGCTGCAGGCCAGTCAATTACACAGTCGGTCATCAGTGCACAAGGCGCAGAGAGCCAGGGGACACGGTGGCAGCAAACAGGCATTTGAAATCTAACCATGCAGGGAAACTCAGTTTGAGGGTATTGCTTTGTCTTGCAATTCTTTGTGAAAACTTGTATAAGAAATATCAGGTTGTTTTAAAATAAATTAAACTGAAATCTGCTGAAATTCCTCCACTCTGAGAATAACCACTAGAAGCATATCCTTCCAAACTTTTCTCCACTGTTTTAGTTTGCTAGGACTGTGCCATAACAAAGTACCACAGACTGGAGCTTAAATAACAGACATTGATTTCCTCACAGTCTTGGAGGCTAGAAGTCCAAGATTAAGATGCTGGCAGGTTTGGTTTTTTCTGAGATCCCTCTCCTTATCTCGCAGATGACTGCCTTCTCTCCATGTCCTCACATGGTCTGGCCTCTGTGTGGACGCATGTATGAGTCTGAATTTTCTCTCCTTCTAAGGACACTAGTCATATTGGATTAGGATACATCCTAAAGACCTCATTTTAACTTAATTACCTCTTTGAAGACCTTGTCTCCAAATACGGTCCAAATACAGTCCAAATACGGTTCTGAAATATGGGGGTTAGGGCTTCAACATATGAATTTTAGTGGTATGCAATCCGGCCCATAACATCTACTAATCTTTATGTAAAAATATTCATTTTTTCCTCAAAATGGGCACCATAACGAAATTACTATTTTATAACGTGCTTTTTAAGAACTTTAATATGTGTTATTTCTATGCCAATAGTTGATGACTAGGTTCTGATTCAAGGTTAATGGTCTTGAATGAGTAGAGGCATTAACTTCCCACTCCCTCCTAAGACTGAATTAATAACAATAGCTCACATTTACTGGGTGCTTATTGTGTGCCAGGCACTGTTCTAACTACTTCGTGTGTGTTCAATTATTTAATTCTCACTATTCTGTGAGATGGGCATTATTATCTCCAGTTTTCAGATGCTGAGGGGTGAAGAGTCAGTGCTGTCTCGAGTGAGGAATTAGGAGGAGCTTTCTTTCCTGCAGGGAGGGCCTGGAGTGAGTTAATAGAAGCAAGGAAGGACCAGAGGGGAGAAGAAGCCGAGGTGGCTCCCCTATGGTAAGGATGCGATGGCATCCACACCCTCCAGTGAGGTCCTGTCCCACTGCAGGTACCTGCACGTTTTGACTCCCACTCTAATCCCTGGGTGCCCTTATTCCCAGCACCCAGCAGTGCATGTCATGCACAATAAACTTGTATAAATATTTGTTGAAATAAATAAACACTAAGATGAGCATCCTGAAAGGCTCTCTTATAGAATCATTCTTATGTTTTTAAAGGTTTTAAAAATATTTTAAAACTTCCCAGGGGTAGGGGGCAAGCATTCTCAGTTCAGAGAGTTCCATTTCTGGCCACAGTTGAATGTAACACATTTTTATTATTAAGTGGGAGAAAGGAACTAAAGAAGGGCAGAAAATCCCCTGTGCTGCTTCAGAGAAAAAAAAAAAAAAAAAGCTTCAGCTCAAGGCAGCACCATGAGTATGATTTCACTTTACCTTTTTCTTTTTAAATTTTTTTTTGTTGATGTGGACCACTTTTAAAGTCTTTATTGAGTTTGTTACAATACTGCTTCTGTTTCATGGATTTTCAGCCGTGAGGCATGTGGGATCTTAGCTCCCAGACCAGGGATCGAACCCTCATCCCCTGCATTGGAAGGTGAAGTCTTAACCACTGGGCCACCAGGGAAGTCCCTCACTTTACCATCTGCAAAGCATTTTCAAGTGGTGGAGGTACTCCAGGCCTAAAATGGAGATACTTGCTCACCTAGTATGAATGACAGTGCTTTCACTTTCCCCCATCACCATCTAACTCCGTTTCAGACACACTTTTCCCACAAGATCATCATCAGCCTGGATCTCTCATTCCAGCCCAGACAGCTTCATACACTCTTCCCATTATAGTGCATCCCAGGATGCACGCCCAGCATGAGTACAAGCCAAGAAGCCTCCCCCTCCTCTCTACACCAGCTCTCTCCACTAAAACCCTACAGAAAGGTCACCTCCACCAGGAAGCCCTCTCAGACCCACTTTCCCAGCTCCTCTCACTCAGCCCTTCCTTTGCCCCATGAGTCCACAGATGCCTGACACAGACACACAGAAATCCCATACCTGTGTCACCAGCCCCGATGAACCTATATTGCCAGAAACTCCTGAGTCCCAGTCCCAGTGCCACGTCTACACACTGCAGGATGCTTTGTCATGATGACAGATGAGCATTGTCAAGGTTGGCCAGTCATTGTCCCTGTCCTTCCTTTCTGTTTTACCCATCAGCTTTCTAAGAGTTCTGAATCCCTGGAATGGCTGCTCAAAGGGAACATTACAAACATTCACCACCCCCATCTCAGTGATCAACATATCCTGATGCTTAGTTATATATAAAACATTTACAGTGTTATTATAAAGGACACAGTTCTGGAACAGCCAGATGGAATAGGGCAAGGTCTGGGGAGTGAGAGAGCCCTGAGTGCCAGAGCTTCTGCCCCTGTGGAGTGGGGGAAACCTTGTGCTTAGTTGAAGTTTAAAAGCCATTTTGTTGCCTTCTTTTCTATCTGTCTCCTTATTGCATGAAATAAGAAGAAATGAAGATGTAGAGAAGGAATGATTGGCTGTGTCCTTTGGCAGCTCGTCCCTCCTATTTTTCTATGCTACCCAGGCTGGATAGACTGATCTCAGTCATAATTGTGAAAAAACAATCCTAATCACTGCACCAGCAATTTCCCATCTATCTTACCAAAAAGATAATTCCCAGTTTCTGAGTGATTTTTCCTCTCTCTCATACACAAAATATTTGTTAAGAGAACAAAAAAATGTGCATAATCCTTATTTGTATGGCTTCCCTGTGTCCCCTGAAGAGGACACACTGTACAGGAAACACAAAGTACTACACTTAGGGGAGTATAAACAGGCAATTCTGAAGAAATGATTTTAAACAAATAATTGCTGAAAAAAATACAGCTTGAAAGTATTTTAAAAAAGGAAGAAACCCAAGAGACAACTGATTGCCTATTGTCGTATGTTGCTTGTCCTTCAAGGAGGAAACAGGTTCAAACTTTCCTTCTACTGCTGTTCAGTATGTGCATGATGGCCATAAGCCACTCTTCTCTCCTCACTACTCGGCTTTCTTCCCTTGCATCGTACAGGTTCTCACAGGGTGAGAACACCCTGGGCGTCCAGAGAATGACGCAGCCTATAGGACATTGGGATGCAAGATAAGGGGTTTTCTATCTACCTGATAACTGGTCTGAACCAATTACAAGCCATGTGTGTGGAGTTGGCAGCTTCCCAAACTTCTGAGAAAGAAAATGGTCTCTTGCTCCTCCAAAGTCGGGGGTGTGGAGGGAGCAGTGAGCAATGGGCAAGAGCTGCTACCAGGACCCCCTGAGCCAGTGGTGGGCAGTGGGGTTCACTGAAGCACCTGCCTTCTAGGCATCCTGGCCAATCACAGCCCAAGAGGCACGCTGGAGAGGGAGCCAGCAGAGATGGCTGCCTTCCAGGGGCTGAGATTCAGCCCTGGTGAAGGAGTTCTCTTCCCAGTCAGGAGATCTGTGGTCCAGTCTGGTGACCTTGGGGAAGTCACTTTAGCTCTTGGAGTCTTGATTTGCTAAACCATTAAGTGTGAGATTTACCCAAGTAACACTAGAGATTTACTCTGAGGATAAAACCAGAAATGTGTATTAGACACTCATTAAACTAAACATACTCTTAACATATGATCCAGCAATCCTCCTCCTTGGTATTTACCCAAAGGAGTTGAAAACATGTCCACACAAAAACCTGCACATGAATGTATATAGCAGCTTTATTCATAATTGCCAGAACTTGAAGAAAGCAACCAAGATATCCCTATGTAGGTGAATGCATAAATAAACTAGGAGATCCAGACAATAGAATACTATTCAGCACTAAAAAGAAGCAAGCTATCAAGCCATGAAAAGACCTTAAATGTATATTGCTAGGTGAAAGGAGACAATCTGTAAAGGCTACATTCTGTTTTATTCTAAATGCATGACATTCCATAAAAGGCAAAACTATGGAGATTGTAGGAAATCCAGTGGTTGCCAGGGGTTTGGAGAGAGAAGAGTGAATGCATGGAGTACAGGGGACTTTTAGGGTAGTAAGATTATTCTACCTGATACTATAATGGTGGGTATGTGTCATCATACATTTGTCCAAACCCACAGAGTGTGCAACACCGAGAGTAAACCCTAATGTAATCTGTGGACTTTGGGTGATTATGATGTGTCTACGCAGGTTCATCAAGTGTAACAAATGTATCACTCTGGTAGGGTATGTTGACAGTGGGGTAGACCATGGCGGGTGGGTTATATAGGAACTCTGTGCTTTCCTCTCAGTTTTTCTGTGAACCTAAAACTGCTCTAAAAACAATTAAGTCTAGGGCTTCCCTGGTGGCGCAGTGGTTGAGAGTCCGCCTGGTGATGCAGGGGACATGGGTTTGTGCCCCGGTCCGGGAAGATCCCACATGCCGCAGAGCGGCTGGGCCCGTGAGCCATGGCCGCTGAGCCTAGCCCGCACGTCCGGAGCCTGTGCTCCGCAACGGGAGAGGCCACAACAGTGAGAGGCCCGCGTACCATTAAGTCTAAACTATAAAGTCTAAAAATATGCCTGGTAGCATTACTTATTTTTTTTTTATTACTCGTGATTGGTGACCTCAATTGTAGAGTCAAGCTGGTACTGCTTGACTAAGTAATTAAACACAGTCATATCGTCAAACTCATTTTTCCTATACTGGGAAACTTTATAATTAATAGTAACACCTACAGGAATAAATGACTATTACTCACAACATGCCCCAGATTGAACTGAAGACAGCAACGTTTGGAAGCGACTTGAAAAGTGAACTTCTTATCACAGCTCTCAAATCTCACATTCAAATAGGACGATGGTGGCTGGAAGAGTGGGTGTGCAGGTTCCTGTAGGAGACCCCCAGGCTTTGAGGGAGGGCAAGCTCAGGAGGCCACAGGCCAGTGTACCCTGTACATCTGCAGTGACTCTGCTTGAGCTCAAAGCAGGCCCTCTGCCTGACACACCCGTGAAAACACCAAGGGACCACGCAGGGGCGATGAAGGGCGGGGAAGGAAAGCTGAGGTCAGGCTTTGGTCTGGGAGGCAGGGGAAGAAGCCCAGGCAGGGGAAGTGCTTGCTGGAGCCTACCGCTGTGGCAGAGGCAGGCGGGCAAGAACAGGGGGGGATTCTGTAGCGACTGGAGCAGGGCCTGGGGAGGGCGGGTGCAGGGGAGACGGCCTGTACCCCCGCTCTAAACGTACACTGCGGTTCTCACTGACCTCCCAGGCCTGCCCTGCCTTGTGCACAGCTCAATATTGGCTTCTGCTGAGGTTTCAGGTGAACTTGGCCTTTTCCCAGCACCACAGATAAAGCTGCCGGCCCCGACTTCTCGTGTTCAAGAAATCTTGAGGCCTTTTCTTGCCTCGTTCCTGCCTCTTGCCACACTCTTGTCCCTCACTTTGGCTCGACTGATCCCCTGACTACAGTTGAGGCCTGCCTGCTGCAGCCCCTGTCTGTTTAAAAGGCCACATCTCAATCCAGGGGTGTGGGTGAGACTTTTCTGTTATAAGGGACAGGGGCACAGCTCAAACCCGCTTATGCCATGAGGAAATTACAGAAAGAAGTGGCAGGGATATCACTGAGGGCCTCAGGACCCCCTGGATGGAGGGGCCCAGAGTCTGGGGGACTCTTCCACCTACTGACTTCTGCCGACTTCTTTTCTCTTGCCTCATGCTATGTCTTGCTACTGACTAGCTTATCTTCATGGCAAAACAAACACGACTTCAAGAAAACTGACGAAAAAGCATGATTTCAATAAAAGTTTCCAAGTTTTACTATCTACAGTTTCAGCTTTCAGAGTCTCTCTTAGTCCAAAGTTCAAGGATCCCATGAAAGCCCTTGATAGACACCTGGGGTTAAATACCCATCCTAGACTGATCCGTGATGGCCTCAGGGAAGACTCATACATTCCTGGGGCCAAATTTAGTAGCCTATTGGTATTCCTGACCTTTCCTGTCTTCTCTACCTGCCCACCAAAGAGACTGTTGCTTTACCCAGAATTATTAATTTATGCAGAATTAAATTAGAAGTCAAAAAGAGATAATATATGTTAAGGTACTACATCCATGTCCAGTGATGCTATTTTTACTATGTTTATTCATTGGGGAATCCCCCAGGCTGCGGCCTGAGGTGAATTCCCTCTTGCTAACCAGCTTGGTCTACATCTTTTATGAGACAGAATAGGGTTCAAGTGGATTGTATGGAGAGGCTGCGGAGGTTGCAAAAGAGACAGGGGTGGGAGGGAAGGAGAAGGGAGGACTAACTGGCCACAGAGGCGAGAGAGTTAGGGGGTGGGCTGCTTGGAAGAAGCTCCGGAGAATCTGGGGGCAGTGAGGGAACTGGGGGCAGGCAGGAAGCAGGGTTTGCAAAGTACTGGGGTGGGCTAGGGGCTGGACCATATTTAATGTTCTTCAGGAAATGTGAATAAATATTGCAATACCTCTATATTTAATACTGGCTCCTGAACAATATATAAGTCCATGCAGAGAAGGGGCCATGTGTGGCTTTATTAATGTCAGATACAAAAATGTACTGAATTCTAGGGCTCATAAAAATGCTGATGGTGGTGATCGCAGTGGTGGTGACGATGCTGATACAAAACATTTACTGAACATTTCCCATGTGCCAGGCTCTGTGCTAAGGGCTTTACATGCATTTGATGTTCCAAACAACACTAGAGGGAAGGAATATCCTAAAAAAAAAAAACATATGACGAAAATGAGGCTTAGAGACGTCAAATAACAAGTCCAAAGACACACCTGTTAAGTGCACTTGGGTGGTGTGACTGTGGCTGTGAAGTAGAGCCTATGTGAGGTGCTGACAGGGTGGGGTTTCTGCATGGTAAGAGATTTGTCTATTTCTAGAAAATGGGTACTGGACAGAAAACCCCGCTAAGTCAGGTAACTTTAGCCCTGGCAGGGTTATAGCTTCTGCTGGACTTCTCTCAGCTGTCTGGGTCATATTAAGATGTCCTTGTGCTGTTTTAAAGTCCTTCCTCAGTCTCCACTGACCTCTCTCCCTGAAACCCAAGCCCTGATCTGGCCTCCCCAGTCACCACTGGCAGTGTGGCCCAGTGCCTCCTGGACCCAGCCATCTCGCCATCTTACCTGCATGCCCTGCTCTAAGTAGTAACCAGCTGGCAGCACCACCCCTCACCTGACCTGTATCCTTGTTAATTTAAAGCAAAGTGATATGGGAGGATGGGGCAGCATAGAGTTAGGCCCCAGGGTAAGCAGGACAGTAATCTTTGGGAGGCCTTACAGTGACAATGGACCTCTCCCTTGCTCCACCACAGTGAGCAACAGAGGTCGCGCGACAGAATCATGGGGAGAACCCAGAGAGAGAAGAGGCTATCAATGGTCACCACTCTGCCAGGAGGGCTAGGATTGTGAGAATGTGTAAGACATAGTCTGGGAATGCAGCGGGTTCCGGGGGGCTGAAGTTCCTGCAATTTCAGGTTGAGGTAAAGACAATGGAATGTTTTACTCCAAGGTGGCCCAGGACCATAGGTTCACTGCAAACCTGTTTGTCTTAGGATGCTTTACTAATGTCGCAAAGTCCTTATACAGGTCACATTTCTAAGTCCACAGTCCTTGTTTGGATCATCTCCAAGCCCAAAGTTCAGTCATAGAGCAACTCACTGAGTACACGTTACATAAAGACTTACACTAGGCAGCCCATGGTCAGGGGAAGAATTTGAAATGATAGAAATCTCCTCTCTAGCAAAAAGGATACAAACTGGGCGACTTCCTAGGGTGGTAGTTAGCCCAGGCCCTTCTCCGAGAACTTCTCAGGGTATTAGCAAAGGACTCGTGTCTCTATCCCTGATTACCACCGGCGGCAAGGAGGACCAGGCTTCCCCTGGAGCAGCAGGATGAGGCTGGAAGGAGGACACCATGGGGCCATCGATTCCCTCATCATTATGGTCAAGGCAGTTGTTAACTATGACAGCCAAAGACCCATTAGTGATAATGCAGTCAAAATGGAAACTCAAAATGGCTCAAGCCCAAGACAAGAGCAGAATCTGTGAATTAAGAGATTGAGTCATCCTTTCTAAGCCTAGGAAAAATATATCAATTTATAGATTGCCACCTCAGTACCTGAGAGGGAGTTCAGAGAAAGAGAAAAAGAGGAATTTGAAATTGGCTTGTATTCTGCTAGGTCATTATTACTCTTACTATCGATTTTATAATATTACCATGAGCCAGGCACTGTTCCAAGCATTTTACATGCATTAACTGATTTCATCAGACCACTATATGACCACCTCGCTGATAGTGGCCAGTATGGGACTGCCCATTCCTTCAAATCTCTCCTTGATTTCTGCCCTTTACAGTATAATGCTTTCAGGACCAGTAACTACAGGCAATATGGGCTCATGTGATGTAAGGAATACCTTAGTCATTAGCCTCTAGTGAATGCTTGAAAATCTATCGCGAGACACTAGATAAAGATATTGACATTGGTTACATGCAAATCCATCTGTAACGGATAACTCTGCATTTTTTTTAAAAGGCTGTGAAGTATTAATTATGTGTTAGGCGCGACTATAAACATTATTTCATTTAATTTTCACACGAGGCAGGTGGTATTTGGCGGGAATTAAAGTTAAGAGAGACTCAAGAAGCTCATGCAAGTCCTCCTAGTTAAAAGGTGGAGGGAGCAGGATTTGAGGCCAAATCCTCTAACACCCAACATGTTCTTGCTCCTGTACCTTACAGCCTAAGCTCTGTATTAATATGTTTTCATCTATTACTACTTGATTATATATTTTTAATAAATAATGACTTTTTAAAACATAACGACAGTACAATTTTCACACTCAACAAAATTAACAATAATTTACAATAAAGCACATGTTCCATTTTCCCTGGTTGTCTCAAATATGTCTTTTTAAATTAAGACTTGTTCAAATTAGCATTCAAATGTGTGAGGTGAGCTACACACCTCATTTGGCTAATAGGTTTTTTCCCCCTTTGATTTCTAAAAAAATTTGAACTGAAAAGTGGAAAGAATACTACAATGAACACCTGTATATCTTTCAAGAAGAGTCACAAAAGTTGGTATGTGTCTTAAATCTCTTTTTTATCTATAATTGTTCCACTTCTCTTTTTAAAAGAGAGTAATTTATTTCTGAATTAAACTACATGATTTGACCTGTAGAATTTCCCGCATACTTAATGTTCCTGATTAAATTACTCACGGTGTCATTTAATGTGTTCGTCTATGTCCCATATTTCCTGAGAACTGGGAATTACATCTAGAGTTTGATTAATTCAGGTTTTCTGTCTCGGGGGAGGGGGAGGATACAACTTCATAGGTGACGTTGTGTACTTCCATTTGTATCACATCAGGATGTACGTAATACCTGGGTCATTTAGCCTTGATCTTTGTGTTTAGATGGTGTCAGCAGGATCCATATATCATTTAATTTCCCATCAACTTTTAAATTAATGGCTTTAGCTGCCATTGGTGATTGTTGCCTTGAACCATTATTTTGTTAGGATTTGCACATTGGAGCGATCCCAATTTTATCATTCCTACTGCACTTACCAGTTGTGTTTCTTACATAAAGAACTTCCCTGTAGCAAATATTTGGTTGCTACGAGGTACAAACCATGAGCTTTGTTTAGGAAAGGCAGGATAACTACTTGATTCCTTTCCTTTCTTTGTCAATTTTCAGAATGATGAGTTGGTGTTCTGGCAACTTCCAAAGTAACTAAGGAGGTTCTACCTACTGTGGTACTCGGGCAGCGGGGTGGTGTGTGTGTAGCAGATATGCAGTATCATTATGAACCCAGAGAATTTTACATATTGATATAGTTCAATCCATTGCAGTGTTTATGTTCAAACTGTCTTATCTTTGTTAAATGGGGGCCCCTTCAAGTTAGCTACCATGTCATTTTGATGTGACAGTAATCTTTGACAGCTTCCTTGTTTTCAGGCATGACAAGATGTTCTAGCTCTAGAAGGCCTTGTTCCTTTTAGCAGGAAATGGCATCTGGAGA
Organism: Aethalodelphis obliquidens; assembly: GCF_003676395.1. Taxonomy (NCBI): domain Eukaryota; kingdom Metazoa; phylum Chordata; class Mammalia; order Artiodactyla; family Delphinidae; genus Aethalodelphis; species Aethalodelphis obliquidens. The sequence goes on along the minus strand of NW_020837947.1, from coordinate 48,825,382 downwards.
CTACAATCTGGGGACAAGGGGTGTTTGTTGTTATTGAGTTACCACTGCTTCTAAATCTTTTCAGTTGAAGTCACTAGGAAATATCAAAGTTTTAGAAAAAGAAAAGTAATCATGAGTTAATACTGATATTTTCAATTTGAAGAATTACAAGGTTTTATTTAAACTTCCGATTTTATTCATTTATATGTCTATGTTTTATATTTTTACATGGAAAATCTTGGTTCCCTCCTAGTGAGATTTGGGCAAACATACTTGTTTTATGCTATTTTCTGGTTTCAAAATAATATTGCATTGACCAAAAAGTTCATTTGGGTTTTCTATAAGATGTTATGGAAGAACGGGAATGGGAACGAACTTTTTGGCCAACCCAATAATATCAATATTACCACTGCTAACAAGACCACTGAATGCAGAGTCAGGCTTCTTGACATCTTCGTGGTTCTTCTACGTCCTTGTGATAGATCCTACTAGGGGTGTGTAATGAAAATACTGTGGCTTAAAGTCATTTGAAATAAGCCTCCTATAAGTGGTTATGCCATCCACTAGATACACAAATACTTTTTTTTTCAGTTTACTGTCCATTTTTAGGGGATTCTTTTTATTTAGTTAATTAAACATTATATAAAATATTTACTGGTTCTAAAATCAAACTATAAAACAAGGTGCATTCAGAGAGCTCTAGCGTCTATTCGACTCCCTTCCCTCCTGTTCTCTCTCCTCTCCAATGGTAACTTTTAAAAAAATGAGTGTGTGTGTGTGTGTGTGTGTGTGTGTGTGTGTGTGTGTGTGTGTATGTATATATATGTGTACACCCATGTTATATGTATATATATACACACCTATCATACATATACTATTATAGTTGACCCCTGAACACCATGGGGGTTAGGGGTACCAACCTTGGGCATAGTGTGTCTATAATTTATAGATGGCCCCCCATATCCATGGTTCCTCTCTATCCAAGGTTCTGCATCCTCTGATTCAACCAACCACATAATTACTGTTGTATTACTATGGAAAAAATTCACATATAAGTAAACCCTTGAAGTTCAAACCTGTGCTATTCAAGGGTCGACTCTGTGTGTGCGTGTGCATGTGCGGGTGTGTGTGTGTCCTAGAGATCACTCCATAGCAGTTTATGGAGACCTTTCTCATTGTCTTTGACAGCTGCATTGTATTCTACTATAAGCATATTCATAGTTTATTCAACAAATTCCTTGTTTATAGACATTTGGGTTGTTTCCAGTCTTTGGCTATTACACACTGGGCAGAGCAAACAGTTTTATGCATATATCATCTAGTATTTTTTCTAGTGTGTTTTGAGGTAGAATCCTAGAAGTGGGGTGACTGGGTCAAAGGGCAAATTCACCGGTAGTTGTGCTAGATATTGTCAAATTCCTGTTCCTAGGAGTACCATTCTAAACCACTCATAACTAGTGTGTCCTGAGTGCCTGCCGTATGTTCAACACTGTGGTGAACTGTTTGAATATTAACATCTGGGAGATTGTGCTGCACTCGACCTTTGGAAAACATGACTGCTTTGCTAACCAGCTAAGTTTTCAGTTAGCTTGAGGCTCCTGCTTTCCTTCTCCTCTTCTTTTTTTGTTTTTTTGGGTTCTTTTGCAGTACGCGGGCCCCTCACTGCCGCGGCCTCTCCCGTTGCGGAGCACAGGCTCTGGACGCACAGGCCCAGCGGCCATGGCTTATGGGCCCAGCCGCTCCACGGCACGCGGGATCCTCCCGGACCAGGGCACGAACCCGCGTCCCCTGCATCGGGAGGCGGACCCCCAACCACTGCGCCACCAGGGAAGCCCTTCTCCTCTTCTTTGAAATGATACTTCAGTTTGGTGTTATAAGCATCAGGGCTATGGGTATGAGCAGAAATGTTCCCCTCAGAGTGAGCTCCAACGTCTTGTGAAGCTGCACCACCTGCAGTGAGATTTGATCTGTAGCTGGAGATAATATCTATATTGTGTCAGGCCTGATAGACAGACGGTTCCAAGCATAAAATCTATCACACAGGTGGGACTTATTCACAGCAACCAAGAATGAAAGAAAACCACAAGCGAGTCAGTATTTCTGGGCGCAGATTCTGACAAGGCTTATACTAGAGATCTGCAGTTAGGAGGGGATTAGAGGTATATAGTCCTTACAACCCAACTCCATAGCCCCCGGCTCCTTCCTGCACTTCCTTTCCAAGTTCCTCTTCTATTGTGTCATTAAAAACTGTCCTAGGTAGGCACTCCTATTTTCCATTTTTTAGATCACCTTTCCATACATGAAGTGGTTGGTGGGAATGGGAATCTCCCCCTATACTTTACTTATTTAATCCTCATAACAATAATTATATGAGACAGGTTATCTGCACTTTCTAGATGAGAAATACAAGGTTCCAAAAGGGTTGGGACAGGCCCATTTTCAAATATTACATAAGTAGTTAAGTCAACCTACGCCTTTAACCACTGCAACGAGATCGAAAGCCTGTGAGGGGGACGCAGCACAAGGAGGCCAGCTCTAAGAGGCTGGTAATCGTTGCACCCTCTAATTTTCATGTATTTCTTACTCTGAGGAAGTGGACCCCAGAAAGGCCGGATAATAGCCTGCACCATGGGTTCATTTTTCTCATGAAGTCCCAGAGATCATCATTTGTCCCTGTTCACGCTGTCCTGCTCAGCCATTGATACTGATATCCAGCCACCCATAGACTCAGGCCTCTCCTGCTACTGAATCCGGGGAAGACAGGCCAGGCTGGCCAATGCCCTCAGTGGGCAGATGCTGGAATGCATCTTCCATGGCAGTCATATGGCATGGTGTGAGCACCCAGTGCACCTTCTCTCCCTTACTTCTTGTCCCTTTCCCCATGCAGTTGTTTCTGATCAGATTCTTGATCCTCATCATTCCCAACCAGAAACGAACACCCATGCAACTCCAAGGGCCTCTGATTGGAACTCTCTGCTAATCTGGACAGCCAGTCCTAGGACTAGGATGCGCCCACCCACTTCTAAGTACAGAAGCCGACCACAGTGTCCAGATGCTGGTGCCTCCACATATTTGGCAGATACTCAATGAATGTCCATTATTACTATTACTGGCAGTAGTATTCAGAGTCTTAAGTTTGGCATGTGATTATTCCAGGTGATAACCGAGACCTACCAACTTAGCCACAGGATTCCACAGATCCATGGAAATGGTGGGGGAAGGGAATGGGTGATCAAGTAACATCTGGAAAAACCACTGCCTCATGGATTTTGATGGTCATTAGGTCCTATGTCACTGACCAGGAGATCCACCACAATTACAGGGAGGCTCTTCTAAGCCAAGGATCACACCTGCCTCACCTTCTCTTGGTCAATGGTGCCTTCCAAGGTTTTGGAGCCTAATAGCATCTGGATCATTAACACTTGCTATTCCAAGTGGTATGACTTTACCAGAAACCACAAGTGTGCAGTGTGAAGGCTCTGATTTCACAGCCCAACCCTTTGGAGGGATATCGTGATAGTTTTCTCCATTGGTTTTGTGAAAGACTTATAGGAATGATTCTAGCTGTGGTGCTGGACCCAGGCTATGGCTGGGACACATTATAGAGGAAGAACCTGGAAGCTTGAACCTGTGGACATAACCTTCTACTCGGTGTAACAATAAGCTCTTTTGGGAAATTGACAGGAAAAAGCCAATAAATAATCTGTCACACAAACCTGTCCACCATCATGAATCCTGGTTAATGACGAAATGATCATATAGCCATCTAAGCCAAAGACCAAAAAGTCATTCTACATTCTTCCTTTTCTTTTTCTCCATTCATCTAAGCAGTCACTAAGTCCTCTTAGTTTCACCATATTAACATTTTTTCAACTCACTGCCATGGCCTTAGTTCAAGCCTTCGATATTACTCAGCAGCTTCAATTATCTCCTGTCAACTGTCCTAAGCCTTCCATCCAGCCACCAAACCTGATCATGTCACTCTCATTTTTAAAGTACCTTTCACATCTCCCCATGGCCCAGAGTATCCAAACTCCTTAGCACAGAGAGAAGCTGCTCCCAAATCCCCCTCCCAAGCTCTATCCGCTGCCAAATTCTCCAGCCTCATTTCTCACCACTCCCCACATGTACTCTACGAGTCAGTATAAGCTGGGGTATACTGTAGTAACAAACAACTTCCCAAACCTCTGTGGCTTAACATACCAGAAATTTATTTCTTAATCATGCAAAGACCACTGTGGGACCACATCCTCACAAAGGAGATGAGAAGTATAATCTTGCATGTGCTCAGGAAAGAAAAGAGAACCAGAAACTGTTGAACAGTAGTAATGTCCAACTTGTGCTGTGGCCTCCTTAACATACCCTGCCCTGTGAGGTCTCTGTGCCTTTGCATTTGCTGTTCCCATCCTCTGGAATGCCTCTCTCCTTCCTCTTTTCCCATCTCTTGCTGCCTTTCTTTCTCTGCCAACATCTCCTGGGAAACTCTCCTACTTGGTTTTTGGAACCCAGACTTTGTCTCCTCCATGAAGCCTTCCCTGACAGCCCTCAGGCCCAAGGATGAATGGTTTGCACCCTCTTCAGTGCCACAACATTCTTAGAATATGGACAAGTTATTGACTTCCCATGTTGACATGGTTTGTTGATCTGTTCTTCCTGCTTCCCAAGATCCTAACAGAGTCCCTGGCAGTGGCAGTTGGCCAATAAGTGTGTATAGAACGACATTGAGTGAGTGAATGTGGCCCTTACTGGGGAGGGCTCAGGTCTTTCTCGTGGACCCCATCCCCATTAGACTTTCCAGGTCCAAGCAGGTTGGACGCAGCGGTCCATGTCAGAGCTGGTGTCCTCATGTCTCTCTAAACCCTCCACCTGTAAGTCAGAAGGGCCTGTTATCTTCCTTGGGCCTAGCAAGCACTGCTAGGAGCAAACAAAAGGTTAGGTTAATTCTTTGGATTTCTATGAATATTCTTCCCACTCATTCCTGAGGCCAGACCCAGGGTTAACAGAAAAGGGAAATAATACTAAGAGGGTAGGAGCTTTGGAAAAAGGAAGAAAAGGTGAAAAGTAGCTTAGGTCACCCAGGGGGTAAAGGCATTTCTGCCCTTTCCCTCTTAGGCATAATCACCATACATTATGTCAACCTCTGCCCAGTGAGACTCCCATTGACCACTTACACCCAGGACCCTGAGAGAAAGAGATACTACATCAGTTCTTTCCTGGAGAAAAGGGAGCCCTTCTACACTGTTGGTGGGAATGTAAATTGGTACAGCCACTATGGAAAACAGTATGGAGGTTCCTTAAAAAACTAAAAATGGAGCTACCATATGACCCCGCAATCCCACTCCTAGACATATACCCGAAGAAAACCATAATTCAAAATGATACATGTACCCCAATGTTCATTGCAGCACTATTTACAATAGCCAAAACATGGAAGCAACCTAAAAGTCTATTAACAGAGAAGAGGATAAAGATGACGTGGTACATATATACAATGAACTATCACTCAGCCATAAAAAAGAACAAAATAATGCCATTTGCAGCAACACGGATGGACCTAGAGATTGTCATACTGAGTGAAGTAAGTCAGACACAGAAAGACAAATATCATATGACATCGTTTATGTGTGGAATATTAAAAAAAAAGGGTACAAATTAACTTATTTACAAAACATAAGTAGAGTAACAGATGTAGAAAACAAACCTATGATTACCAGGGGATAAGACAGGGGAGGGGTAAGGGAGATTGGGATTGACATATACATACTACTGTATATAAAATAGATAACTAATAAGAACCTACTGTATAGCACAGGAAACTCTACTCAATACTCTGTAATAGCCTATATGGGAAAAATCTAAAAAAAGAGAGTGGATATATGTATATGTACAACTGATTCACTTTGCCGTACACCTGAAACGAACAAAACATTGTAAATCAACTATACTCCAATAAAAATTTTTAAAAAATTCTACTTTACTTCAGTTGCCTCCTGGACTTTCCCACTAATGTGGGCTGCTTCCACTGGCCTCTACTTCTTCTAGTAGGGCTCAACCAACTAGATCTCAACAACCCCATTCTGTAAACTTAGTCTCAAACCACCTGGCTTCCTCTTTCCTGTCCTTGAAAACTAATTTTCCAACTAATATTCCAGTCTTTTCTCTTTTTTAACATCTTTATTGGAGTATAATTGCTTTACAATGGTGTGTTAGTTTCTGCTTTATAACAAAGTGAATCAGCTATACATATACATATATACCCATATCTCCTCTCTCTTGCATCTCCCTCCCACCCTCTCTATCCCACCCTTCTAGGTGGTCACAAAGCATGAAGCTGATCTCCCAGTGCTATGCAGCTGCTTCCCACTAGCTATTTTACATTTGGTAGTATGTATTCTCTGGAGATCCAGTTTACGGGCAGGGCCATGCTAACTCAGCATTCTTGGTGAACTATAATGATAGTAATTGGTATTTCCTTCTTATTATTATCTTTCTGATAGCCTGTGCATCTAGGGTATTTTTCCCCTCATCTTCCTTCTCTGTCATCAAAACTCATTTTGCTGTTCTCATTCCATGTACTTAACAGCTCAGAGTGAGTTAGTGTGGCATCTGTGCTTTCCCCCTGGCTCGCTGTGCCTTCTCGATTAGTATCCACAGTAGGTTTAATTGGGATAATATTTATCTCTGCTTCTTGCTCATTAATAAAGATATCACAGCAAAGCAGACTCCTGTGACAGCCCTCCTAAGCCATATCCAGGTGTATGAATGTGAGAAGAGGGCCATTTGATTATTTGTGTGATAACTGACATAATAATGTGTTCATAACTTTTTCCCCGAGGCTCAGCAACCTCTTCAGAAGCAACTGTCATACAGTTATTAGCTACTTTCAAAACCACATTTCTTTAAATCAATAAAGCACTTAAAAGATCTTTAAAAAATATTCCCTTCACTGTTCCACCCTCTCCACATCTTCTCATTGATCCAGAGCCCCTAAAATGGAAAAATATGAAAACAAGGTCAAAGATACAGAGCAGGAAGAAGAGAAAAAGAATGGTGAGCAAGCCTTCTGTGGGGTCACCAGTGGCTCCCTGACATGGGTTGGAACATATCTTGTTTGCCCTGCCTTGAAAGGTGACTGTTGGGGTGTTTTTGGTTACCTACTGATTTTCTCATCTAAACCAACTGGAATACATGTTTGAGCAGGGAGATTTCATAAACCAATTTAGAGCCCTCTATCTGCAATATTTACTGTGAACTCTTCAGTTATTAATTCCAGAGCTCAAGGGTATTTGGACAATGCAAAGAATTCTTGTATGTGAAATATCTCAGTAGGGTCACTGAACATGATTGTTATACATTACCAGTGTAACTGGTGATAAGAACATAAACTGTCCTCCTACAGAGATGTCCCTAAGACATCTGTAAAAAGGGTAAAAGTGACACAGAATATACTTGGGAGGGGGACACAGGTATTAGTAATAGTAACTTACAGTTGGTTTCATGGAGGCTCTTAATTAGGGAGGTGTCAGAGGTTTTTCAAACACCCCAAAAGTTTGCATCCAATTGATCGGGGGCTGAATCCACACATGTGTATTTTGAAAAAGCTCTCCTTGTGTACCTCTTCCTTTGGAGAAGCAACCATAACACCTCATGGTTTTCGAAGCTCTTTTCCATCCTACACAACCACTTGATGAGACTGCCTCCACATTGTCAGGTTCAAGGTCATTTTTCTTATCTTATCACTTGGCCTCTCAGTTGACCACTCACCCCTTCTGGTCAGACACTCCCTTCTTTTCTTGCCTTCAGGGACACCACATTCTTCTGCTTTTCCTCTGAACTCAGTGACTACTGTTTCTGTCTCTTTTGCTGGATCCTCTTCCTCACCATCATCTAAATGTTGAAGGGCCCCAGGGCTCAGTCTTTGCATATCCTCTCTCCTTAGGTGACTCATCCAGTCCCATGGCTTCAAATACCTCTTCTACATTGCAAATTCCTCATTTCTATCTCCATCTCCTATCTCCTCCTGCATTTTGGACCCCTCTATCCAACTGCCTGGCTAACATTTCTCCTTGGATATTTAAAGGACATTGCAAACCTAAAGTGTCTTAAAAAAAAAAAAAAGAATTCTTGATCCCTCCAAATCTGCTCTTTTCCTAGGCTTCCCCATTTCACCCAACCAGCTACTCAAGCCAAAAATCTGACCTAACCTTTATTCTTCTTTTCCCCACATATCCAATCCATCAGCAAGACTCATAGCCCAGAACTGTCCTTTCCTCTCCATCTCTCTCTTATCGCTCAGGGCCAATTCACCATCATCTTCTACCTGGACTCATGCAACAGCCTCCTAACTGGTTGTCTTCTTTCCACTTGGTTTTCACTTTCCTCACAGTGACCAGAGAAATCTTTTTAAAACAAAAATCAAATCATGACATCCCCCTCTCATGAAAACATTCCTATGGCTTCCTATCTCTCTTAGAATAAAATCTCAATTTATTACCGGGTTTACAAAGGTCTGCAGGACCTGGCCCCTGGCTCCCTCAACCCTTCACTCACCATATTCCAGGCATGCTGCCCTTCTTTTGGTTTCTTGAACACTCCAAGTTTATTCCTGTAATAGGACCTTTGAACTACATGTGTCTTCTACTGATTGACCTTCCCCTTCAACTTTGCATGGCTGGTTCCTTCTTGTCATTCTGATCCCAGCTTAAATGTTACTTCTTCAGAGATGCCTGCTCTGACTGCCCCCACTCCCAGTCTAAAGCAAATGCCCAGTCCCTTCTTCCACACTTCCATGTTTATTCATCCGCATACTATTTACCCCCTATTTATTATTTTTTCATTTATGTATGTACCTTAGAATGAGAGGAGAGACCTTGTCTCATGCTCATTTGAAATATCCCCAGCCCTAGATAATTGTTGAATGAATGAACCAATTTAACTTAACTGTAACAACCTGGCTGTGAAGGAGGCTTGATCATCCTCTTCTACAGATGAGAAAAATGTCATGCATTTGGGCCAGATGACTTGCCCAAGATCCCACAGCTAGATCAGTGGCAGGTCAAGTCTTTCAAGTCTTACTCCAGCCCTCTTTTCTGCATATGTTGAGTCTGCCTCTACATGGGGAATTCCACCTTGCAAAAATGTCCGCATCTTCCTTTAAAAATTAAATGTCCGGGGCTTCCCTGGTGGTCCAGTGGTTAGGACTCCACGCTTCCATTGCAGGGGGCGCAGGTTCGACTCCAGTTCAGGGAGCTAGGATCCCCAAGCTGCTTGGTGCGGCCAAAAAAAAAAAGTTAAATGTCCTGCACATCAATGCAAAATAAAAATGGTGTGCAGACTGTGGATCTCAGTGAAACGAGAAGCGACCTTTGTTGGAGTCCTAAGGTTCGGTGGATTTCTTCTGACCAAATGTGATGTTAACCTCCAGGAAGGGAACGTAGTAGAGCACAGAACAATTACACTGGGTGTGTGTGTGTGTGTGTGTGTGTGTGTGTGTGTGTGTGTGTGTGTG